>NC_092314.1:39630711-39946312 GCF_036785885.1 Coffea arabica | reverse complement strand
AAAGCATATCTTGAAATAGTAAATCCTTTGGATCATGAACTAAAATTATACTTTCATAGTTTTGGATACAAAGAGAAAGATGAAGCAGAAGAACAGGGAGCCCAACATGCAATACACTACTTGCAAACGCTGCTCGAATTTAAAGTTGAAGACGCGAACTACAAAGCAATGTACCATTTTCAAATGTATTACAATGAAAGCAAAATATGAGCTGTCACAAGAGAATGAAGACTTAAAGGAACTTTATAAGGAGTTACTTAAGGAGAACAAAATTTTGAAGAAACGTCTTTACGAAATTGAAAACAGTGATGCTGAGTCTGTGGTTATGAACTAAGATAATAGCAGGAACTTTATGTTGGATTTTTTAAATCGATAGTTTGAGTGTCTTTAGTGATTGTTTTAGTAAAGATGGATGTAATTCCCATGAGGGACTAAATATTCTCTATTTGCATTTTATTGGAATGATTGACTTTGTACTTAATTTGAAAGTTTCACTTTATAACATGTTTGTGTGTTCTAACATTTGTTAGTCTAAATAAAATGCATTTGTTAATCAAAGAAAAATAATCTAACAAAACGTATTTGTTTATTTAAGAACAACTTTTACATAGCATTTCTATAATTTTGTTTTTTCTCAACGTCTTATCAAGTTATGATAAATGTTTTTATCAACAGCAACTCGGTGAATCCTTCTCGGTTTGAAGATTACAAAAATAAAAAACAGACAGCAACCCAGTAAGTTATGCTTACTTTTTTCATCAAATAATTTATTATTATATGCTAAATTATTTTAATTATTTATTAATATTTTTTATTATATGCTAAATTATTTTAATTATTTATTAATATTTTTTATTATATGCTAAATTATTTTACTTATACAAATTAGGACATGTAAAATGAATATTACTTCTAAATTGAGATTCTTAATTTTGTCGATGTAATTATATGTTTACAAATATCAAATGTTTCTACCATATATTTGAATGCAATCAAATATCAAATATATGTATATATATGTGTGAATGAATATGTGCGCATCTGTGTATATATATATTTACTATAACATAAACAACAAAGTTAGTCTAAATATATGTGCACTATTAATCATAATAATTAGGATAAATTGATATTTACATATTTTGATAATTCTCCTAATAAAATTATTGATTATTGCTCTAGATAAACTACACTTGTATTTTATTTTTATCAGTGGATTCGATTGAGCTGGCTAGATATCGTAGGAGCATACGACGAGCCGTAATGTTAGAACGTAGAAATCAACGTAACCACCTGGCTGTTCGTCATACCCAAATATCCCCATTGAGCAGACTTCACCCAAATGTAGATCGTGCTAGACGTCTTAGAAGATTATATCCAAGTCTAATAATGTCACCATTTACCAATGAGTACAACCTGCCTATTGTTTCACATAATAATTTTTTTGAAACTATGAGTGGATCGAAAAGTATTCAACAGCAGCCCTATCGCCACGTGATTTCACGAACTGTTGTTTCTGAAGATGGTCAGAAGGAGACTTCAATAACCACGTTATTAGACTCACCTTACAACCAAACCCATATCCCCCATAATCACTACATACCTACTCAAGTTACAGGAAGTCAATATAATCGAGTCGAAATCGTGGCGGGTGCAGCCATAAATTCACATTCCTCAATTCTAGGGCAATCATATGATACTCAAATCGAAATTCAGAATGACATAGATTCTCATATGGTTGTTGGTCAAAATTGGTCATTCGAATCAACGAATACCAATATTTGATAGGGTGCGATTTTGTCATTTATTTTATTATTAATTTTTCCTATTACCTGACCTGATTTGAATTAATTATTAGATTCTACTCACTTTTCGTAATTTATATTTATTTCAGGGAGTAGAACAAAAATATCACAATCAGGGCCAATTTGATAATTATCAAGAAAGAGTTCAAGTAATAGGCATTTAGGAACATTTTTGGAATATCAAACCACAACCCTTCTTGGTAATTGGCCCGAAGACAGCATTAAAAAGAGGAGGCCGAAGTCTTCTTTTTGGCTCTCGAATCTTCTTCCTCTCCGGAGGGGGAGCCGCCGCACAGCACAGAGAGAGCTTTAGACTTTTCTTCATTCTTTTAGTCCTGAGTAATAGATTGTATCTTCTTGGTACGTAGGACTACTTAGCTTAGTTCCTTTGACTTTTCTTCTTCATATATTAGTGGGGCTCTTGGTAGTTTGTTCCCTCACATGTCAGAGCCTTTTGAAGAATTGAATCGTACACTGTAGTTTCTCATTTTTCTTTCATTCATTCGGCCAAATTGAATTCGCACGAGCAAGGACAAAGGGCGCAGTTGCCGTTTCGATTTTGTGTGAATTTTGTTCATTAATTATGAACTAATCTCCCCACTCTAGCCAAGGGACAATGGATGCTTTGAGTCACCTAAAATTGTGAGATCGATTTAATTTTATTTTTTCCTTTATTTATTGATATTCGCATATTCCTTGATTGCAGTGCTTATGATTGTTTAATTAATTGATTGTCTTGGATCCGGATAATTGGTTAATTTGATAATCTATTGTCAATTGGGACGTTAAATCCGTAATTGTTTAATTGTCTCAAAATAGTGATAACTGGCATGATTGGATTTGTGTCAGGGGAATACGTGGGCTAATCTAAAATAACCCTGGTAGTGCGTTATTTGGTTAGAATAGGGCTCCTCTAATACGTAAGGCAATTGGGGAATTAAATTCTATGGGCGTACCTAGGATTATTTCTCAATTAGAGCAGTGATTAACGGGCGTACCTTGATCACTGACACAGTAAGGAGGAGTTGACTGCCATCGATTGTTTGGTAGTTATAACCTATTTATTGATAAATAATTGGAATTGCCTTTGCTTATCGATGATCAATTAGGTGAACCATTGCTGAAGTCATTCCTTGGCTAGATCCTTAATTATCACTCATTTGATTTTAGTAATTTGTTATTTAATTTTAGTAGTTTCTTAGATTTTATTTGAATTTATTTAAATTGTCACCCCTGAGATAAAAACATCCCCCTTTGTCACTGTGAATTTAAAAAGAAACAATTACTCCCAATCCCTGTGGATTCGACCCTGCTTACCACTATTTACAGAAATTACTTTTAGTTTGAGCAGGTATTTATTATTGCACAAGCTTCGACAACATGTCAATTTTTGGCGCCGTTACCGGGGACTGGTGCCAGATTAAATTGTTTCTTTTTTAGTTTATCTTGTTTTCATTTTTTTTTATTTGTTTTTCTCTTATTTTTTTTATTATTATTATTTTTTTTATGGCTGCTAACATTCCATATTTTGATGATAGACTGGACTTTGTTCCTGAATGGAGTTATGAGACTCATATATTTTGATGATAGACTGGACTTTGTTCCTGAATGGAGTTATGAGACTCATATTTTCCCTAATGATCAATGGGCTGTTGCAAATTGTGGAACTTATTTTGACTCAGGTTATTCAACTGACACATGCCCCGCATTTCAAGATAATCTAAGTGCTCCAATTGATACTTTTGGAGATTTTTCACCCCAATATCAAACGCAGTATGACCCTTATTCAAACGGGTATGATCAAGAATGGTGGGATAATTCCAATTTTTATTATGCGACCGGGCCAATGGATTTTCAACAGCAAGAGTCTCAGCAATCATCCTCCGTGTCAGGTATGTCTCTTGAAGAAACGATGGGATTACTAATTGCTAATACAAATCAATTTCATCAGGAGACACAAGCGAGCCTAAATCGATTTCATCAGGAGACACAAGCGAGCCGTCGCGACCTGGCGGATCAAATGCATCAATTGACATCCAGGATAGAGCGATTAGCTTCTCACCTTGACGAATTGCCCTCACAAACCAATATCAATCTTGAAGGAGATGAGAATGCAATTATCCGGCCAAATGACATGGAACTGCAAGAGTTTCAAGGAAACAGATTTAAAGATGCAGTTGAAAAGGAAGTTGAAGTGTAAAAAATGAGACTCCAGGATCAACTCATTCAAGCGAATGAATCCAGTGAACAATCTCCAAATGCGGTGACATCCCCTCCACTCCTTCATCACTATTCTCCTGACTCTTACTCTTCAATTTCTGTTAATGAAATTGACTTTATTATACCAGACAGTTTTGAATTTCATGACAGGAATAAATTAAGAGTGGCGATGGCGAGATATCTTGAACCAATAAATGCAAGTGAGGGAGGAATGAATGGAGAATTCAAATTATCATCGACTCATTTGGCGCCATTCACTAGTCCATGGAAGCCCGTAACTCGTATGCTCAAGGATTATTCTATTTACGAGGGTTATCAGGACTATATAGAGGATGAAACATTAAGACGAGCCACACGATTTTATCCTCCATGAACAAAACATGATAATGTCTAGTCAGAGACATTAAAGAGAGGCGCTAATTGGGAGGCAACCCAATTGTTTCTTTTAATTATTTGTTTGATTTCGTGTGATAGTTTAAATATGTTTTCCTTGAGTTTGATTGATTTTGGGTGTTAATTTTCGTTTTTGCTGATTTGTAGGTGACCTTCAGTCATGACGCACCCGCGTGGTGATGTGCATGAAGCTCACGATCAGAAACTTCTGGGAGCTCTCTTGCCCTCATGACGCGCCCGCGTGGTGATGTGCAGGAAGCTCACGATCAGAAACTTCTGGGAGCTCTCTTGCTCTCTTGACGTGCCCGCGTCACGTTCGCGGGAAAGGTAAGGATTCAAAAAAAAATCACACAAAAACTCTTTCTTATCAACGTAGCTTTAGTGTCAGATATTAAAAAATAAAAAAAAATTTCAAGTAAGTAACAAGGAAAAAAAAAAGAAAAAGAAAAAGGGGAGTCTTTCCCTGAAAACAAACAAAAAAAAAAATCTCAAATGAAAAAAAAAACAAAAAAGCAAAAGAACAAAAAAAAAAAAAAGCTTTTCTTTTTTTCTTTTTTTTTTCTTTTCTTTCTTTTTCTTTCTTTCTTCTCCCCTGTTTCCCTTTTCTTTTACTCTACGCACGCCACCGAGCACCGCTCGGCCGAAGCGCACGCAGCAGCTTCCCCTCGCTGCTGCTACCCACGGTGCCGCCATCCCCCTTCGCCGTCCGCGCTCCCAGTTCCGCCACGCGACGCAGGCCACGGACAGGGCCCGCACGCCACTTCGCGCAGGCCCAGCTCATCTAAGCTCCGCCGCCCGAGGCTCCACCTTCGACCGCTGCTGTTCACGACACCAAATGCCGCACCTCCTCCCTCTTCGCCGCGCGCCGCCCCACTGCCCCACGCCGCTGCTCTGGACGCACCTCCCTTGCTCTGGACGCACCTCCTTTGCTCTGCCCACAGCTCCACCGTGAGCTACTGCCGCCACCTCTGCCCAGCTCCTCTCCACCGCACGCCAACCTCGAGCTGTACCCAACCTCGCCGCCAGCCACTCCTCCTCGCGCCTCCACCACCGTAGCTTCTACCAGCAAGAGAGCTGTTGCCCCTTTTGTTAACCACCACTAGCTCCACTTGCTTCGCCTATTGACCAGTGGAGGTATTTATCACTCAGTCTTCAACTATGGCAGTGTTAGTATTATTTTGGTTTACCGGTGACTTGGTTTTGGTTGTGTGTGGTTTATCTTTCATTATTCGCTACACCAGTGGTACTGGTGGAGTAACTGGACCGTAATTTGGTACCCTAGTTTGGTTGGCTGCGTTCTTATTGTCCAATATCTATGCTGTCTTCATTTAAAATTGCTGATTTTGAGTTAAAACTTTAACTGGCCAACTGGAGCCATTTGTTGAGAATTTGGGTGAGCTGAAATATTGCACTTGTTTGTTAAATTGGGAGGCTTCTATACCCTTTACATTGCTTATTCCAGTTCAGTGCATCTAGTTGAAATGCGGGGTTCAGTATTAGATTTGACTGGGAATCCTGTGGATACATTGCTTGTTGTCCGAATTGAGCTATATTATTTGGGGGATCTCACTAGTGTGGGTTAGCCGTTGAACTTGTTTCATCCACTGTTTGGGTATTTTGGCTCCACTGGGTCACTTCTACTCTTTTGGCTGACTGTTAGAGGCTGGGCACTTGGAATTACTCTACTACTGTCGAATTTATGAGTTATTATTGATTGCATTGTTCTTTCTTGGGGCTGTTTGATTGGGTTGTGCATTCCATTTTCCGCCAGTGGTACTGGTTGGAGTGTTTTCACTTCAATTTGATGCTTCTTTTGGATTGGTTAACATTGTGCGGTTAATTGTCAAATATGGACCATTTGTTGGGATTCTGGTTGACCTTTGTCTACTTTTACCTGTAAATTTGGGAGCCGTTGTTGACCATATTTGAGCTTGGGTGCCCGTGTTTGCTTTTGCATTCGACTATTGAGTTGGGGAACACCAGTGACTATGGATTTGCATTTGTTGGTTTTGTTGGATATTCTGTCTTTTGTTATTTGGGGTGATAATTGGCGACAATGGTGAGTGGCGCCACTTACAAGCACAGGTTCACAACGTAGAGGAGCGGATGACAAACATCACCCGCCAAGTGGCAAGGATGTCTCAGAACCTGGCCTCGTACCGTCACCACGTTGGTTTCCCTCCGCAGCTGCCGAATACCCTTAGCCACTTGGGAGGGAAGTTTCGTTGTCCTCTTCGCTTTAATTATTTTATTTCCTCCATTGAGGACAATGTAGGATCTAGGTGTGGGGGGAGGGATAGCTGTGCCAGTTTTTAGTTTTCAGATGTCCTTCTTTTATTTCTAGTTTGTCATTTGTCTAGTCTTCGTTTACTTTTTTTTTTTTAATGAATACCCAAGTTTGATGTTGGATTGTTGTCTCTAATTCTACTTTTGCCAAGATTTACTAATAAAAGGGTATCAAGTTAATGTGGTTGAATCCAAAAACATCTCTTTGGTGAATATCGATGACTGTTTTACTCTTATAATTTTTGGTTAACTTTCCTAGGCATAGGGAATGATTATTGACATTTTCATGTGAATTGGTCCGGTTATTAACTTTAGTCCTTCATGTTTGAAAATGAGGCTAGCTGATGCGAGTTTTCTTTTGGTTCTTGTGTTATATTGAGTTTTTGTGATTTTTAGCTATGAATAAACTTGACTGTACTCCGCTATTAGTTACTACTGAGAAACCGGGGATCTGCACCTAAAAGTGTTGATTCTCGCGTCAAAAGGTAGTAATTCCTATGAGTACGTGGTCACGTGGCGATAGAAGCTGAGTAACCAGGCTCCTTCATCTGGCCAATGTTGGAGTTCGCGTCAAAAGGCTCTAATGGCTAGCGACTAAGTCTTTTGTTACTATTGAAAAAAAAAAGAATCAAAAAAAAAAAGTAGGGAAAAAAATGTGAAAAAAGTGAAGGTTGTGTTAATGTGTAATAAAAGTCAGCTTGCCGAATTATAGATTTAATGTTGAGATTTTGGTTAATAGTTGGACCATTTGCTGATAAATGTTATGCGTTATTCCTTTTTCTTAGATTAGTTAACCTGAAATTAGAGAAGTTTGTGGTTTAGAAGCTAACCGGAGTGATGTTTCTTGGATTTGACCATTGATGCTTGATTATTATTTTTTTTGGTATCTTGGCAATTTTGTAGATAGAGCAGTAGCCACTATCAAATATTGGTGTTTGTTTGTTATTCTCATGCTTGAGGACAAGCATGGTTTAGGCGTGGGGGGAATTGATAGGGTGCAATTTTGTCATTTATTTTATTATTAATTTTTCCTATTACCTGACCTGATGTGAATTAATTATTAGATTCTACTCACTTTTCGTAATTTATATTTATTTCAGGGAGTAGAACAAAAATATCACAATCAGGGCCAATTTGACAATTATCAAGAAAGAGTTCAAGTAGCAGGCATCTAGGGACATTTTTGGAATATCAAACCACAACCCTTCTTGGTAATTGGCCCGAAGACAGCATTAAAAAGAGGAGGCCGAAGTCTTCTTTTTGGCTCTCGAATCTTCTTCCTCTCCGGAGAGGGAGCCGCCGCACAGCACAGAGAGAGCTTTAGACTTTTCTTCATTCTTTTAGTCCTGAGTAATAGATTGTATCTTCTTGGTACGTAGGACTACTTAGCTTAGTTCCTTTGACTTTTCTTCTTCATATATTAGTGGGGCTCTTGGTAGTTTGTTCCCTCACATGTCAGAGCCTTTTGAAGAATTGAATCGTACACTGTAGTTTCTCATTTTTCTTTCATTCATTCGGCCAAATTGAATTCGCACAAGCAAGGACAAAGGCCGCAGTTGCCGTTTCGATTTTGTGTGAATTTTGTTCATTAATTATGAACTAATCTCCCCACTCTAGCCAAGGGACAACGGATGCTTTGAGTCACCTAAAATTGTGAGATCGATTTAATTTTATCTTTTCCTTTATTTATTGGTATTCGCATATTCCTTGATTGCAGTGCTTATGATTGTTTAATTAATTGATTGTCTTGGATCCGGATAATTGGTTAATTTGATAATCTATTGTCAATTGGGACGTTAAATCCGTAATTGTTTAATTGTCTCAAAATAGTGATAACTGGCATGATTGGATTTGTGTCAGGGGAATACGTGGGCTAATCTAAAATAACCCTGGTAGTGCGTTATTTGGTTAGAATATGGCTCCTCTAATACGTAAGGCAATTGGAGAATTAAATTCTATGGGCGTACCTAGGATTATTTCTCAATTAGAGCAGTGATTAACGGGCGTACCTTGATCACTGACACAGTAAGGAGGAGTTGACTGCCATCGATTGTTTGGTAGTTATAACCTATTTATTGATAAATAATTGGAATTGCATTTGCTTATCGATGATCAATTAGGTGAACCATTGCTGAAGTCATTTCTTGGCTAGATCTTTAATTATCACTCATTTGATTTTAGTAATTTGTTATTTAATTTTAGTAGTTTCTTAGATTTTATTTGAATTTATTTAAATTGTCACCCCTGAGATAAAAACATCCCCCTTTGTCACTGTGAATTTAAAAAGAAACAATTACTCCCAGTCCCTGTGGATTCGACCCTGCTTACCACTATTTACAGAAATTACTTTTAGTTTGAGCAGGTATTTATTATTGCACAGGTTTCGACAACCTGTCAATATTTTATGTGGGGAACGAGTTCAACATGCTTCATCATCTTTGCAAGAGGAATTAGATATGAATCAGTTCGCTAATTCAGACACTTTATTAGGTATGTGATTTCTCTTACAATTACGACAATAATACTTTTCTTATAGTTTTATGATTTTATCTATTCAAGCACTATTTTTTGAATATATTCATGCAGATTCAGAAATGGATACTTCATGCAATAATGTACCTAATTATGAACGAAGAGACATTCCTAAACGTAAGTTTTTGTGATTTAAATGTAAGAGTCATTTAGTTTTTTGGTTTCGTGATGACAAATGTAATCTTTTATAATTCATAGGTACATTTTTTGAACGTTGGGATTTTGGATTTCCTTCGCATACATGTCCTTATTGTGGAGCAATTTTATGGTATGAAGAGAGAACCATAAAATCTCAACATGTTGCTTCTCCAAGATTTTCAATCTGTTGTCAAGAAGGGCAAGTTCAATTGCCTCTACTTATCGAACCACCACAATTTCTGAAGCAATTATTGGAATATAATGGAAGACGTCAAGCTAAACATTTTCGAGAGAATATCAGAGCTTTTAACATGATGTATGCATTCACATCGATGGGTGGTTGTATTGACAACACCATAAATGATGGACGTGGCCCGTACGTTTTTCGAATCAATGGGCAAAATCATCATAAAATAGGGTCTCTTATACCTCCTGATGGTCGTCTTGGAACTTTCGCACAGTTTTATGTTCATGACACACAAAATGAGGTCAGGAATAGGATGCATCCATTTAGTACAGTAAACAGAAATTGTGATTTGGATCCTGAAATTGTCAATGGATTGAAAGAGATGTTGGACGAGTATAATCCACTTGCAAAGGCATTTCGAATGGCAAGGGACAGGTTTCAGGAATCCAATTACATGTCAGTTCGTTTGAGATTGATTGGTACTCGATCTCGAGATGGAAGACAATACAACTTACCAACATCATCAGAAGTAGCTGCACTTATAGTCGGTGATGGAGAGCAGGCAAGGGGAAATCGAGATATTATTGTTGAGGAAAAAACTATGGGGTTAAAAAGAATCACTGAATTGCATCCAAGTTTTATGGCGATGCAATATCCAATCATATTTCCTTATGGTGAAGATGGTTTTAGGGTGAACATACCAAGAAATGTGTCTCCAAATCCAAGAAAGAGTAACGGTAAAAGAAAGTTTATCAGCATGCGGTAATTCTATGCTTTCAGAATACAAAATAGACTCAATGAAGCGAAAACATTGGTCAGTGCAGGTAATTTATTTCAGCAGTATATTGTTGATGCTTTTGCTGCAATTGAGGAAAATAATTTGAATTGGATTTGTGCCAATCAGCAAAAGATTAGAGCAGAATTATACAAAGGTTTGCAAGATAATGTGGTACGAGGTGATACGACACCTGCATCAGCAGGAAAAAGGTTGGTTTTGCCTTCAACTTTTACCGGTGGACCAAGATATATGGTTCAAAATTATCAAGATGCAATAGCAATATGCAGATTCATGGGTCCTCCTGATCTTTTTATTACTTTCACATGCAATTCTAATTGGCCAGAAATCAGCAAGGGTATAAGTTTGATCCCTGATCAGAAAGTTGTGGATCGACCTGATATCGTTGCACGTGTTTTTCACATAAAATTAGATCAATTGATGAATGATTTAACACATGGACAGCATTTTGGCAAGGTGATGGCAGGTATCAAACTAACAAAATATTTTATTTATTTTTTCAAAAATATTTAATTTATATCAAATTCTCATTTAATTTCATATACTTATACTTTGTACAGCATTATATACAATTGAGTTTCAAAAGAGAGGGTTGCCCCATGCGCATAATCTGTTATTCTTACATCCAGATGATAAGTGCACTACACCAAGAGATGTTGATCGAATCATTTCAGCCGAATTGCTAGATAAGAATACTGATCCAATAGCTTATGAAGCAGTTTTACAATTTATGTCACACGGACCATGTGGACCAGCTAATACAAGGTCACCGTGTATGGAAAATGGAAAGTGCAGTAAACATTATCCCAAATATTTTCAGACTGAAACAATAATTGATGAAAACGATTTTCCAGTATACAGGAGAAGGGACAATGGACGAGAAGGTATTAAAGCTGGTGTGAAAATTGATAATCGATGGATCATTCCTCATACTGTTGATTTGGTTGTCAAATATTGGGGACATGTTTGTGTTGAATTGTGCAATCAGGGCAGGTCTATAAAATATTTATTCAAATATGTGAATAAAGGATATGATAGAGCCACTTTTGTCATTGAGGAAAATGATGCAACTGATGGACAGAGTGGAACACGAGTTGTTCGTGAAGTGGATGAGATAAAAAGATATCTAGATTGCCAATATATATCAGCATCAGAGGCTTGCTGGAGAATTTTTTATTTTGACATCCAATATCGGAGTATTGCCGTTCAAAGATTAAATTTTCATCTTCCAAATGAACAGCCTGTGCTATTTGGTGATAATGATCCTTTGGATGAAGTATTAAATAGAGCAGAAGAACATAGTACAATGTTCATTGAATGGATGAAAACGAACTCCACAGATACATCTGCTCAACAGTTGACTTATGCAGATTTTCCTACACAATGGACATGGAAAAAGAAGTTGAGAAAATGGGTTAAACGGAAGTTTGGTCGATCAATAGGTAGAATTTTTTATGCTCATCCTTCAACTGGAGAAAGATTCTACTTACGCATGTTATTGAACATTGTCAAAGGTCCAAGGTCATTTGAGGAGATTAGGACAGTTAACGGAGTCGTGCATCCAACGTTTAAAGCGGCATGTCAAGCGTTGAGATTATTGGGTAGTGATGAAGAATGGCATAATGCTATAAGAGAAGCAGCAAATTGGCAAACAGGTCAGCAATTACGTGAATTATTTGTGACCATGTTATTATTTTCTGAGGTATCTAATCCATTAGATTTATGGGAGAAAAATTGGGAGTTTCTTTCTGATGACATATCCTATCGACAACGTTGTATACTTGGAGATAATTTTATATCTTTCAGTGATTCCCAAATAAAGAATTATGCACTTTATGAAGTTGAAAAAATTCTCAATCGAAATAGTAGAAGTTTGAAAGAATTTCCTGGAATTCCATTTCCTGATATGCTATTGGATAATGATAATCGAAATCGGTTTATTATTGAGGAATTGAATTATAATAGGGAAATTCTTGCACAAGAACACTTTCAACTACAAAGTGGGTTGAATGAGCAACAACTACAAGTGTATAATGCAGTCATTCATGCTGTTGATTATGGTCTCGGTGGTCTCTTTTTTGTTTATGGTAGTGGAGGAATAGGAAAGACTTATTTGTGGAGAACTATAATTGCTCGATTACGTTCACAAGGAAAAATAGTTTTGGTGGTAGCATCTTCTGGTATAGCTTCTCTATTGTTGCCTGGTGGAAGGACAGCTCATTCGAGATTTAAAATTCCTATAATTATAGATGGTGATTCTACTTGCGCAATATCACAGGGATCACAATTGGCTGAGTTAATTTGTAAAGCATCATTGATTATTTGGGATGAAGCTATAATGTTACATCGAAATATTTTTGAAGCGGTTGACAGAACATTCAGGGATATCTTACGCTTTCATGATCCTGACTCTGAGCACAAAGTTTTTGGTGGCAAAACTATGTTACTTGATGGTGATTTCAGGCAAATTCTTCCTGTCGTACCCAAAAGGGGTAGAACTGAAATTGTTGCTTCATCAATTAATCGATCTTCTTTGCTTTGGGGTCATTGTCATTTATATCTATTATCTTTGAATATGCGTATACGAGCTAATGACATGCATTCAGATTCTGTTGAAAGTTTAGAAGAATTCAGCAAATGGATTTTAGATTTGGGTGAAGGAAAATTATCAGCTATTTCCTTTGATGATGAAGACGAATCTACTTGGATAGAGATTCCTAATAATCTACTCATTCCTCAGGATACTGACTGCATACACCGCATCATTGATAGTACGTATCCTGATCTATTGGCTAATTATAATAATGCTTCATATCTTCGCAATAGAGCTATTCTTGCCCCGACCAATGATGTTGTTGATGAAGTAAATTCTGTTATTCTATCATCCATTCTTGGCCAATCTAGGATATACTTAAGTGCTGATAGAATCTGTCCCACCTCTGATTGCGGACTTGAGCAAGCTTCTTTATACCCGGTTGAGTTTTTGAATACACTTAAATTCTCTGGAATTCCAAATCATTCAATTGAGTTAAAGGTTGGAATTCCAATTATTCTGCTACGCAATATGAATCAGAGTCGGGGTCTGTGCAATGGTACACGGTTGATAATTACAAATCTGGGAGATAACATCATAGAAGCTGAAATGATTACAGGGTCAAGTATAGGGACAAGATTTTTCATTCACAGGATTGACATGACTCCTACGGATTCAAAATGGCCTTTTGTGATGATTCGACGTCAGTTTCCTATTAAGGTTTGTTTTGCTATGATAATAAATAAGAGTCAAGGCCAAACTTTTGATAACGTTGGAGTGTACTTGACAAAACCTGTATTTAGTCACGGCCAATTATACGTTGCTGCTTCTCGAGTAACCTCCCGTCAAGGATTGAAGTTTTTGATCAAGGATGATCGAAATCCGGAAAATCGTCGTACAAGAAATATTGTTTATCGAGACATATATGATAATTTACGCATTGGTATAGGTTAAATTCTAAAGCTTGATTTATAATTCATGCGTATGCAATTTTGTTTGTTTTTATTTATGCGCTTATTAATCATATATTGAAGTATTTAGTTTAGATACCTATATGCAATTATTTTATAAGTTGGTGAATTTTGGTAGCAGACACAAGTTCGTTACAATGAATTCAAGCCACAAGCTCTTGAATCAGTTGACTGTGGGATTTGATTCGAAGAAAATCAAGGTTAGAGTGACGCGCATGTGGGATGCCATTAACACAAATACTGGTGATGTGTTTGCTCTTGAAATGGTACTACTCGATGAAAATGTAAGTACCATCATTCATCCACCTATGACTGATTTGAGTTAAATTTGTTTATTTCATGACAATTTTTTCGTAATCTGTGATGTTTGAATTGTTTTAGGATAATCATATGGTGGCTATTGTACCAAAAAATTTGGTACAAAGGTTTCGACCACAACTACTTGAGGGGGATGTCTATATTTTGGAGAAATTTAGAGTGACACCAAGAAAACAATCTTGGAATGTTGTGCACAATGAGCATAATATTTATTTCACTTATACAACTCTGGTGAAAAAGCTTGGTGGTCGAATGAGTTCAATAAAATTTCACAAATTTGAATTCATCGATTTCAATGACCTCTCTTCACGATGTCAAGTTTTTACATTCTTATCAGGTATGACGTAATAAGTTAATAGGGTAAATACTACTTTTATAAATACTACTTTTAGTTTTATTCATTTGAAAGTAGTGATTCCTAAATAATTATATGTGTTATACTTATTTATTTATGTGTAATATAGATGTGGTGGGAAGACTTTCTAAAGTGGGACCGATCTATGAAGTTTCGAAGAGTAATGGAACTGTAAAAAAACGAGATATTGCAATTACCAATAAAAGGTATTTGCTGCTTTTTTTTTTAATTTAGTCTGCTAAATAAATTAGTTATAATATGAAGATTAGCTCATATTCTTATTTGAACAATTATTTTTGAGTAATTTCTATTCAAGTATTAATTTTGAGTGCTTTATATTGAAGTGGTGAAAGCATTAATGTCACATTATGGGGAACAACATCGAATCAGTTCAATGATGAGACTATTTTGGTGTCTGATCAACCATTAGTGTTGGTGATCTCTTCAGTGACAGTTAAACAATTCAGAGGTAATGATATAAACATCAGTGAAACTCTCATAGTAAACATATTGTTATTTCTTTTCATTAACATTCTTAATGGAGCTCAAGATTTGATGCTTACTCAGGTTCATACTATCTGTCATCAACAACTGCCACACGAGTATATATGAATCTAAATATTTCTGAAGTTGCAGATTATTTGAATTGGTAAAGCTATATATCTTTATTAAATGTTTATTTAATATTTTCATATATATTGTATATAAGTAATTAAGATAAAATTGTTATTAGCATTGATAGCACTGCTCCTCAAACTATTGAGGTTTTACATCCTCCAAAAACGCGAGAAGCTATACAGCAACTAATGTTCAAGAATCGAAAATTTTTATCAGAGATATATCAGATAATGGCCGGTGTTCAAACAGAGGTACAATTAAAGTTACAAGTTACAATTATAGCACATTAGTTTTCACAATTAAAAATATTAATTATTTAAATTGACTGCTTAAATTGGTCATTTCTCTAGGAATTGGTTTACACTTCCAAAGTGACAATTCTGAAAGTTGATTTCAATAGTCAACTGCACTACAAAGCATGTCCAAAATTTCAGAGAAAAGTGACATTAGAAGGATCTAATTTTGTGTGCAATGCTTGCAATCAAAATGTGGAGTATCCTAAATTGAGGTATGTTGTAGGTGTTAACATTTTTTATCATTTTAATTGCTACAATATCTACATAAATATAACTTTTAGAATATGTGTTTTTATACAGGTATATGTTAAAAGTCTTGGTAAGTGATGCAACCGGTAGTGCTTGGTTTGTTATATTTGATCAAGAGGCTGAAAGAATAATAGAACACAAACTTTCTTTTGTTCTTGAAGAATTTAACAAGGTAAACTTATATCTAATTTTTGAGAAGTTTTTAATAATAGTAGACAATCCGACACTTATCTTAGCCGTTGAATAGTATAACAAAAAAAAATCTATTATGCATTTCATTTTTAGGAAGGATTTAGCAATGAAATCGTGTCATCAATTATAAATAAGATCACATGGAAACCTTTTGTGTTCCAAATCAAGTTGAACAATTACAATTTGGAACAAGGTAGTAATAGATTTACAGTGACTAGATGGTTCCACTGTGATTTCGAGAGGGAAACAAATTTCATGCTTTCACAGGTAATGTGCAATAAATTTATCTTATATTTCACATATTATATCTCACATAATATTTTGCCTTTAATTTTGATAAATCATTATCAGATTGGTGGAACCAACAACCAATACCAACCTGAAGTATTTTCTTCCCAGATCCCAATTAGTACACCAGATGATTCTAATCAAGAGCATTTCAATACACTTCATATGAATAATTCATCAGAGGGTTCAACAAAAATCACAGAAGAAGGGAATCCTCATAAAAAGATTTGCATGAGAAGGTAGATTTAATATACTATTTTACTTTCTTAAATTATAATCTTTACGTATTATTATACATAACTTTGAATGCGATAAATCATTTATTTTTTTATACTTAGTTATCCTGTTTTCCTATCATGCAGTGATAATGAAAAATCAATAAATGCTGATTTGCACGAACAAATCGAGGAGAATGTTCAAACAGAAGAAAAATCAAAACAAGTTCCTGAAAAATAGAATATTATTTAATACTTTTTAATGCACTTTTTTATTTATTTTCAAGTTTTTGAATGTTATGGTATTGTTGAATGTTATTTTTTTCATTTTTGAATCATTACTCACTGAATTAGATGTTCAAATTTATATTATAAAAATATTTTATATTACAATGCGCACATAGTAATATACTTAAGACAAGTTATAATAGATTATACATTAAATTTGTATTTTATATCGACATTTTTATAAAATTAACTAAATTTATTTTTCGACGATTCACGTTCAACGAACGGGTACAAAACTAGTTTATTAGTAATTTGATGGGGTCAAACTTATATTTGATTTAGTTCTTCTTCCGATTTTAAATGTGGGACATCTCATTCAATCCTTCCCCTTAGAAATTTTATGTACTTGCAAAATTTGGTCATAACTATCCACTTAGTCGTACGCAGATTTTAGAGAATCCCACACAGAGATCAAACGAGATTTGTTTTGATACCTCCAAGTCTACTAGATTGGTCCAATAACTTTTTAAATTGAAACTATGTGTTAATTTAAAATTATTAATAATTCATTGGACCGAAACTTATATTTCATTTCTTTCTTCTTCCGATATCCGATGTGGATTATCTCAGTAGACATTCACTTGCATGAACACAAAAAACACGTTCCGGATAAGATTTTGGGATAAGATGGCTGAATGAAAGGGTCGTTGGTGGTAATAGCTTCACTCGATGATTGGGGGTAGGTGGCAATAATTTCGGTGGCAATAATATCAGTTGCATGACCCCAAAGAACACAATTCCGAATGAGATATGGGATGAAAGGCTGGTGGTTCATAAACTTTGCGATGTACTCCTAGATAACATCGTACCTGATTTGTCTTGTCATCTTTAATAACTTTAAGGATAAAATACACTTTACTCCCATGTGATTTAATAATTTTTCTAAAGTTTTAAAAGTTATATTTAATCCTTTATAGTTTGAACTAATTGTCAAATTGACTGAAATAATCATTTGTAACGAAATCTAATAAAATATAGAAAATACTCTTGTTTAAAAACTAAAATAGTTGAAATAACTAAAATATATAAACGTAATATGTATGACATTTTAACCCTCAATAGTTTTATATTTTACCACATAACTCCCTTATAATTTAGTACTTACCATATAATCTCGTTATGATTTTCAAAACATAACCCCCTATTGGTAATTAATAATTTCAAGTTTACAAAGGAGTGTTTTTGACATTTCAGTTGACTCCATTATAAAATACAAATTCTGTTATTTTGATACTTTAATTCAAATTATAAAAGGGTTATATAGCTTTACAAACCTCAAGGAGTTTATGTGGAAAAGTACTAAACCACAGGAATAAAGTATATTTTACCCTAAATTGAATTATATGGTCATATAACCTGAAACATTAGGACTATTTATTCTACGGTATTGTCAATATAAACGAAGCCAATGAGTCTTTTGGCCAAACATGCTTCCTCCTTGAGATAAATTAGGGATGCATATTTTATGTCATTCTCTCCACTATATAGTTTTGAGCTTTGAAATTTCTCCAATTGATGGGTGGGTTTCAAATCCAAATCCACTCAAATCCCTCATCCAAACAAATCCTAAGAAAATCTTTCCTACTTCACCCATCGTTTTGTTATGGCATTTTTGCAGGTCAAATGATTGTACAAATATGGTCATACCTCAGGGAGGTAAATATAATTAACCCTTAATTTTAATATCCATTGATGAACGAAAAATAGTTTCATAAAAAAGACTAAACTTATTAAAGCAGGCAAATGGTCATTGTGGTTAATTTTATAACTTGGCAATCAGCTGAAGATCCGGTTACCAGATTGTCAATCTATTCGGCTCTATTTGTTAGATGGGAAAGTCATACAAGAAAATGTGTCGTTCTATAAGCGAAGTGAGATAATTGTACTCTCCAAGGGCCGCGTTCCGCATACCGTCTGTTTAGAAATTCAAGTAGCTTTCATCACATTGGATGATGACAAACTGGATTGTTTTCATATTTGTGCATGTATATTTAAAGTAGTATTAAAAAACCTGTTGACATTTTTTTTGTTTTATGATATGCTAATTTAGAAAGCTTGAAGAGGACACCACACCAGATTTAGCTATTAATCCCTGTAGCTTTGGTTTTTGTACACTGACTCAAATTTTGAGACTTAAAAAACGAACAAAAATAGAAAAATTAAGGTAAGACATTAAGATTGTGTTAGAGGAAATACTAAAAGAGTAAATTTTATATACACGGACAGAGTATACTAGTTGATGTTTATTTTATTTTATTTTATGCTAATTTAGAAGGATAGGAAGGGACACCACACCAGCTTTAGCAAATAATCCCTATAGCAGGTCCAGTAGTATTTTGGACTCCAAATGCACCGCGCCAAAACCCCTACTTTGCCTGATCTAGCAAGCAGTGATTTTAATGGTAGTGACTCTGCGGTAATGGAAGACCAAAAAGTCTTCAATTACCACTCCAGAGAAAATTGGGCACTTTTGTCTTGATTATTCACCAAGCCACAAAATCAAAGAAAAGGTATTCGTAACTTTCTCTACACAACTCTCTCTCTCTCTCTCTCGACAGTTTTCTCAGACCCATCCTCACCGCCCTGCACTTGTAGGCTCTACTCCAACATAGGTTAATTATACTGGAGCCAAGCTAGAGATGGTTGAGTTTTCTTGTTCTCCTTCTTGTTTTTCTTTTTCCTTCTGATTTCGCTGGTTATTGACTGGATTCTATATGAGATGGTTGAGGGTTTCGGGGTTTTTGGTTGATTTTCTGTCGTTCTGGTGGGATGCTGGGGATTCATGGTGAATTGGAATTTTTGAGTAGCAATTGGCGGTGGGTTTTCCGATTTATACAAACTTGAACAAAACTTAGTTTGTTGAATTTCAATTGACATTATGCTCATTTTGATGGAGACGATTTGTAGTATTTGAGATAAATTTGTGATGTTTTGGGGACTAGTATGGGTTCTAATGTCATAGGCTGTGGTTGCTGGCAGGTGCTTGGTGATGGTTTGGCTCCAGGGATCAGCCTATCCCATTCCGAAGCAAGAAAAAAAATTGAAGAAAAAATGGAAATCCATTACAGTAATAAAAAGAAGGGTAAAAGACATTTTACTCTCCTGTGATTTAGCGATTTTTCATATAACTCACCTATAATTTCAAAAGTTATATATATAACTCCCTTATAATTTGAACTAAAGTGTCAAACTAACCCATGAAAATATCGAAATTATTCTTATTTAAAAATTAAAATAGTTGAAATGATCAAAATAGATAAACATAATATACATGACATTTTAATCTCATATAGTTTTATGTTTTAACATATGACCCCTTATGTTTTACATATGACCCTACACCAGCTGACAAAATAGTTGCTGATATCAACAAACCAGTACAAATGACTGCTTGCAGGATTAGACTCTCTAGCATGTAGTAGCAGTAGTCATGGTTTTCATTTTCTTTACATGATTAATGAATTATATAGTGTTGTTACACTTGTGATGTGCATGTATATGGAGACTTCTGACTCTCCTTTGTAAAGCTTTCCTGCATATCAAAAAAGACCAAACATTTGCCTTAAAAAAATGATTCTAGAATATTAAATATTTGTTTGTGCAGTAAACATGCTTATATACAATGTTTTAGATTTCATAGACACTGATATGAAGAACTTAATTTCAAGTGCAAAATGTTATTTTAACTTGCAGATTTCCTGTCTGAAGTTGAAGCCGAGGAGTCAATTAAAAAGTACACCAAGCCCTCTAGAAAACTCCTTCAGGACGAAATGCTTATTAAAATATTTGGGATTAAGGATGGCCATGGAGAAAATTCATGTACCCATACCCATGAACGCTGTTTTGAGAACATTTGTTGTTCTGGTTGCGTGTGTGGGAGATATAGTTTACGGAACACAGATCCAGTGCAATTGCTGGATTTCTTGTCCAGCAAAGTCCTCCGGCTGTTGAAGCTGCTTGTCAAACCTGATGTTGTCATGATCTATATTTTGTGTTGTGTAAATCTCTTATTGTGGATACAACATTTCTCGGCTAATTACTCAGAATATAGATCAAAAAAAGATTAATTGCACATGTATGGCTCTGACAGGATTTTGGTACGAATCTATAGGTGCCGGGCTGACACAGCCCGGAACCCAAAAGCGAGTCAAATTTTTTTTTGGCTCTGACATGCTGCCTCAGCCTGGCAGCGAATTTTTTTTTTTAAAAGTTGTAGGCTATCGGGCTGACAAGGCCGCCGATAATATCTGAAAAGCTGGCTGCCGGGCTGAGAGAGAGCCCGGCAGCCAGTCAAATTTTTTTTTAAAAAAAAAGCTCCAAAGCAATGCAGCAGCTAGCTTGTCAGATATCCACTTTGAAAATAATAATTTTGTTGATTAGTAAACCAAATTTAGATTAAGTTAGCTCTGACTAGCTAGTGGGTGATGAAGGAAAAGTTAAGCGATATGAGTCGGGAGATATAAAAACATGAACAATCTAAACTGTAACATGATGATCTTCAGGCTTGTTAAAAAAAAAACATTTTTTTCTTCCAAAAGTAACTTGCTACAGCTTCTAACCTCGTTAGCCCTTAAATATTACTGTGGTTGCTTCTTTAATTAGCCAGTATATAAGTAGATAGCGAGGTACTGTACACTACAAGAAAATTGCGTTTCTGTGACAGGCGAAAGTCGTCACAAAAAAAGTCAGTGACGACTTTTACTGCTGTCACAGAGCTGTCACTAGTTCTATGTCACAAAAGGGGGTCCATGTGACGACTGTTGAAAGTCGTCACAAACGATTTCGCTTTTGTGATGACTCTTGTCGTCACTCATTGTTGTACATTGTGTGACAACTTTTATTGTCACTAACCTGGCTAAATTCTTGTCATAGTCAACCCTTGGAGTTGTCACATTATGCTTCCGTTCAGTGACGACTTTTGTTGTCATTGTTTTCCATCCATAAAAAGTGACGACTTTCTGGTGTCACTAGTGAAACTTGTTGGTAGTGACAACTTTTTTATTATCATTTATTTTTTTGTAAAAAGCAATAATCTAATGTTAATTACGCAACATAGCTGCCAACAATCACAAAACGTTCATTGAGTAGCAAGGAGAAAAAAAAAGCCAACATACGAAAAGAAAGCCAACATTCATTTCCAATAGAAGATCAACCCAAATACATATATATATAAGTGTTGCCTCAAATGAGTCATAAACCATGCACCATCCAAAATAAGCCATTCAGTTACAATACTAGTGATTTCCCATCCACAATAGAGAGTAGTAAAGTTCTATACAAAAATATGAGCACGATTCCCATCTAGAACAAAACATGAGCACGATAGGCCTTGTAGTCTTCAATTCAAAAACCATCTTCACAGCAATGACTGGCTTCTTCTTCTTGGGCACTGGTGTTAGAACCTACACGTTACCAAAATTGAAGCAATGAGCACTGGTGTTAAAACTGGAACTACACTTCTAGATAGGCACCATATTATAAAAACTAATGTCACTCTAATTTGAAATTATAGCAATCTAAGTAAATTGCTTAACACAAAAATAAAGTGAAATTATAGCAAATAAGACATTGAATGTATATTCTGTGAAATATAGAATAATAATACAAACACAATAAATATCTGCATGTTCACAAATATATATGCAATAACAATAACAATAACAACAATGAAATCCTAAAATCATTGAGAGCCTAGATGATCGTGAACCACACAGTATATCAAGAAAAAAAAAACACACACACACACACACACAATCACAGGTGCCTCTTTTTCCTTAGCACAAAAAAAAATTCTGATACAGAAAAATTTAGATGAGTTCGACAAAGAAAAAAGTGGAATACATCCCAACGTTCAAACACATTTGCTTTAAAAACACTAAAGTTTTGGTTGCAACATCCAGCACCTCAATGGCTGTAATTAAACATGAACAAGATTTCAAGCACCTAAATCAGCCTCAAGCACCTCAATTGCATTAAACAGGAATCAGATTTGGTGGAATCAGATTTGGTGGAACCAGATTTCAAGTGCCATCAAGCAACTAAATTGACATCAAGCAACCCAATTGTATTAAAAATGAATCTCTATTTTGTAGAACCAGAATTCAAGTGCCTCAATTGTAATAACTATGAAGAGCAAACAATTTATTTATACCACAAAAGAAATTAGACATCCAGGCAAATGATGAAATACATTCCTAAGCACAATATGCCAAAGTAAAGACCATATTCATATGGCTAGTGGACATGTTGCGTCTCAAGGGAAGGGAGAAGTATTATCACCAAAATTGGGGTAACAAAGATGCATTTGCTTTCAGATGGCAATAATACAAAGGATAATGCAATTAGGAAGAAAATGACCTGGGGACTATTATCAAAGAATATATGCATCAAACACAGGTCATCATAACAGCCCGAGATCAGAGCATCAAAGATATAAAGGAATGTGGAAACACATATTAAATACAAATATAAATTGAAAACATGCCTTCTTCTCTTTATTGCATTTGACAAAGTTTCCATGATGTTAAACATGGTGATAGGGTGTTAATTGTTAGTAATTTTATTGTTAATTTCCCCTTTTATTCTTGCCAAATATTGTTTTAATTATTAATATTTACTTATATTTGGTATTGGGGTTTAATTTCAGGAACAAAGCAGAAAATTACCAAAAAGGAGGGACTTTTATGGGAAAATGGAGACTTCTAAGGACCTTGGACTCTTGAATTGGTGGGGACCACAAGCTAGTGCAAGGCATTTAGTCATTTGGGCTTTTCAAAGAAAGCAACGTAGAGAGATTTGGAACAACAAGTACTTTGGAGGTTTTGTCCACATGTGCGGGGACCACGGATAAGAAGCATGAGTCATTTGGACTCTAGGAAAAGAAACGTACAAGACTTTGAATTTGATGTGGGGACCACTAGATAGCATGAGTCATTTGCCTTTGGCTTTAAAAAGAAGACAAAACCTACGGGAGGTTATCAATCAATAGTTCTTAGTTTAGTTTTAGTTTCTTTTCTTTCTTTCCTTAGACTGGCCTCTGACACACGCCAGGTGTTCGACAATATTCCCCAACGGGGAGATTTTCTCATGAGGCGTGGTTAAGCTTTTCTAGTCAAGGGGACAACTGACGATTTGGTTCGACAATTACTGTGAGATCGAATCTGTTTTAATTATTTTCTTCATTTATTGGTATTTATATGTTCATTGATTTTAATTGCTATGGCCTTGTGTATGATTGATTAGTGCGCAATAATTAATTATTCATATAGGCTATTTTTGCTAAATAGGGGTAATTGAATCCGTAATTGTTCGTTATCTCTACCTCAGTAGCAACTGGCGTAATTGGGTTTATGTCAGGGGAGCATATGATCTAATTTAAACAAACCCTCGTAGCGTGTTTGTTGGTTAGAATTGGGCCTTTCTAATTATTAATGCAATCTAGAAATTAAATCCTACGGTCGTACCTAAGGTTATTTTTGGGTTAGAGAAATAGCTAACGGTCGTATCTTAGCTATCGAGAAATTAAGGAAGGGTTGGTTGTTTATCGCGTGCATGACAATTATAACTAATCTATTGCTAAATGTTGGAATTATTTCTGCATCAATGATCAGTGCATGAACCATTTCTGATGTGTACCCTTGGCTAGAGTTTTCCCTTAATTATTTCTCTTAATCAATTATTTTCTGCAGTTAATTTATTTAGTTAGCATCTAATCCAAAATCCCCCATACTTTGGACTCTAGAAGAAACGAATTATCCCCAGTCCCTGTGGATTTGACCCTACTTACCGCTATATACAAAATCTATATTATTCTCGAGTAGGTATTTATTATTGCACAGGTTCGGCACCTGTCAATTTTTGGCGCCGCTGCCGGGGACTGGTGTCAGATTAATTTGTTTCTCTTTGAGTTCACCTTGTTTTCATTTTTAATTTAGTTTTCTCTTATTTTTTAATGGCTTCTAACACTCCGTATTTTGGTGATATACTGGATTTTATTTTCGGGGAAGGCAATGAGACTAGTTTTTTTGTGAGGTCTGCATATGCAGAGGCACTAAACTCTGTTAGAGAAAGAATGGCTGCTGCAACTTGTGAAATTTGTTATGCCAGGGATCATTCAACCGGTATGTGCCCCGAATATCAAAACTACCTGAGTGACTATCTCAAAAGAAAATTTGGAGATTCTTCACCTCGATCTCAAACGTGGTATGACCCTTATTCAAACCGGTATGATCAAGGATGGTGGGATAACTCCAACGTTAATTATGAAGAGGGGCCAATGAGTTTTCAGCTGCAAGAGTCTCAACAATCGTCATTCATGTCAGACTTGCCCTCACAGACCATCAATGACTCTAAGAAAGGTGAGAGTACAATTATCCTGACAAGTGATATGGAACTGCAAGAGTCTCAAGAAGGAGGATCCAAAGATACAGTTGAAAAGGAAGTTGAAGCGGAACACATGAGACTCCAACATCAAATTATTCAAGTGAATGAATCCAGTGAACAATTTCCAAATGCGGTGACATCTTCTCCACTCCTTAATCAATATTTTCCTAATTCCTCTTCTTCAATTCCTGTTACTGAAATTGATTTTATTATACCAGAAAATTTGAAATTTCATGACAGGAATAAGTTAAGAGTGGCAATGGAAAAATATCTTGAACCGATGAATGCGTGTGGTGAAGGAGAGAGTGGAGAATGCAGATCATTGTTGACTTGTTTAGCGCCATTTACTAGTCCATGGAAGCCCGTAGCTCGTGTGTTCAAAAATTACTCCATCTATGAGGGTTATCAGGATCACATTGAAGATGAAGCATTGAAACGAGCCACAAGATTTTATCCCCCATGAGCAAAATATGATAATGTCTAGCCAAATACATTAAAGAAAGGCGCTCATTGGGAGGCAATCCAATTGTTTCTTTTAATTGTTTGTTTTGATTTCGTGTGATAGTTTAAATATGTTTTCCTTGAATTTGACTGATTTTGGGGTTTAATTTTCGTTTTTGCTGATTTATAGGTGCCCTTCAGTCATGACGCGCCCGCCTGATGACGTGCAGGAAGCTCACGATCAGGAATTTCTGAAACTTCTGGGAGCTCTCTTGCTCTCATGACGCGCCCGCGTGGTGACGTGCAGGAAGCTCACGATCAGAATTTTCTGAAACTTCTGGGAGCTCTCTTGCCCTCATGACGTGCCCGCGTCACGTTCGCAGGAAAGGTAAGGATTAAAAAAAAAAAAAATTCTTATCGCCATAGCTTTAGTTTCCAAAATAAAAAAAAATTTAAAAAATTAATTTCCGAAAAAAAAATAAAAAAATTTTAAAATTTTTAAAATTAAAAAAAAACTAAAAAAAAAAAAGTTTTTCCTTTTCACCGTAGTTTAAATTTCCAAAAGAAAAAAAAATCCCTTTCTTTTTCCTTCTTTTCTTTTCTTCCTTTTTCTTTCTTTCTTTCTTCTTCTCTCTTTTCTTTCTTTCTTCTCCCCTGTTTCTTCTTCCTCTCTGTCGGTCGAGCACGCCTCATGCCCGCCGCCATCTCCTCCATCCGCGACCACAACCACCATCGCGCGCCGCCTGGAGCCAGCGCCGCGCGGCATCAGCCGCGTCACAGGCTCACCGCCTGCCGCCACTCTCCCCTCTTTTCTCCCCCAGCTTCACCGCGCGTCACATCCAGCTCGGCCCACTCCTGTTTCGTCCGCTGCCCAGGCCGCCCGCGGCTCCATCTCCCTCGCGCGCAGCTCCTGAGCTCACGCACCACCACCAGCCCTTCAGTCCACCTCCTCCACGAGCCGACGCCCGCCGCTGACCAGTCCACGCCGCCACCAACCTCTTTATCGCAGCTGCTGTCCACCTCGCGCGCGCGCAACTCCAGCCGACAGAGAGACCCCATCGCGAGGCAGTGCGACCCCATCAACTCCAAAGCTCGCGGCCACCACCATCGAAGCTCCTCAGCTCGTCCGCTGCCCCTGCTTGCCCCAGCGCGCCGCTGATAAAGCCCGAGCTGACAGCCCGCAGCCGCAGCTCCTCCTGTGCTGCACGCCACCTCTACCCCAGCGCGTTACCACCTGTCAATTTTTGGCAGGTGGAGGTATTACGATTCCTGCCTCACTTTGTCTTCTTCTGAACCATAAATTGCGCAATTTTGTACATTTGCTTGGGCTTTTTGCTTGAAGAAAACGGCAGGCAGTGATTTTGGTCATTTTCTGGGGTTAATTTTGGGTACAATTGAGTCAAACTGCTGCAAAATTTGGGGGTACTTTGGGGGTGAGTTGACCATTGCTTCTGGCTTTAATGTCCGCTCATTTTTGGCGCTGTCTGGGTGTTCGAATTTATTTTGTTCACTGGATTGGTTATCTGCTTTAATTGCTCCCTATGCACTCACCAGTGGTACTGGTGATGGTAGTTGTTTAACATCTGATAATCCTGTGTTCTGGATTGCCTAATTAAGCGAGTTGTGCCTATTGGGCGTTTTTGGTTGAGTCGTTCCAGTCCACCCTGTGTTTGAGTTTCTTTATGGCTAATAGCAGGGGTGATTTAGGCATATTCTGGGGGTGCTTTTTGGACAGAATTGGATTTAATTGCTGCCATAGTGGGGGTATTTTCTGTTATTTATTGAATTATTGGCCGCTTGATTACTTTTCCCTGTGACTCACCAGTGGTACTGGTTGAGATCTTTTGCCTATAATTGTGGCTTCTATTTGAAGTCACTTACTTATTTTGAAGGTTCATTTCTTGTGGTTGAGTTGCTGCCGTTGATTTAATACTTTCCTGTCTGAGCACCAGTGGTACTGGTTGCAGTGTTACTTAAAATTATTAATTCTCAATTTCTATTTGGTTACTGCTGGAATTGCTAGTTCCGTGGCTCAAGTGCTACTTTTGAGCGTTTGATGTGGGTAGTTGACTGTCCAATTGGTGACATTTGTTGAGTTTCACTTGCTCGAATTGGTTGAATTCACTGCTTTGTTGGGGTCATTTTTGGTATCACTTGAGTCCTATTTTGCTGATTTCTGTATTGAGTCCATTGACGTGATATGTTGGAATATTTTGGGCTGTGACGAAGTGCTACTTTGCATGGAATTTCTGTTGTGCCGTTAGTAGAATAACTGTTGGGTTTGTCTATTGACTCTCGCGGCACCTGTGTCCCTTGTTTGGTTATTGCCATTGGTTGATTTTCATTGACTTGTTGGGAACAATTTGCTATTGTTGGGAGAAATTGACCGGTGGGACATTTGTCGAGTACTTGGGTGGACGCATTTTGCATTTAATTGTCCAGTTGCGGGATAATATTGTTTACTCACTTGATTGTTGCCTTACCCTTGGGTGCGACTTCTGCTTTACTAGTTTAATACATTTGCTGGGACACCAGTTTCTATTGTTAGTCGGATTGTTAAGTGGGACACATTGGTGGATATTGACTTGCTTATTGTCCTTATTGGTGGCTGTAGTTGTTATTGAATTGTCTAGGACCCCTCGACCCACATCATTGTTGGAGTGTTTATGTACCATACGGGTCTTGCACCTCAATTTCCACCTCAACCGCCGCTGTGATCCCGTCCCTATTTTGATGATTTCAGGGAAGTACCGTCGTCCCTCTCATTCCTTCTGCTTTTACATTATCACATTGAGGGCAATGTGTCATTTAGGTGTGGGGGGGGATTAGTTGGGGTGCTAGTATTTTATTTTTAGTTTCTAAAGGTTTTTCCTTTGTTTTAAGTTTGATATTCATCTTTTTTTCGTTTATTTTCTTTTCTTTTTTCTAGTGGTTAGTCTTCATATGCATACCAAGTTTTGATACCGGATTGTTGTCTCTAATTCTGCTATTGCCAAGTTTATTAATAAAAAGGTATCAAGTTGATGTGGTTGAGTTCAGGAATATCTCTTTGGTGAATATCAATAATTGCTTAACTTTTCCTATTTTTGGTTAACTTTTCTAAGCATGGGGAATGATTGTTAGCATTTTTCATGTGAATTGGTCCAATTATTAATTTTAGTTCTCCATATTTGGAAATTTGAGGCTGGCTGCTATTATTTTTGTGTTATTTTTAGTTATTGTACTGTATGGTTGTAAATAAGAGCTGACTGTACTCTGCTAGTAGTTACTACTGAGTAACCGGGGATCTTCACCTAAAAGTGTCGATTTTCGCGTCAAAAGGTAGTAGTTGCTATGAGTGCGTGGTCCTGTAGCGATTGGAGCTGAGTAACTGGGCTCCTCCATCTATCAAATGTTGGAGTTCGCGTCAAAAGGCTCTAAGGGCTATAGACTAAGTCTTTTGTTCCTCAAAAAAAAAAAAAACAAAACAAAACAAAACAAAAAGAAAAAATAAAATAAAGATTGTATTAGTATGTGAATAAGTCAGCTTGCCGGTTTGTGATCTTAATGTCGAGATTTTGGTTAATAGTTGGACCATTTGCTGATAAATGTGAGCAACCATTCCTTTTTCTTAGATTAGTTTGCTTTAAATTGGAGGAGTTGGTAGTTTAGATGCTAACCGGGGTGATTTTTCTTGGATCTTGACCTGTGTCGCTTGATATATGATTTTCTTGGTGTCTTGGCAATATGGTAGTTGGAGTAACAGCCATGGTCAAATTTTGGTGTTCAATTGTTGTTCCCATGCTTGAGGGCAAGCATGATTTAGGTGTGGGGGGAATTGATAGGGTGTTAATTGTTAGTAATTTTATTGTTAATTTCCCCTTTTATTCTTGCCAAATATTGTTTTAATTATTAATATTTACTTATATTTGGTATTGGGGCTTAATTTCAGGAACAAAGCATAAAATTACCAAAAAGGAGGGACTTTTATGGGAAAATGGAGACTTCTAAGGACCTTGGACTCTTGAATTGGTGGGGACCACAAGCTAGTGCAAGGCATTTAGTCATTTGGGCTTTTCAAAGAAAGCAACGTAGAGAGATTTGGAACAACAAGTACTTTGGAGGTTTTGTCCACATGTGCGGGGACCACGGATAAGAAGCATGAGTCATTTGGACTCTAGGAAAAGAAACGTACAAGACTTTGAATTTGATGTGGGGACCACTAGATAGCATGAGTCATTTGCCTTTGGCTTTAAAAAGAAGACAAAACCTACGGGAGGTTATCAATCAATAGTTCTTAGTTTAGTTTTAGTTTCTTTTCTTTCTTTCCTTAGACTGGCCTCTGACACACGTCAGGTGTTCGACAATATTCCCCAACGGGGAGATTTTCTCATGAGGCGTGGTTAAGCTTTTCTAGTCAAGGGGACAACTAACGATTTGGTTCGACAATTACTGTGAGATCGAATCTGTTTTAATTATTTTCTTCATTTATTGGTATTTATATGTTCATTGATTTTAATTGCTATGGCCTTGTGTATGATTGATTAGTGCGCAATAATTAATTATTCATATAGGCTATTTTTGCTAAATAGGGGTAATTGAATCCGTAATTGTTCGTTATCTCTACCTCAGTAGCAACTGGCGTAATTGGGTTTATGTCAGGGGAGCATATGATCTAATTTAAACAAACCCTCGTAGCGTGTTTTTTGGTTAGGATTGGGCCTTTCTAATTATTAATGCAATCTAGAAATTAAATCCTACGGTCGTATCTAGGGTTATTTTTGGGTTAGAGAAATAGCTAACGGTCGTACCTTAGCTATCGAGAAATTAAGGAAGGGTTGGTTGTTTATCGCGTGCATGACAATTATAACTAATCTATTGCTAAATGTTGGAATTATTTCTGCATCAATGATCAGTGCATGAACCATTTCTGATGTGTACCCTTGGCTAGAGTTTTCCCTTAATTATTTCTCTTAATCAATTATTTTCTGCAGTTAATTTATTTAGTTAGCATCTAATCCAAAATCCCCCCATACTTTGGACTCTAGAAGAAACGAATTATCCCCAGTCCCTGTGGATTCGACCCTACTCACCGCTATATACAAAATCTGTATTATTCTCGAGTAGGTATTTATTATTGCACAGGTTCGGCACCTGTCACATGGTGATAATCAGGAAGCCAAGAACACAACCAAGACTTTATCCCATTCAATCTCACCCTTGTACATCAGCCCTTTACTTCTATTCTACCCTTTTTTGGTCATGCTCTTCCATAAGCAGCAAGACCACATATTAATTAAATTACTAACATTCAACTGTGGTTTTAGTCCATCTTTTCCTCCAGCCTACAATTGTCGTCCTATAACTCTTTCCAACATTGCAACTTTTGATTATATGGAAACATCCGGATTTCCATATCAATTTGTTAAGTTATCTTCCAAAGATAACAACTATATTCTTTTCTTATATCACAATAAAATCAGTAAATAGGACCAAATGAATGGCACCAAAATGTGCTCCATGCAGCTCAAGAAACAACAACATATTGCATCGACCAATATTCCTGATTCAGGAAAGCCAAGTATATAGCCAAATCATAGAAGATGGCCAACACAAGCAATCAAGTTTTATTTGCCAATACCCTACAGAATCGTGTTGTTGAAATTGTTAGCATGCACAGGTTATCAAAACTAATTAGACCATGCAAGAAAAATAAGCTGCCCTTGTTCGATTCAGCTTTTCTGAAGCTGATTAGAAAAGGTGATCATCCAAAAGGTGAACTCCAAAAATTTGGAATTACGTTTCACTTTTAAAATTTCTCCAACCTAAAAAGCTGTTTTCAAAACTAACTAGAAGACTGCTCCTCATAAATAGCCTTTCTGCATAAAATCGATTCTGTTACTCAGATGCTTTTAGCTTAAAAGAAACTATAATTAGCTGATTTTAAGAAACCAAGAAGAGAACCTGTATTTAGCTAATTAATATATATTTTACAATAAGGACCCATGCACCTGTTAGGAACATAAATGTTTAACTTCCATGAATACAACTACTACCAATTCCGATAGTGATATATGATCAGAAATATAATACTAAACTAATGAAACCATGTCTTCTCAAAAGAAAGGAAATGAAGGAAAAAAACTATAGCTCATACTTACATGCCATACAGCACTGACAGTTTGCGTAGCCAGCAACTGAAAGAAACCAGCTTTCTTACCATCCTGGACAAGCCGCTCATATACATCTAAAAAACAAAATGGAGATCAGGCACCAATGTTGCTTCTAGCTTTGCTTCCAAATTTGTGTAATACAAGATGGAAAGCATGACATGCATGATAATATGAGCTTATACATAGAGGAATTAGCTTACGAGATGGATATCAAGCTCATAAATTTGGTTCTTGCAGCAGCGAGCAAAAGAGTAGTTCCTTAATACTTGTGACCTCTCCAGAGGTCTAATTACCATGGCCTTGAAAAGTTATGTTCACTTAAAATGTTGTTGCATTTAACTCTAGTAAGGAGGAAAATTAAGGCATTATATTCTTATCATTGATGAAGTTCCTTGACTGTCATAGATGGTATTGAAGCCGATAACATGAGGAACAAGAACAGTAATCTGCTTTCAAGCGAAGCAGATAGCTCAAATATCCAACTCAATTGCAGATGATAAGAGTGCATTTCTAAAATGTATCATTCAATCTCAACTAACCACATGATTCTTCATGACTAAAATTTAAGATATATCTACAATTTCAGCTCCAAACCCTTAGATAAAATAACTTTGTATATTAAGCATGTCTTCTTAAGTATCATAACCATGTAATTTATTAGATAAGTGCTACAAACTCCTTTCTCGATCTGGTTAAGTTAATAAAGTTCCAGATATAGTTATAAAGCCCTCCCTTTGATTTGCGCACTTCAAACCCCTTGCCAGCCTCCCAAAACCCCACGCCTCCTAAAATGCCCATGTAGATATATCATATGTCATATATGTCAAATGTGGGTCAACAGTAAGCCATAAGCTAGCTTTACTTCCACAACATAATACACAAGGTCTAGAAGAAAATTTAACTCACAACGCCCTAACACTGTTCATACTCCAGATCGCAAGTGTTTCGGATGCGATTTGGCCAAGAGTATTACCTTCCCCACTGCTAATTAACAATCTAGTTCATAAATTAGTCTTTACAATAGAAGGCTGAGCAGCTTTTGAAAGGAAAAAAAAAAAAAAAAACATATACCGCACAATTAGCTGAAGAGGGGGTCAGAGAAAAGTCTAAGCTGAAGTCGCGGAACGAGGAGGGAGCTTGGAAGTGTTCTGACTTCGCTTCTTCGGCGAGCTTGACCTGAAGATTGGCACTCGTCAATGGTGCTTTAGAGGAGCATTTTGCGGAAGCAGAAGGTGTTTGAGGTCCAGAGTTTTTCGGTGTTCACCATAGGAAGGAAAGACTGAAAATGAAATTTGTCTAAGTGTTGGAAGAGAGAAGCGGCGAGACTTTTGTTTGTCTGTGAACAACCAAAAACGACGTCGTTTTGTAGAGATTTCAGCCACCCGCCTCGCGCCTCTTTCAGATTTCAGACTAGCGCTCTTTTTTTTTTGGCATCTAAGCACGTCTTTGAGATTCCAGGATTCGCGCCTTTAGCTTCATACATCTTTTTTCTTTTTTTTTTCCCTGGTCAAATTTTTTTTTTCAGGTTTCTTTTTTCATACTTAATCTCTTTTTTTTTCCTTAATCTCATCTATAAATATCAAATAAATTATTTGATATTGGTTTCTTTTTTGTGCATGTATATATATGTGTGCTTGTTTGTGTCTATATACATCTTTTTGGGTTTGGACAACTCAATATACAAATTATTTAAGAAATTACCTTACAATAAAACTTACACAATAAAACATGTTTCAAAAATTTAACATACATAGAATTGCTTATATACAGTATAGCACTTCTTACTCATGCTTATCCTACTCTTTGTCTATTACTTAGTTTTTATAATAAATTAAAAGAAACATGTAATCAAATATTCTGTTAAATGTGTTACAACTCTCAATCTTATTGCACGACAGATATTTTACTAAATAATTTTAATTTCGTATATACCCATTCCATATGAAAATAATTATTACTTATGATGTATTACACGTTATACTAATCTTTCACAGTGCTAACATTAGACTACAAATTATATTCAATTACACTTTTTCAAATTATTTCAGTTATTGATTTTTGGGGGTTGTTATAAGTAATAATAAACAATTCATGAAAAATTTTTTATGCTCAGACATGTCTATTATGTCAACTTAGCAAAAATTACAAATATCTAAAACTAGTTTGTTATTATATCATTTGCATTTTGCTAATACGTAATGAATAGGGGCTAAATTATAAAATTAGGGTGTCATATCTTCTGTGCTTTTGCTCATATAAAAGAATTGGGGGCTAAATAATAAAATTATGGTGCCATAGTAGAATTAGTGAAATTTGATGAAAATACTATAGAATTGCTTATATACAGTATAGCACTTCTTACTCATGCTTATCCTACTCTTTGTCTATTACTTAGTTTTTATAAAAAATTAAAAGAAACATGTAATCAAATATTCTGTTAAATGTGTTACAACTCTCAATCTTATTGCACGACAGATATTTTACTGAATAATTTTAATTTCGTATATACCCATTCCATATGAAAATAATTATTACTTATGATGTATTACACGTTATACTAATCTTTCACAGTGCTAACATTAGACTACAAATTATATTCAATTACACTTTTTCAAATTATTTCAGTTATTGATTTTTGGGGGTTGTTATAAGTAATAATAAACAATTCATGAAAACATTTTTATGCTCAGACATGTCTATTATGTCAACTTAGCAAAAATTACAAATATCTAAAAATAGTTTGTTATTATATCATTTGCATTTTGTTAATACATAATGAATAGGGGCTAAATTATAAAATTAGGGTGTCATATCTTCGGTGCTTTTGCTAATATAAAAGAATTGGGGGCTAAAAAATAAAATTAGGGTGTCATAGTACAATTAGTGAAAGTTGATGAAAATACTGTAGTATACAGTGATGCAAAAAGTTGTCACAAAATTGGAACCGGGTAGACTTTCAATGACAACAAGTTATGTTGTCACTGTAGAGAGAGCGTTTGTGACGACTTTACTTGAGTTGTCATAAAATCATTTCCCGCGGCATCAAATGAGATGCGCGCCAACTATTTCGTGACGAGTTGAGAATGACAACTTCCAATGTTGTCACTGATTATGCTTGTGCTGTACTCATCTGTGATGACACCGAATGTCGTCACTGAATTAGGTTATCTGTGACAAGATTTTTGTTGTCACATAAATTTTTGTCACTGAAAAATATATTTCTTGTAGTGACTTAAGTAGATAGCCAGTATATGTCATTGAGTCGATTGAATAATATTTTTTTCTTTTTTGGCATTTCAACTAGTTATCAATTAAGTTTCAATTTAAATAAAGATTTTATAATTATTTAAATTATTCAATAAAATTATCAATTTAAGATGAACATAAATATAAATACATTAAATTGTATTATTAATATTTGATTTAATATGAAGGAAATACAAGAAGAAATGGCAAGGAATTTTTGAAAAATTCATGTGAGTTTTTTATATTGGTAATCACTTTTATTTGTTATTATAATCACAATACCTTATCATAACCGATTGAAACTCATATCCTAATACTATTTACAACTAAAGTTACTATACACTCAAATTAAAATTTTCTTTTTTCACTAAATTTTCTTTTATATATGATGTATGTGTTATCATTTGTTGATAATTAATATAACGAAAGGATACTCTTCAGGCTAATATGTTTTGACAATGTGGATTACTTTTAAGGATTTTAATGAGAATTAGACCACATTTTTTATGGATTCAATCAAATTCACATTTTATTTCATTTGAAATATAATTATTTAAAACATAAGAGACGAAAAAATACGAAGTCAAACTTTTGACTAATTCTAATTATTTAAAACTTATGCCACTTGGCGTACTAAATCTCTTTAGTCTTTTAAGTTAATTAAATTATGTTTCATGAATCGAACAACAAAAATAGATGAAAACAGATTTGTTAAATCAATAATTACTTCTATAAGATGTTAAACTAAACAAAGGCCGTTTTAAACGAAAAATCTCATTCTTTTTACAATAAGATGCAGTTCTCAAATTGTTGAAAAATTATTTGTTAAAATTGTTATGTAATTTTTAATGTACCATATAATTTTATAAATATAAATTTATTGCGCAATATAAAAACAAGATAGGCAAAAAAATGAAGAGAAGGAAAAATGCATAATTTCATATGGTCAAATTGTGAATACAGCCAATAGCGATAAGCATTATTTTAATAAAATATTAAATTAGCGCTAAGGCTTGGATGGCAGGATGCTCAACATTAGCTGCCAGCCATTTTTTTTTGTCCGTACGCCCTCCGACTGCTTTGGAGCTTTTTTTTTTTTTAAATTTGACTGGCTGCCGGGCTCTCTCAGCCCGGCAGCCAACTTTTTCAAATGTTGTCGGCTACCGGGCCTTGTCAGCCCGGTAGCCTACAACCTTTAAAAAAAAAAAAAAAAAAATTCGCTGCCAGGCTGAGGCAGCATGTCAGAGCCAAAAAAAAATTTGACTTGCTTTTGGGTACCGGGCTGTGTCAGCCCGGCACCCATAGATTCGTACTAAAACCCTGTCAGAGCCATACATGTGCGATTCATCTTTTTTTGGTCTATATTCTGAGTAATTAGCCACATTTCTCCTCTAGATTTTTTCATTGTCAGCAACAGGTTGTTTCATTCTTAAAGTAACTTTGAGACAAAGTTGTCTTTTTCTTTTCTGTATTATTTTCTAAAATTCTTAAGTAATTTCACTATCAACAAGCACACAACAAAGCAGTAGCTGCCCTAACATTTGGACCCACTCTACCACTGTCTTCCTGCGTGCGCGCGCGCCCACCCACCCACACACACACACACACATATATATATGAGCTTGTTTTGAGGTATAAGAGTTTTTAACATGAAACGATATTTTCTTACCATAAATTAAACAAAGAGAATAAGAAGAAAAACTACTGATCTTATGCTGAGTCACCCACAAAAGTTTTTACACCCAGAATGTTTAAGTGATATTTTTGAGTACTTTTCAAGAGCTCTTGAGGTTAGGTTCCCCCCCCCCTCTCTCTCTCTCTCTCTCAAGATTCTTGTATCTTTAATTTTAACTAGTTAATAAAATAAATTTTATTTAAAAAATAAAAATGAAATGTTTTCGGGAGACATATAACTTTAGATGAGAGACATACAAATTGGAAGCATTATGTAGGACATTTGACGGATTTTTTCAAATATTGATGGAATCGGTCATGACAATCACATGTTTGTTGAATTAAATTTCTTAAAAAAGAAGCAAAATAACTAGTAATCTTGAACAATAAGAATAACTTACATGATAGAATGTTAGTAACTAATTATTAAAGAATATATATGAAAAACTAAGTATTATGATTTGTTGATTAAAGGTAATAGGGTTAGAATATGAAAATGGATTCTAGATCGATGAATTGAATGCTTCGAAACCTTAGTTAATTAATTTGGACATAAGCAATTAGTCCTTATTATTGTTATTCAAAGTTAGCCACTATGTTGATTCTTTATTTTGAAATTTAATTTAATGGACACATGATTAAACATGACTACATTTTGTTAGTATTTGAGAAAAATTCTTCAAATGTTCTAAATCTGCTTTAAATTGGATACACTGGGTACCAGATTTGTTCTTATCAAAACTCTAAGGACTAAGACTATACATTTACTAAACACTAACGACCAAATTTACTTTTGCTAAAATTTTAAAGACTAAAACTGTACAGATATTAAACATTAAAATTGCATTTTCCTCAAAACTCGACTTCAAGAACATAATATAAAAAGTATTCTGGTTTTACTTTTTTTAAAAAAAAAAAAATAAGAAACTGTATAAAGCAGCGATAAACGAAATAGGAAGGCCATATGTTTCACGAAGGTGTCCTTCGAAAAATTGTAATTTTCGTTTTCAACTGTAGTTTTCATATTGTATGCGGTACCATCAAGATTTGTAAAATCGGGATCCCACGTCAGATCGATTTAGGCAGATAAACCAAAAAGTAAATGGACAAGTAGAGAATAAGACATCAAAGTTTGCAACATGCCTAGCGTTTTTCGTCCCATCGCAATAATGACTTCACGAGTCTTTTCTACTTCGCGAGGAGTAAAAGCTTTCTTGTCAAAGTAATTATGCTCCAAGGGTCAACAAACGCAGTCCCTTTCAAATTGACTTGCCATTCCAAATCAATTTTTAACTTGTGATTAGATTCATACACAGAGTATAGAAAATATTGGACCAAAAAAATTGAGTTGATTGAGAACTAAAAAAGGGTATTTTATAAATTTCTCCAACTATAGATTTCTTTGTAATTTTGAAAAAACAACTTTACCTTCTTTTTCTTAACCTCTTTTGACAAACTATTACTAAAACATATTTCAAAAATACTATCCAAATCATTCCTTTTGAGACAGTATTCCATTTCTGCTACTCATTAGTTATTTCTTCATACTCCTATCGTTTCTGGAAAAAAAAAATTCAGTTATTTCTTCATCAGTTTTAAGAGTGTACAAAATTTTAAATATTTTACCAGTAACAAATTCCTTGTTTATCAGGGCAAATTGAAAAATAATTTACGCACCTTCACAAATAATTTTTTCCTTCCCTATTTGAATTTCTCGGCCTTCTTGGCTTATGGCTCAATTATTGACGGGATCTTTTTCTCTGATCATTGTCTAACACAAATAATCTGACAGGATTTTTCATACCCCTGTCCAACTAAGATCAATTTTTCTTTAATTGTCAACAACTGATCGAGGATCCCAAGACTAACCTTTTCTTTAGTGGTCCAATTCTCCGGTACGTCAGTATTCTATCACAAAATGGATTGGAATGAATTTGTTAGCATAAAAAATATGTATCAAAAGACATTGTAATTTTTCAAAGAAAAACAAGAATGATTAAGATAGAGGGGATAGATTTGTCCAAACATATTCGCTCGGGGGAATGCCTATAGAAACAGTTTAGGGGTAAACTATAACTAGATATATAGTTTACGGTGGTTTTTTTTTTTTTTTTTTTTTGCATTTAATCCATTTTATTAGACAAAATACACGACAGCTGCAAGGAATTTCAAACTGCAAGGAGTTTTAACTCAAAATCCATTACCATGAAATGTCCAAACAGCAATGGATTTCCTGCTGAAAACCCATTTACCATAATTTATTCAATAGCAGGAGATAACATATTTTACACTAGAACCACGCTTCCATTTATTTATGTTACGGCAAGAACAATTTGCTAATTGTTCCCTCAGATGCTGGCAGCATTTTAGCTTGGAGCTTTAGCATGATTCAGCAGCTACCACGACACAAATCCCCAGGCCATGTACAGACACGGTCAGCCGGGACAACAGCCCTCTAGATTACCCGCGCAGGATTCGAAGATCCCTGTGACGGTTACTTTTCCAGCCCCAAGCATTTTTATAATCTGTCCTCCAATTAGCAGCATTTTTCTTGATGAAATTTTGACAGCATTGGTAGTTTCTGTAGCTTCAACTTTCCCCAACACCACACCGGCAGAAGAAATTTTAAAAAAACTCTTAGCGGTAAATTAGCTAGTAATGGACTAACTGAGTTGTACTAGTAATTAATACTCTAATTGAATTTGAAGACAAACTAGTAATTCAAATGGGTTAAATGCATTAAACCCCATGAACTTTCACCTTAGTTGCACTTTGCCCCCTAAACTTCTTTAATAGGCATTTTGTACCCCCTCCCCCTCCCCACCTCCCGATTTGTTGGACAAAGGCGTCCTTGTTATATTTATTTACTTTCTCATGATGCTATTTCTTTCCTTTCATATTAGCTGAAATGAGATAATTTGAGTACTGCATGAATATGCTTAAAAAAACACAGAGAGACTATGTGTTAGTTATGATTGCATGTAAGTACTGATAAAACAAAATAAGTATGAGAACAACAAGAAGGAAGAAAGACTGATTAAAAGCCATTTGCTGTAAGATCCTGAGTGCATAAACTTTTGCACATACATGTGTATATACAGTGCTGAATGAAAAGAGAGATCCAAGCCCCGGGACCTCTGGGGTGGTCGAATAAGTTTTGAGTTAAAATTACAAGTTTAAAATAGTTAATTCAAAATTACTAGTAATCCAATAGACCAGAGCTCATATTAATTTTTCTTTTATTCTTCCAACTTCTAACGTGGGATATCTCATTCACCTTACCTTTAGGAACTTTGCGAGTCACGCGTGGATTGCTTTGATACCATTTATAGTGTCTCGGGTTTACCGAGTTGACCTAATAACTTTTTAAACTGAAATTATAGGTTCAAAATAGTTAACTGAAAATTTTTTGATTGAAAAACACTTCTCTCATACAATTAATTGTCAAAATCAACATTTAAAGAGGGATAGTTGGAGTTTAATATTAGTTTACACGTTTAAAAAATATATTGTACCTTTAATCATTGAGCTAAGAATCATCGTACAAGTATGAAGAGTAACGTGGAAGAACAAATTTGATCAACAAATTGAAGATGAACTTTGAGTCCAAAAGTTAAGAGAAAAGGCGAGATAGTTATTTTTTAAAAAAATGTTACCTTTTCCAGAGAGATCTCGTGTTGCTAAGCCCGGGCATTTTGGTATGGCTGAAAATTGCCAAGCATAGATTATCATGTACAAATAGTCCCAACAAACATCTTGATGTTTTTCACAAGTTACCAGAACTTTTTAATTATAGCTTAGTAATTTGATTCTGAAAATTGTAATACATAATAATTGTTAAATTCAATATCTTATTTAAATGAGTCAGGATTCTCTGTTCAGAACTGGTTTTCCAACTCGCGTGTGTGATTGAGGATCTCTTACTTTACACTGCCTTTTTCCAGATAACATACAATTCTTTCGTAAGAAATTCTGATTGTTCTATCCATACTGATTATGCTATTCTTGATGAATTTACACTGGTTTGTGGTGTCACCATCAGCCTAGAGAAGTCTAGATTCTCTTCTGGAAGGACAAGAAGGACACTTAACTTTAACAAAACATTGAACCAGACCGATCACATGATGGGGCATTAGGGGTCTTATCAATTGGTACGGGGCGTGTTGAAATTGTTATCTTGAAGAGAAAAAGGGAAAATGAAATAAAATTGCTTAGTTACTATTACCTTATTCATCGCGATCACTGTAAATTCTGCTCATTTTGCAATGATCTCACACCTCATATTACAAGTTTTTCTTAAGTATCAAAAGGTAGCCAAATAAGTCAATGGTTGACCTGCCATTCCAAATCAAGTTTTAACATGTGATTAGATTCATACAAAAAATTTGTTAAAGTATAGAAAATAGTCGACCAAAACAATCGAGGTGATTGAGAACTAAAAAAGAGTATTTTATAAAATTCGCCTATTATAGATTTCTTTATAATTTTGAAAAGCAACTTTACCTTCTTTTTCTTAACCTCTTTTGACAAACTATTACTAAAATTTATTTCAAAAATATTATCCAAATCACACCTTTTGAGATAGTATTCCATTTTTGCTACTCAATCAGATCTTTTTTCATCAGTACTAAGAGTACGTGTACAAAATTTAAGCTTTACCATTAATAAATTCCTTCTTTGTCATGGCAACTCAAAAAATAAAATGTACGTACCTTCACAAATAATTTTTTCCTCCCCTACTTGAATTTCTTGGCCTTCTTGATTTATGGCTTAATTATTGACGGAATCTTTTTCGCTAATCACTGCTTAACACAAATAATTTTGACAGGATTTTTTAGACCCCTGTCCAACTATGGTCAATTTTTCTTTAATTGTCAACAAATGATCCAGATAGTGGTCCAATTCTCTGATATTTGAGTATTCTATCACAAAATGGACAGGAACTACTCTAGGATCAATTTTGCTTGAATCAAGGGTTTTAATATTATTTGTTAGCACAAAGAATCATGTAGCAGAAGACATTATAATTTTTTAACGAAAAGCAAGAATGCTTAAGATAGAAGGGATAGATTTGTCCAAATATATCAAGAGGGGGGAGAGGGAGGGAGCGAAGTGCCTTTAACAACAATTTAGGGGGGAAATTGTAACCGAATATATAGTTCATGAAGGCATTTTGCATTTCACCATTTTATGAGACAAAATACACGGACATATGCAAAAAAATTCTAAACTGCAAGGAGTTTTAACTCAAAATTCATTACCATGAAAAGTCCATACACCAATGGATTTCCTACTGAAAATCCATTTATCATAATTTATTCAATAGCAGGAGATAACATATTTTACACTAGAACCACGCTTCCATTTATTTATGTTACAGCAAGAACAATTTGCTAATTGTTCATTTAGATGCTAGCAGCATTTTAGCTTGGAGCTTCAGCATGATTCAGCAGTCACCACGACACAAGTCCCCAGGCCACAAACAGACACAGCCAGGACAACAGCCATATGGATCGTCCTTGCAGGATTCCAAAAGACCTATACAGGTATCTTTTCTAACCCCAAGCATTTTTATAATCTGTCCTCCAATTGGCAGCATTTTTCTTGATGCAGTTTTGACGGCATTGGTGGTTTCTGTAGCTTCTGCAGCTTCAACTTTTCCTAACACCACACCTGCAAAAGAAATTGGGGAAAAAAAATCTTAGTAGTACATTTAGCTAGTATTGGACAAAAAATGCTCTTATTATATGTGTGTATGCGCGCGTGCGGGTGTATGATACTATTTCCTTCCTTTCATATTACTTGAAACGAAATAATTTGAACACTATATGAAATATGCTAAAAAAAAATAGAAAGACAAAGAAAGACTATTGTGTTAGTTATGATTGTACATACACACACTTTTGCATGATACTATTTCATTGCTTTCATATTACCTGAAACGAAATAATTTGATTACTATATGAAATATGCTAAAGGGGGGGGGGGGGGGGGGGAGGGGGGGAAGAGAGAGAGAGAGGAACTATTGTGTTAATTATGATTGTACGTAAATGATAAAATAATATCAGTATGAGAGACTAACTAGATGCAAGGAGCACAAGAACAAGGAAGAAAGACTGATTAAAAGCCATTTGCTGTGAGATTCTAAGTGCATAAACTTTTGCACACATGCGTATATATATAGTGCTGAATGAAGGGGTAGATGTATCACCCCGGGTCCATTGGACTGTCCCAATAAGTTTTTGATTTTAAAAATATAGGTTTAAAATGATTAAATCAAAATTATTAGTAATCCAACGTGCCAAAGCTCATATTTCATTTCAAATCAAAATTATAATAGTGGGATATCTCACTCCTCTAATTTTATAGAACTCCTAATAACTTTTGGAGTTGAAGTCTCGGTTCAAAATAGTTAACTCAAAATTATAAATAAGTCAACAAATTGGAACTTATATTTCATTTCTTTCTTCTTGGATGTGGGATATCTCAATAGAGGGCGCCAATTTCACTTGCATGATCACAAAAATCATGTTCCGGATAAGATTTCCAGATAAGATGGTTGAATATAAGGGCACGTGGTAGCAATAATTTCACTTGTTGGAGCACGGGTAGGCGGCAATGATTTCACTTGTATGGCCACAAAAAACATTCCAAATAATTTCTGGATGCAAGGGTAGTTGGTGGTTCACAAGCTTTGTCAACACGGTTCCTGATTTGTTTTATCATGTTTAATGAATTTAATTACTAGGGATTTTTCCCGCGCGATGCGTGGGCACCGGGTATATGTTCCTTGAGATTTTTGTAATTTTTCTTGAGAGTACAAATATACTGTTGATAAATACTATTTTTGTTTTTGTACTGATTTAGTAATTTTAGTTGTTTCATTCATACTTTTACGACCTATAAGCTATCATCATTTATTTTTTGTTAGTTTTTTTTTTATTGATAATATAACATTGGCTTATGTTTACAGTTGAATGCTTGGCTTTTTTAGCTTATGTTTCCTGCACAATTGCGTCGTTGATCTAAGGCACGAAAAAATTAATCGGTAAACAGGTACTATTCAGTGTTTACATGTTAATAAAAAGAATGAGAGGAATATCAAAGACTACTGTTTAAAAGAGCTGGCAAACCTGAAGAATGGTTAGTGGAATTAGAATCCCTACACCATGTATATATGCTTAGGTATTCTCTTTGAGGAGGAACCTGGTTAAAGACAAGAAGACGCGACGAAAATTTGAATGGTAATATACTAAAAGAAAGAATAATCCTCTTTTAACCTTTTGCACAAGTTGAGAAAATAGTAACCTGGCCCTTCGCCTTCCCTTTTTCATTAGTATGAGAAGGAGGAGCAGGCGATGCTGATCTTAATGTGAAATCAGTGTTGGACCTTTTATAGTTTGGTCATTGGGGTTCAGAGTAACCAATTGACCAGAAGCAGTAGAAGTTGCAGCTTCTTGAAGCTGCGATGCAAGGGCGTCAACCTCAGATTTGTGCATTTTTTTTTTTCCTTTGTCTTTTTTCGCTTGGGGCTCTTGCTCTTCTTCAAGCTCTTGATGCTCATGAATAAGAAGAGGCCGAGAGTCCGAAAGAACCATTTTTTTGAGCTTGTTTGAGTCGTTGAGGAGCAGGAAGGCTCAAGAATTTATTTATTCTTCTTCTTTGGTATGCCTCCCTTTGTTTAGCCAGACGAATTTCTTGTTCTTGAGAAGATAATGCAGCGTATTGTTCTCTTAGCTTCTAATTACATTGTTTCTTTGTTTTTTTTCACTTATCGCATCAAAATCACGAGCATTAAATTTAGACAGGCTCATCCTACCAAATCGCGCAGGATTAATACATAAAATCGTGCAAGGTTATGTACTAAAGGCAATCAAACACCTAAAAGCATATAGAAACAACAGAACTAATGAATACCTAATTAATTGCGAAAGCAAAAGCACAAGGCACGACACATCAAGGCAGTAAAATAGTAATTGGGAAAATAAAAGCTGAATATGGCTACAGTTTAAAAACTAAGGCTAAATAAAAGTACAAATATGCATATTGTTAAAAAGTAGTAGAAAACATAATTAAAGAGATACCAGTAAGCTTAAACCTAGATTTTGTGACCGGTATGAACAGGAAGCAAGACCAGAAGAAGAACCTGCTTAAAAAATATGGTGGAAAAGCAAGAATTTTTAAAAAGTTACAGACAAACAACAATACAAGTGAAAAAGCAAAAGACCTTGAGCACAAGAAAATAAACATGCTAAAAAAACACCAAGAAAATGCAGCTTCCTATACATGATATCATCAGCTTGGTAGTAAAAAGCGATAGGGGAATAAAGGATCTAACCAAAAAATACAGATTAATAACAAGTCTACATGCTAACTGAAACTAAGTAGAAAATTAGTACGAGCATATGAGTAGTAAAAAAACAGAACATTCACAAGAATCATATGCATGTTAAAAATGCTATGATGGTACTAAAGGACTAAACATAATTCATTAAGAAAAAGATGATGATGTCTTTCAAAAAAGCCTCTGGAAAACGCAACCTCATGAGGCAGAGTGAAAAGAATACACTGGCAGCAAAAAGAGATTGAAAACATTGGAAGTACAATCATACCCATGATTTTTTTTTTTTTTTTTTTGTCAAAAGTCATTCATCTATATCATCAGATGTTTGACACCTACAAGTATATGTACATTTTAGCTGGCAACTGCGAGATGAGCACTTTGTGCAGCCATAGAGGTCCACACCGGGAAGATACTCTTCCACCTAGTAAAATCATGTTGGTTTTAGCTTGTAGGTTGTAAGACAAAAATGGTTACCAGTCAAAACATGCTTGTAAATCCCATTTCAAAGACAACACTTGATTTATCATTGTGGACCAGAATTTATAACCCGAACAAAAAAACACAGGAACCACGTGGTGAAGAAGTGGCCAAGTGTGTGTAGGCTCAGCACAAGCTTATCATCAATTTTTTGAAGTAGATGAAAAATTATTCCATGCATTAATTAATTCCGTACGATGAAAATGGTGGACAATCACTCGTAACTACATCCAAACTATATTAGGTGATTGTCACACTCATAAATTTGTTTGTAAATACCATTTTTTTAGGTGATTGTCACATCGTGGACTTATGAGTGGGAGTTTTTGGCTAAAATAATCTACTTTTCAAAAAATAATCCCAAGGTAATGCTCTTTTAGTTTTTATTCCCTTATTAATCTAGTTATTGCCATGTAGACTCCCCATCAAAGGAAAAAAATAACTTATAAATCTTTTGTTTATATATTACACAGTTTTTTTTTATTTAGTGCCTTAAGGACATTCTGTAATCAAATTAAAAAAGGAAAGTGGATCCATAATTAGTGTTTTAAAATTGTTGATCACCCTCCAAATTGCAATGATTGTGTCGAAGAACTTTTTTTTTTATGCCATTATTCCTCCCTAGCTTTGTTCTTGATTATTATATCACAAGTTCCTTTCTTTTTTTTCTTGTTACTTGCAATTATAAATATGGTAGTCCCTAACTTTGTAAATTTTAAGAAGTTTACAAAAACTCAAATTGTTTGAAGCACGAGCATAGTTATTAAATCCGGCCCGGCCCGGCGGTTCAACCGGTCAATCCGGTGAACCGACCATGAAACCGGGCTGGGTTTGTAATTGGATCGTTTGTGCACCAAATCCGTTGCAGCTCACTTGATACTTATTCACTCCTTCTATATTATATATTAGATTTTTATTCTTATTTTATTTCTTCAAAACAATATTTGTTGGGAATCTTTTAAAAAAATTTTATTATTCTCTAAATTTTATAAATTATGAAATGGATTTAAAAAATAACATATTACACAATTCATTTTAAAAACAAATATTATTCTTAATAACCTTTTGTGCTTAAAATTCAAAAATAAACTAGATAATTAAACTTAGATAAAATTTTATACTTGAAGTGTGGTGGATTACTAATTAAATTTAGGTTTTGTTAATTCTTATAAGAATTAATGATTCTATAATAAATTGGACTAACTGAGTATTTACTATAACATAGTTTATTATAATTTTAACCATATCAAAAATTATAAAACATAATATTTAAATATATGTAGTGACCCACCGATTGGACCACTCACCCACCCGTTGACCCAGTAACCCGTTGACCCACCTCTTTCACCGAGTTCCTCTCCGGGCCGGGTTTAATAATTATGAGTACGAGTAAACATTTCAAGATACATAATAATCATAGTTTACATGAACTATAAAAATTCCACTATAAGAGTAAAGAAAATTTGAAAAAAATTCTCTTGCATTTTTTGACTTATCAAAAGAGAATACATTCGAAAAAAATAGGAGAGAGAAAATATAACTAGATCAGTGTTAGTATCAAAATTAACACGCTATGTGAGCCAATCTAATTTGAGAAATACTAATTAACTCAATAATAGATAGAGAAATATTTTTATTTATCTTTAAGATTGTACATAAGTAGCAAAATTTGAACTATTGAAAGGTTATTAAAAATCTATTGATGTGGATTGTATCTCTTAATATAAGATGGAAATGTGAATACTTTCCATACTCAAAGTCCACATGGCAACAAGTAAGTTAACAAGGGAATATATTTTGAAAGTGCATTAGTTTGGGAATAGTTTTAAAGAATGAGGTTATTGTGGAAATAAACTCTATGAGTGGTTGCATGTATTTATGACAATCACCTAAAATGGTTGCATTTAAATCTATAGCTGTTGAATGCAATTATGAGTGGTTTAAATCTATAGTAGTTAAATTTTTTTTAATGAAATACCCTCCTCTCATGAGGCCCACAATCGAGCCCCACAATTGGACAGTCAAAATCAACATTTAAGGAGGGATAGTTAACAAGTGTCGAGTCTGTATAATAATAAATATTTATTCAAATAATATATAGATTTTGTATACAGTAGTAAGTAGGGTTGAATCCGTAGGAACTGGGGAAATTCATTTTCTCTTAAATTCAAAGTTTGGGGGGATTTTCATAAGAATGGAGGTAGCTAAACAGCTCAAGTAAAAATAAAAATAAATAAATAAATAAAAGCTGATGACAGTTTATTATGATTGAATCAATAATAAATAAACTCTAGCCATGGAATAACTTGGAAAATGGTTCACTCAATTGATCATTGATGCAATGATAATTTCGATTATTAATTGATAAACAAGTTATAGCCGCAAATAAACGATAATAATCAATTTCTCCTTACTGTATCGGTGATTAAGGTATGACTATTAATCGCTATTCTAATCGAGAAATAATCTTAAGTACGATCGTAGAATTCAATTTCCTAATTGCTTTAAGAACTAGATAAGCCCTGTTTTAATCAAATAACACACTACGAGAGTTATTTCAAATTAACTCATATACTCCCATGATACAAACCCAATCATGTCAATTGCCACTATTTTAAAGCAATTAAATAATTACAGATTTAATACTTTAATTGGCTATAGGCTTCTTGTCATTGGATTATGTTTACAGTTGAATGCTTGGCTTTTTTGGCTTATGTTTCCTGCACAATTGCGTGGTTGATCTAAGGTACGGAAAAATTAATCGGTAAACAGGTACTATTCAATGTTTACATGTTAATAAAGAATGAGAGGAATATCAAAGACTACTGTTTAAAAGAGGTGGCAAACCTGAAGAATGGTTAGTGGAATTAGAATCTCTACACCATGTATGCTTAGGTATTCTCTTTGAGGGGGAAGGAACCTGGTTAAAGACAAGAAGACACGTTGAAAATTTGAATGGTGCATATAACATATAATATATGCTAAAAGAATAATAGCTTGAAATAGTAACAAGCCACACCTTTTTCACAAGTTGAGAAAATAGTAAACTGGCCATTCTTTTTTGTTTTTTCATTGTTATGAGAAGGAGAAGCAGGCGATGCTGATTTAAATGTGAAATCAGTGCTGGTTTAGACTTCAATGTTAGTTAAGATTTCTAGTTGTTTGGATTGTCATTTTTCTTTCAAAAAAATATTAAACACATTTTTCAATCATATTTTTATGTTATATATCAAATTGTTTCGTATAATTTTTTATAAAAACTTTAGAAAATAACAATCCAAACGTAAAGCAGGCCTTATTGGATTGCCATGGACATTAGACTATGTGTGCGCACATTTAAGAGAGCGTGTATTTGGTTTCTGAGTTTGTGTTTGCTGCGTCTTATACACTCATGGCTCAGAAGCCAAACCAAACATAAAACTAACAAGATTAATAACGAATATGTGAAGAAAAAATTCTACTAGAATTTGTAGAATAAATGAAATGGATTTACAAATATCTAGACCTTGTATAGTTTGGTCACTGGAGTCCAGAGTCACCAATTAACCAGAAGCAGTAGAAGTTGCAGCTTCTTGAAGCTGCGATGCAAGGGCGTCAACCTCAGATTTGTGCTTTTTTTTTCCTTCGTCTTTTTTCGCTTGGGGCTCTTGTTCTTCTTCAACCTCTTGATGATCATGATTAAGAGGCAGAGAGTCTGAAAGAACCATTTTTTGAGCTTGTTTTGAGTTGTTGGGGAGCAGGAAGGCTCAATAATTTATTTATTCTTCTTCTTTGGTATGCCTCCCTTTGGCATGCTTACTCCTAGAGGTAAACTAGGGATGCTTGCTCTCCATTGTATAATTTTGAGCTTTGAAATTCCTTCAATTGATGGGGATTTCAAATCCAAATTCAGTCAAATCCCTCTCAAACAGATCCTCTGAAGATCTTTCCTACCCCGCTCATCATTTTGTTACGGTTTTTTCGCAGGTCAAATGATTGTAGAAATATGGTCATACAACAATGAAATGGTATACCCTCGATCCTTATTTCTTAATGCTCTTGAGTTCCATACTTCCTCTTAGTTTCTTTCACATTTAACTTAATCAGTAGAGACAATAATCAAGTAATTATAAAGTTTTAGATTTGACTCTCAAATTCTTCCTCTATGCTTTTTTTCTTAATTAGAGTCTCACTTGAAAAATTGAAGTACAAAAATTTCTGTTTTTTATTCTTTTATTTATTTATATTTGTGGAGCTTTAACTTCCCATACATATACAAATCTCTAGTGCCTGAAATTGCTGCTATTTCACGCACAAATTTATTTTTTATAAAGGAAGTAGTGTTCATTTATATGGCAATAGGCCCTAAAACTAGTCTCTCAAAAAAGATCTTTTGGTGTATAACTATAGTCCCATGCGCTGCTGAATAACTTTGAATTAACCATTTTGAACTCGTGATTTCTATTTAAAAAGTTATTGAGCCAGTCCAGTGGACCTAAGGTGTCATAAATGGTATCAAAACAAACCTAGTGCGGTTTTTGCTTGGGATGAGTTTGGGACCAATGATGTTATAGTTCTAGCTACAAAAGTGAGTTAAGGAGCTGAGTGCTGTGTGAGACTAAATGTCACGCTCAACAGGGGTAATTGCTAAAACTTGTGAGACAAAGTGCCATGTTGAACGGAGACTACCACTAGAATTTGTACAAGTTACCTCTAGAATTCAAGCACAACTAAGTGGGCGCTTTGGATTGTGATCAAACTTTATGAGGATGCAAAGTTCCTAAGATGGGTAAGTGAGATGTCTCGACATGGGAGAAAAAAACAATTGGTATACAACTCTAGACCTATGGATTACTGAATTACTTTAACTCAACCATTTTGATCTTGTGGTTTGAATTCAAAAAGTTATTAGGTCAGTTCAATACATCTAAGATATTACAAATGGTATCAGAGTATATTTTACATGGTCTTTGCATGGAATAAGCCTAGGACTAGTGACATTGAGACTAAGTGCCATATTGGACGAGGATCATGTCTAGAATCTTGAGGAGTAAGTATTATATTGGACGGAAACCACCTTTAAAGTCCATACAAGTAACCTTGAGAATTCACATGAGATTAAATTTAAGTGGATAATTTGAATTATGACCGGACCTTGTGAGGACACAAAGTTCCAAAAGTGGAGTGAGCGAGATATTCCACATTGGAAGTGGGAGAAAGAAATAATTGGCATATAACTCTAGGCCCATAGGCTACTGAATAATTTGGATTGATCATTTATCTCATAATTTCAGCTCAAAATGTTATTGGCCAGTCTAGTGGATCCGAGGCCTCATACAGGAACAGTTTCATATTCAATCGCTTGCCAAAATCCTATCTTTGCAATTACCGATACACACCTGATCAATCAGTGACTTTTTGGCATCAAGCTCTGTACAAATGCGCACCATACTGGGTCGCACCATTGAAACTGTAGCTGCATCAAGCTTTAAAGTCTCTCCAAAAAACTTACCAATTGAGTAGAAAGTGACTTTGTTAAAACGATGAATAGGCAGACGATCGAGTTTTATCCAAACCGAAACTATAGAGGATTTTATGTCAACATTGAAATTCGGACTCCACTTAAAATCTCTCATAGAAAACCCTCATCGGGTATAGTACTCCTCTGATTCAAGCAGAATTGAGAGATGCCACGGTCTGAGAGGGCCTAGCGAAAAGAAACCTCTAAAACCCGTGGCAAGAAAGTCTTTCCAAAGTTGTTCCACACTCGGCCTCCCTCGAGAGAATTTACGAACTATAGAGAATTTAGAAGGAACAACAAAAGCTTGAATGTCTTCTCCTGAGAAATAATACCGCAGGTTTCCCACGGTGCACATCTGCTTTCTTGATTTGGGGTGAAGAGAGTTGTTGAGAAGAAAGAACATCAGCAAATGAACATTTGGAAGGAAATGATGAGAAAGTTGCTTGCCAATCCCAAACTGGAAGGCATCCATGAAATGTCCTCTTGGGTAGATGATTGGGATTCAGGGCCTCACAAGTTCCATTTTATTTTATTTTCGGGTAAATTGACAATTTTGTTGGCATATTAAATCAAGACTCAAAATTAGAAATTTTCATGTTATTATTTAGTAGTGTTTTAGTCAAGTTAGAGTTTTAGCAATTTTGCTGGAGTCAAGTTACGGTAGTTTTTATTGTGTAGGAAATAAGTATCTTATTAAAAAATTTCTTATGGTTGTAACATTTGTTTTCCAAGTCATCTAGTTTATAAATATAAAGTCATATTATTGTATTAGTTGAGAAGAGTAAAAGTTGAGAGTCTTATTATTATGGCGTGCGATTAATGATATATTGTTGAATTTTGTTCCTCTTCTCTCACACATATTTGTATGTGTGTAAATTGCCTTCTCATATGCATTGATTTTATGAAATTTATCTCCTACAGATTTTTGGTGAATTTTTTGAGTTCTACAAATTTTAAATTTTGTTACTCCTTTTTCTAACTTAGTTATATCACATTTAAATTTTTGTGATATTGTTTCTCAACTCAATTACGTCAAAAGTGTAAACTTGTAGAAAATGAAACTTGTGAAGCCCCATGATTGAGGATATGCTGATTTGATCTCTTCTATCATCTTCATCAAATTATTCCATTTTCTATGCTGCTTGTAAGTGATGCATCTTATTTGTAAATCTACAGCATCTCGGCTTTTATTTGTAACACCTTCTCAGTTGTAGGAGGAAGAATGATTGGAACAAGGAGTGTTCACGAATCGAGCTGCTCGCGACTCGAATACGAGTTTGACTCGAGCTCGGTCAATATCGAGTTCGACCTAATTAAGTCGAGTTTGAACTCGAGCTCGAGTTCAAAAACGTTAATTCGTTGGGCTCGCGAGTTCGATTATATATATATTTTTTATTTTAATAGTAAAATAACATATATTCCTAATATTTTATTATTTATTAAGAAATTATTAATTTTTTATTTTTTAAACTCAAACTCGAATTTGACATTTTGAACTCGTCGAATTCGAGTTCGAGTTTGAGATTCATAAAATTAACTGGAGGCTCGGCTCGATTAGGTTAAAATTTGACTCGACTCGACTCGACTCGTTTGCACCCCCAAACATGACAAACATGCCCAATCCCCTTTTCACTAATGGGCTAATTAGTTACCATGGGATACAAGTGGAGGTGTCAAAATTGGTGACTTGGGCGGGTTTGGGTTGGGTAAAATGGATAATGGGTATAAGTAAGTCAACCCATTTATACCCATCTAATTAGATGGGTATAAATGGGTAAGTCAAAAAATGAATTGGATAACCCAATTACCCATTTATAACCCATTTATTTTAATTTTTTGTAAACTTATTTAAATTCATTTTTGCAAACTAAGTTATCAATTTATACCGCTCTTTGTATCCATCATTAGTTTTAAATATTTACTTGTAATGCTCAATAAGCCTAATTACCAATTTTTTTCCATTTATACTTTATGAAGCAAATTTACATATTATTTAATAATTGAATAATAAGAATATAAAAATTTGAACTAAGTACTATAAAACTTAAACCAAAAATTTTGAATCCTTAACATTATTTTCGTATATAAATTTAAAATTTCATTTTAGAAAGATAAGAAAAGAGCCTAAAATTTATCATAAATTGGTAATGCTGAAAAATGAGCAAGTTAACAAACTAAAATAAAATAAAATAATAAGATAAAACCAACAAATAATAATAATAATAATAATGAAACAAAAGTAGTTAACATCATGACAAAATGAAAATTTTGAAAAAAAAAAAATGGGTGGGGGAAGAGAAGAGATTTGGGGGAAGAGAATTCTAAATGGGTTAATTGGATTTGATGGGTTACCCAATAATACCCATTTATTAAATTGGTATTATTGGGTAACCCATTTATACCCATATATAAAAATTTAAGATACCCATACCCATCTATTCATAGGCGGGTATGGGTAAATTTAGTTAAGTGGGTTGGTTTGCCACCTATAGATACAACCTTAATCAGACTCAAGATTTCACTGCAGTTTTTTCGAGCCCTTAATTATGGTAAACCTTAGCCAGGAGGATAACTTATTCTATACCTGGTCAATAATTCATTCTAATGTGTTTTTGAAAATAACCCTATAATGCCAGATTTCAACAGAAAAAGAATTGCTATTCGATCGTCACAATTTTCAAGAAATTCAGGAAATATATTACACTGCAATATATGATCAGGCGAGGAGAAAATTTTCCTTACCTGGATACGTTACAGGTAAGGTCTGAGTTTTGCAGAAATTTCAAAAGGATTTCATTCTTTCCACTATAGAATCTACCCTCAGGGTACGTTTGGTTCTACAGAATTGGAATTGAATTAGAATTGGAATTCTATAGAATTTGAATTCTATGAATTAGAAATCCAAATCCTTGCAATTCTTTCGTTTGGAAAATACATAGAATTGATACGGAATTTATTTGGAATTCCAAATTCTTTGTTTGGATGAGAGAAGAATTCATTAGGAATTAGAATTGTTTCCAACTAATATTTCCTTACATAAAAAATTTCTTTTTTTTACTATATAATAATTTTTTAACATTTAGCTAATTGTTACTAAAGCTTTAAGGAAAAAACCAATTAGTACCTTTAATAATTTATTTTTTCTTGCATTTAACTAATTGTTAATAAAGCTTTAAAAGAAAAAAAAATTAGTTCCTTTTTTGCAAAAATAAAAAAATTCTTTTTTTTAAATTAAATTATATTAAATAAAAAATAATTGTATATTCTAACTTAAAAAGTAGTTAATATTTATCGAGTTAAAACCTTGATACAAATTTAAAGTTAAGAACTTTAAATTTTAGAAAATCAAAAGCCTACTCTATGATATGAATTGGGAGGAAAGTCATAACTTGTACCTATTATAAATATTTGAGTTTTGTATCTTACAAGAAATTTCAATAGATGAATACACAAACAACGTGTTTTTAGCCAAAAAAAAAAAGAGAAAGAAAAGCACAGTTATACATTGCTACTATTTTTCAATAAATGGCCATTCTAATATTAAACAATGTACATAAAACAGTAAAACAATGTTTATTGAGTCTAAGTTGCTCTACACAAACTCTATTGTTTCCATAGTAAAGACGCCTTAGATATATTTCACGTGCTACTTTAAAGTCCAAGTAAGGCTCCTTTACTATATGTTTCTCATGCCACCAAACTACTAATGTGGCTACTGTTACCATATAATTTGCAACTACCACTTTTCTCTTTTTTGTTTTTTGCTCGTCTCCTTCCTTATCCATGTCAATATCCAAATTCTGCAATTCAAAATCATGACAACAATAAGAAAAGGTAAGTCAAAAGACCAAATTTTAAAAAGTGAGTGTGTTAAATTCTACATAGTCAATTGAAGCTAAAATGATAGCTAAAAAGATTAATTATCTTCTCCTTGAAACTCCTCTATATATGTGTGTGTGTGTGAGATAAAGATAGCTATTTACAATTTCCTAACTAGCAATGAATTGCAGGGAAAGCCCAACTGTTACACCACATAAGCTTTAAAATATGCGTAACAATTGATTATATACAGAAACATACACCAAAGAACTGCAGGACAATTGTTCTAGTTAGTGTCAAAATTGAACCGTTATTACCAAGCTCAATAGTTGAAACATGAAAGCCAGAGATAGAGCTATAATTTTCACATCAAAAACCTATTCACAGCATTCTAAGTGCTTGAAAATAAATACCTTTATAAAACCACAGATACAAGGAAGACTGAAGTGACGATCTTCAGCCTTTAAGCATGCCCAACTTCATGTCAGCCCACAACTTTGCTATCAAGAAGAATGCACCGACTTCACTTAAATGCAGGGCAAGGTTAAACAAGCCTTCCTGTAACATATTAGGAACAATCAAACACATTTAAATATACGCTAAGAGAGAGTGTGTGAGAGAATTTATGACAGCATTAAATAGTCCAAAACAAACATTCATCACATTCCATGTCCATTGACGAGAATTTAGCAGCCTTGAGCTGATACATAAAAGATTTTTCAGGCCCTGACAGCAAGTTTTTCAACAGCCACTGCAGTATAGAACTAAAAATTCGCTCTGTCAAAGTAAATTTGTGATTCCTTCTATGATTCTAGATACTAAGTTAAGAAGAGTATAACTGGTTTTAAGAAGATTTTTTAATCTGACACTTGGTCATAACAGCCAACAGCCTTGGAGTGTGAACTGGAGACGTTATATACTTGATCATAACAGCCAACAAATAGATTTTATAAAAAGGGTGTAATCTGCATTCTCTGTGTTTATGATCTCAGTGTCTTGAAGGAGGATACTTTAGCTTCGGATTCAGCATTTCATCCATTATCAGTCTTAAACATGTGGATATGATTCACGAAGTCAGGTTCTTAGCCAAGGCCACTTCCTGATGTTTAGAGGTCGAATCATTATAATGCAGTGAAATTTTAAACTTGTAGCAGTAATTTTTTGTAGACAAAACGTTCTTGAATGAGATAATTTTTCTGCCTGTAATGTGAATGTAGATCCTAGAAATTATCTCTTGAATATTCAATCTACAAAGAACCATGAACAATGTATTACAAAGCCACAAACAAAAGGGGGAAAAAAAACTGGATACTAGTAGTGTTTTTTTTAATGTCAAATTCAAGAAATGTTATGTAAATACAGCATCAGGAGCAAGCTTAAAAGTTCAAATACAGAGGCAAATAACTACTTTAATCATTCATTACTAATTACATCAGAAGTGAATCAACGAAGTGACATACAACTCAATAAAAGATGCATTGTCCAAATAGAATGAAATTATATAATGCAGTTCACGTGATCAGATTTAGGAATCATACAAATGCAAGGAAAGGTATAATTATTTCTTCAAAATACCAACCAAGAAAAAGAAAAAAAACAAAAAAACAAAATTGCAGCCCCCTGTATGCAGAATGTCTGTAAATAATGCAATCCAGGATCAGAATCATCAGAATCCCAAAACACTCACTTTTTGCAATTGAAAGCAAGAGAAGCCTTCGCAAGCTTCTGTTTCTACCGTGAGAGTAAGCGGTAAGCCACTCACTCAATCCTCATCAACTCATCCTTCAAAAAGCCTCTACTATTCCATTTGTTATTACTATTATTTAATTAATTTCACAAATCTTAGGGGAGCAAATGCGATTCATAAGTAGCAGCAGTAAATTTATTTTTTCTTTAAATAAAAAAACAAATATCGATCATAATCCAAATCCCACAACACAATTCAAATCGTCGGATGCCCAGAACCATCAAGTTACAGAAAACTTCATTTGACGAATATAATGCAGGAAGAACGTTGGATGTAAAGGAAAATGCGCTTACCGTTGAGTTGAGCAGTAAAAGATATTTGAGAATCCTCCCCTAGACGGCTTCAATATATACAAAATATTTGAGAATCCTGCACTTTGTTCGCGATTGCTGAGGTGATGGGTAGATGCGTGGCAGAGCGATGCCGGAGACGGTGGTGGAAGAGGGAAAATGTTAGGGTGGAGGTGAAGGGGATGACGCAGAGCAATTAGATTAGAGGTACTTGCGGTTGAGGAAAAGTGTCTAATTAGATAGCGAGAGAGGGCCGCTTACCTAGTTGACCCGGTTTTAATTTTTTACCCGCTAGGATCCGCGTACTAACCCGAATAGGAGGTGAAATTATGGAATTAGAATTGTAATTCTTAGGTCTTACCGAAGAATTGAATTTGTGGAATTGATGGCTCATAGAATTCAAATTGAATTCTAATTCTCTCACATAGATAGCGTTCAAACCGAAGATTTGGAATTGATGCTCCAATTTTAATTCTAAGCCTCCAATTCTATGGGAACCAAACACACCCTCAATGTAAATTCTTGAAATCAATATTCAAGGTTGATTGTCGAAGCACAAAAAATTTCTTGAATGAAAACTCTTGGTTTGATACGTATAAATTTTCTGCACCTAGTCCCCTTCAAATTGCATGAACCTGTGTCTAATAGTGTGTAAAGTTAAAATAACAATAATAATAGCAGGAAATATTTTTATACAAATTTCATATGAGTGGTTCGTGATTATGTACTTTCTCTACGGGAAAGCCTCGTGATAAAACATGATCATTTAAATGTGCCAAAATATGACAACAATAAAGCACTTTCTCCTTTCTGACAATGAGTTCCAACAAAAAATAACTTTGTTGTATCAAAAAAATGACATCTACCAGGAATTTTTCCAGACTGCAAGGAATCTTAACTGATATCCCATTACCATGAAAATTCCAAATAGCAAAGGATTTCAACTGAAAATCCATTACCAAATTTTATTGATCAGCAGGAAAGTACATATTACATTATACGGGCGACTAGATCGGGCAAAGGAGGAGGGGGGAGGAAGAGGGGAGGAGGAGAGAAAGGATTAAAAAAAAAAAGAAAAAAGAGGTGGCCAACACGGAAAGAGGTTGCTGCTGTTGGTGGGGAGAAAGAAAGGGGAAAAACAAAGGGGGGAGGGGGCGTCGGCCGGCGGCAGAGGTGGTGGTGGATTGAGGTGGAAGAACAAAGGAAGAAGGAAAATTTTTTTTTTTTTTTTTTTTTTGTGTTTTGCATATTTCAAAGTGTGTAGTTTAAAAATTTTGAAAAATATTTTAAGATTATTCTGGTTAAAATGGTTAAAAAATTTGTAGAAGTTAAATTTAGCCAAAAACTTCTTTGGGAAACAGCTTTGACTATTCTTGTACTTTCCCCTCATGGTACAAATCTTGATGCAAAAGGTACAACCACCGTTACGAGATTTAAGTTTAAAGAGTCCCCGTAAACTAACTTGCCTCATCTTCCACAGATTATTCCCTAAAGACTGAAAGTCAAGTCTGTCTTCTCTTCTTCTCCTGAACTGGAAAGCTCGGCCTTCATCGATCATCGTTCCAGATGCAAATTCTCCTAACTTGAGGAGGTAAGGTACTTCTCTCTCTAATATACTTCTGAAATGGATTATCCCTGCTCTATAATTTTCCGAATGATGAAAGTATTTTTGTGGGTTTCGTTTCAATTCTTTGAATTTCAAGAAATTACCCCTTTTCATATCGTTTTGTTAATTGCGTTTAATTGGGCTTAATAATCTTTTAATCCTTTTGTGATTTAGATCCATTTTGTTTTTTATTATAGTATATGATGTCATGGGTCAATTTTAAGCCTTCATGGGAATTATTAGAGAGATAAGTGAATTTGATTAATGAAGTGGAAAGGTTTGAGATTAGTGTTCTATTCAGGTAAAAAGGAAAGAAGAAAAAAGTGCCGGTGTTATTGAGTTTAAATACAAGTTTACAACGAGGAAGTGTGTGTTAATGAAATGAAGCATAGGGGTTTTATTGTCTGATTCACGTGGTTAAAAAGTCTAGGGAGAGTGTTTTCAATGTGTAAGGGAGTGCCAATAACAAATTTTTGCAGAGTAATTGCGTCAGAATATGTGATATTGCTGATTTCAACAATGGAGAATACAGTATGGAAAATGCCGTGCTACGGCTATTAATAGAAGTGGAAATGAATGGTGAGTAACTAGTGTGCCTTTCTGAGAAGTTTTGGAGAACGCTGTCTGAGAAGTTGGTTGAAGTAACTGAAGAGGGAAGTGTGAAGGTAGAATGGGATAGGTGGGAATTGAACTCATGTTTTAAGGCAAATGACAACAATCATTAACCATTGAAGCATGTTTTAAGCTGTGCCTAATAACTGGTTATGTTTTATTCACGAAATATGTCTTACATCTATAAATTCTCATGCTTGTAATCTAAATTACTGTAAGGCCTCAGCCAGTTTGTTTTGATTATGATATCATTTCTTGAAAATTTGTTTAAGCAGGGATGAAGTTATGAGGTAATGTAACTGTGAGTAGGCTTAGGAATTTCTTCAAGAATGCTTGATCAATTTATACTTGAAAAGGAAGGTTGATTAGAATTGAGAAACATATAAAGTAGCCAAGAGCAACACTGGCCCCTACTTCCAAATCCATTAAGTTGTGTACTACGACTTACACAACTTATCCAACATGGTGGAGATGAAGCAACTAGAAACATCCCCAAGCAATATCACATGCCAAAACCTCCCTTTTCTGCTCTCCTCTTTCGTGGACACTTTCGTTGACTTTTCTGTGAGCGGTGGGCTCTTCCTGTTACCTCAGGGCCTGAATCCAGAACCAAAAAGCAATCCTAATTTTAATTCCAATAGTGTTGACCCCAAAAGCAATCCTAATTTTAATTCCAATAGTGTTGACCCCAAAGTTTCGACCACATTGCAAACCATCTTCCCGGCTCCTACTCAGCTCGTAGCCATTGGCGATCTCCATGGTGACCTTTCAAAGGCCAAGCAAGCTCTCCGCCTTGCAGGCCTTGTTAATGGTGAGGATCGCTGGTGTGGTGGCTCCAGCACTGTGGTACAAGTTGGTGACATCTTGGATCGTGGTGGTGATGAACTGAAGATAATGTACTTGTTTGAGAAACTGAGAAGAGAAGCAGTCAAGGATGGGGGAACCATTATTACTATGAATGGGAATCACGAAATTATGAACATTGATGGGGATTTCCGTTTTGCAACTAAAGAGGGTTTGGAAGAGTTCAAGGATTGGGCTATGTGGTACTGTGTTGGGAATGACATGAAGAAGTTGTGTGAGGGGTTTGGTGGCCCCACAGAAGACCCTTTTGACGGAATCCCTCATGAGTTTTCTCATGTTAAGCCGGAGCTTCTGCATGGTATTAGAGCACGTATAGCTGCATTAAGGCCAGAGGGGCCAATTGCGGAGAGGTTTTTGTCAAGAAACCAGACTGTTGTAGTGGTAGGCGATTCTGTTTTTGCACATGGAGGGCTTTTGCCTAATCATGTAGAGTATGGGTTGGAGAAGGTGAATGAGCATGTGAGGGATTGGATTCTTGGGGTGAGGGACAATGTTGCTAGGGAGTTAGTTAAGGGCAAGCATTCCATTGTTTGGACAAGGAAGTACTCCCATGAGGTGGCCAAACATTGTGATTGTTCAACTCTTGAATATGTTCTGAACACAATTCCTGGGGCGAAGAGGATGATTATGGGGCATACTATTCAGCAAGGTGGCATTAATGGAGCTTGTAGTAACAGAGCGATCAGGATAGATGTGGGTATGTCAAAGGGATGCGGCAATGGATTGGCTGAGGTATTGCAGATTAATGAAAATTCTCAGATGACGATCTTGACGTCAAATCCTTTGTATCAGAGAAAGAATGAGACTTTGGGTGCTAATCTACAAGATGAACTTGGATCTGTAATCCCTAAACAAGGGCAGAAGCAAGTTGAGGTGCATGCTTAATTCTTGATTTCAAGAAACTCTAAGAGAATGCATTTGTTCGAACTTGGAAACCAAATATTGATATTTACTAGATTTATTTGTAGATCACCTGTGATTGTACAGTTGTTAAAAATCTTATTCACAGTTTATTAGCATCAAGCTAATTTTATTCGCGAAATCATAATTATCCACCGTTACTGTCTGAATCTCTGTCCAGCATTCTTCTGTCTTTTTTCATATCTTGCCTTTCATGTTTTCCCTTATTGTCATAAAGCTATTAATGAATTTTTTGATGCACTTCATGCTTTTCTTTTGATTTACAACTTGTATGACTAACATAATTTACTTCGAACATGTCCCTTTTTCGTGTGTGTTTTGATGTATCTAGCTTAAATGGTATTTTCATGCTGCAATATGTATGCTCTATTGGGTTCCTTTTACTTATTTCAAAGAGACAATGCAGAGTTCTTGAGTTTGATGGACAAACTCATTATAGCATTCCTGATTCAAGCCAATGAACTAACAAGCAATTGTTGGCAGCTAGACTAAGCTAACAATATGTTGATTACAATATTCAAGACGATTACTTCTGGTTAATGTAGTTGAGAATTTTTAGAGATATTTCAGAGTTTTGTGCAGGCTAACTATTCTCTCCATTCTGCCATCAGGATCCTTTTATGAGTACCATTAAAAAGGATATGGTTTTGCTGGATATCTTGTGCCACAATCTGTTAATGTGTACGGGATTTAGTAGTCGAACTGCTACCCGTTTTTTTTTAATATAGTTATATCTCATATTGAATCTACACCAGTATATGTGTATTTATGTAAAGCCTTTCCCAGGTACACTAGTAATAACTGTGAAGCATTAGCATGATGAGTTGAGCTTCTGATTTCATCAGAGAGAAGCTAAAGAATCACCACAACATTTTCCCAGACAGACGTAAATAGGAAAAATACATGCACAATCACCCTTACAATCTCTAGGGTTATGAACACAGGAGCTACCGCAAGGAAGAGCTCCATCACCTCTTGGATTGGGACCCACTAATTTTTCAGGATAAAAAGTTATAATTTGTGATCATGGAAATGCTTTTGGTTAAATTCTTCCTACTTTTAAGCAGTTTCCTGGAGGCTAATGTACTTGGCTGCAGCGTTTCTCCTGCCCCTATTCCCTCTGGAAATTGGTAAACTGGGCAATATATATATATATATATATATATATATATATATATATATATATATATATATATATAGACACACACACACAGAGGTAGGAGACTCTAACCAATGCTAGAAATTTTGCAATTTTGACATGATGAAGAGGTAAGGCTTACTTGAGACTGGGGACAAAAGGATAGGCAAGAAAGCAAAGCTTAGGCATGTTAATTTATTTGTATTGGCTTTTAGGTTGTGATTTATTTGGTTTAATTTGGGGCGATTATTTATACTAACAGGGTGTGGCTATGAAGTTTAGGTCATTTCAGCTGTTGAATCAGAAACTGAGTTACTGAATTTGATCACATTAAAAGGCATGATTACGATCACTGCAAAGTTGTTTCCAAGTTGCTCCTAAAATTTCTGATCCTCTTGAACCGTTTCATGAAATGACAACATGTATAACAAAATTTAGAATTGAATATTTATGTATCCCATTATGGATAAATGGAATGAAATGTTGAGACAATTAAATGATTTTTGCTAGGGTTATTGTAAACTAAGTTAGACAGCATTTTGTAGCAGCTGGAAATTTTCCAACTTTGAAGCAATCATATGATTTTAAGCAAGTTCTTTATATTAATAAAACCATGGAATGCAAGTCACGAATCTTGGACACACTTAGGCGAACTAGACATGAATGCGACCCCTAAAAATACCATGGTTCACCTCTCAACCTAGCTTTTGTACGAATCCATTTATATCTCAAAGGGGTGTGAAATAGTGTACCCCTTTGGTTTGAACGTAGGAACCACTTCCGTTTAACCCCTTTTGATCTAGTAGGATCCTTCTCTAAATAGGTTAGGTTAGAATAGAAGTAAGAATAGTGCATGAAACTAGTACAAACACAAGTTTTTACATATCGTATTTTTAATTGCTAATATTCTATTACACATCATCGTGTTCTTTCAGTTTCCACTTAAGCCAATTTAATTTTTGAAGCATGTTATACATATCAAATGCATCATACCTTGAGCCGATATATTCCCTGAAAAAAAAATCATCCCGTATGACATAATTCACATAAGAAATTGTATCACAAATTTAAGACGACAATGAAAAGGAGCAATGTATTGAGTTATTTTGGGTGAAAGATGTCAACACATACTTTACAACTTAAAAATTTAGCCGCATATATTTCAATGGAGAGTTTTTTTTTTTTTTTTTAAATCCCCCCAACACCCCCCCCCCCCCACAACTCCAAAGGCAAAAAAAAAAAAAAAAAAAAAAGGGTTTCTAAAGCAAATATTGTGCACGATTATTATTTCAATAATTTTGTATGCACAGTCAATGTATACATGAGCTAGTATAGATACACGTCGCGTAATCTAATTTCAAATTTGAAATTTACTCTTTTGTATAAGTGGCATACATGTACACCTGTTAGCGTAAAAATTTCACTACACTAATAGTGAATAAAAACTTAATCCTTATTATTTATCTACAATTGTTACAAATACTTTCTTTTTTGTCCCGCGCCTTCCGTTATCTAATGTCACGCCTATTACATTAACCACTAAATATAGAAAAGTAGTCACTTTTTTTTGCAGCAAAACCGTTTTTCAAAAACAATTTTTAAGCCAATCTTAGCCATTAACCGTTGATGATGATCTTTCCAACCCCTCTTGTCCTCCTTTTTCCTGGTCATATCCTTAAAATTATGGGAGTCATAATAGTAACAAAGAGCTAACTGGAGACACAAAAGCATTTTTTTTTTTCCTAAGTAAAAAATCCCATTAATTCAAATCCTCAATTGCACCACCAGTTCTCAAGTCCCAACCAATCACTTCTCAAAGAAATTTGTTCTAGACTCCAAAGGCCCATAATTTAAAATGGACGTACAAAATGGATCTCCAAAGGCTCTAGCTTAACCCAAACTTTTGGGCCACAAAATTTCTCTAGTGGACCTCTCCATCCCAGAAGCCCAGCTTCTCCAGCATAGGCTATGTTTGTCTATCCACAATGGGCTAGGGTTTGATTTCAACCAATCCATTTACCTATAAATTAAGCTCAAATCGCATTTTTGATTTCCAGGTCTTCTTCTTCCAAGCTTCATCCTTTCAGCCGCTTTCTTGTTGCTCTATTTTTCTTCATTTTTTTTTCTTTCTTTCTTTCTCAAACTAATTTGTTCTTTGTTTGTATTTTTCTTTTTATTTTCTTAAATTAATTTTGTTATGGGAGAAATTGGGGAAAGAAACATGTTAAGCCAATTTGCAGAGCAAGGGCGTCAATTTTTACGATGACGATTCTCTTGCATTGAAGGTTGGCGATAGAAATCGTTACAGCGATTCTCCGTGCCTTTCAGATATTCGGTTCCCGTTTTGATTACGGCCTCGAACAAGTCGCTACATTGCTAAAACGCTTTTCCCCCCATCTCTTTGTTAATATGCAAATAAACAATATGCCTTTAAAAGTTTTTTTTTAAATTAAAGAAAACGGGTTTACATTTACCGGTTTCTTGCTTTTTTAGATAAGAATTTCTCGTTTGGTTTTTGAAGATTATAAATGTTGTATACTGATTATGGTGTTTTGTTTTTTCGTTTTTTTTTTTAATTTGGTTTTTCGGTATTTTGGGAATTGATGAATGCATATGTAACCTAATTTCGTTGGGGAAATAACATTAGAAACCAAAAATGATGAACGAAAAGAAAGGATAGGTATTAGGCCATGTGTAACTATGAAGAACAAATTTTAAATCAAATTCAATACTGGCTTAAAATCATTTGCAATTGAAATTGAATACTTGATAATTACTTGCAATTCAAATTGAATATTGGGCTCTGTTCTTTATCTTTAATGATCCTAAAAATATAGGGAAAAAAAACTACGAATGTTATCCAATTTATATCATGATTCAATGATAAATTGTTTCTACTAGTCTTGTGGATTTTTCTCGATTCACCAGCCACCTAGAAAAGGGAGATTACTGCTAGCAAATCTCTGGATTCCTTGTAAATCTTAGGTGTAAATCACTGCATTTACCATTTTCATTCTGTACTTAGCGATTTCTACCTCTTGTCTCATTTTGTAACTATTTCTTCTGAATTGAATCTGCTGTTTGAGGTATTGTATGACATTAAGGGCATCGCCTTCAATGGGGATTTCAGCAAAGTTGCTTTAGTAATGGGCTAATGTCAATAGTCGTTGCTCTTGCTACAAATGGATAAATAGCCTCTTGGCATTTAAATCTACTCCATGTGCTTTCAGCAGTTATAAACTGGAAATCAAAACCATTCAATCTTCATATCTGTTTACAGAGGCTTGTAAAAGTTGATGGATTGACTCTCAACCTGTGCAGAAAAGAGTCTTCAAAAAATATATGGTAACTTGTAGCCTTGTAAATTATACTCCATATTCTTCTATTATATATCTATCGTTATTCATACACCTAAATACCAAATTTTCATTTGGTTGAGAATTTGGATTGTAGATGGCATTTCCATTAGCAAAGATAAACCAACATAAGGAAAAAAAGTTATAAATGATTAAATTGTCTATATGAAGAATCACTGTTCCTCCTTGTTTTTCAAAAGTTTAAGTGGATTCGATTTTGATTATTGTAGCAAGTCACAACGTGCTCTTGAAATCATAAGTTTTTTTTATAAAGATTCTTACAGATTGCTTACCAATTCAATTCTCACATCTATAGAAAAGGGATTCGAACATATGATTTTTTGTGATAAAGTAGTTTATCCTTATCAAGTGAGTCAATTTATGTCCGAAAAAGAAAGTGCCATTTTCCATGTCGCAAAGGGAACATCACAAACGTTTTACATTAAAATCTCAATATTGACCCCATTCAACATACGATTTGTCATTTTACCAAATTTAATGATGCACATGTCTGCTCTTTCCGCTTGAAGGTGACAGCATTACGTTTGGAGAAACTTTTATCGAAGTGATTCGTTGTCGATACAGTTTTCACATCATATTAATGTCTTTAAATTTAGGTGCACTAGTTGCAAGTAGGGCTATAGATAAATGAAAGCCATTCAAACTATTCATGAGTTTGCATGATCAAAATTTGAGTTTTTATCTGTATTGAATAAAGTCAAGCATTATCAGCTCAAATAAATTGATTAGCTCCAACTCAAGCAAGTATATGGAGGGTTTGAAACCTCAAAAAACAAATTTCTTTCCATCCTGAAAGTGGAAAATATCAAAATCACACCAAAAAAGTGGAAAATACAAGGATGAAATACCAAAAATCACATTATACCAGGACTGAAATACAGTCCAAGATACCAGGACTGAAATACAGATGGAAAGTGGGAGGGATTGTAACTAGGTTGTTACTTTGATCTTGGACTGAAACCTAGGACTTGTAACAATCTTGTAACAATCTGAAACCTAGGACTGTATTGAAATAATCCTGGTACAAGGACTTGTAACAATCTTGGACTGAAACTTAGGAATGAAACATAAGGATGGAATTTTTTTTTCACTTTTCTTGAGACCTTTGAAAATATCAAAATCACATTAAAGTTGGAGGGATTGTAAGTAGGAGATCTTAAATTCAACATCTCTCACTTACAGAGAGAGAGACGTGAAAAAAGATACAGTCAAATGCTAATGAAAATAGTAATATGAGCAAAAAAGTATGAACTTTGGAAAAGACGGATAGAATTCTATAATTTTTAATAAGTCCTAGTAAACCTGTCACATAGATCTGTCAAATTTAACTTCAAATGGTAATTTAAAATAGTAATAAATATAAGTTCAAATAATAATAATGAGAATAATGTTGTAATTGGACTACATCTGTGCAAGGCCTAGGGGCTGAAATGTCATATAACAATAATTGAAGCTTATCCACCAATGCTAAATCGAGTCCAATTTGGTTCGCTCTTGAATGCAGCCCAACGACACATCCACAGTGAAGGAAATGAAAGCTCATCAATTCAACTAGGGGTGAGCATTCGGTGCATATTCGGTAATTCGGTGCACTGAATTCGGTGAATTCGGTTATTCTACCTGTAAAATTTTAAACCGTTTTCAATTCCGAATTGGGGCATAACCGAATTCATCCGAAACCGATTTCAAATTTGAAAACGGTAATGAATTCGGTTAAACCGAATTCATCTATTTAAAAAATAAAAAAAAAAAGCCTATTATCAGCTTAAGTTTGCAACGCTGCTTCCGTACAATTTACAGGCTATGAGGCTAATTGCAAACTAATTCTAATTGCAAACTTACAGGCTACAAGCCTACAACACCAATTCAAAGGAAATCAACATCCAAATTATTACACACACATTACAAATGCCAAAATCCATCAAATACAAATCTGGAGTACCAAGTACCAACTGCCAATAGACAATACAACGACAAGTTATTCAAAGTAACACTAACAGACATTTTTCAAGTTCACATTTCACAAGTCACAATGAACTGAATGCAGAAACCAGAAATCAGAAATCAAAATCTGAAAACTGACTGCAACATAATTTAGTTCCAGACTTCTATTATCTTTAAAGAGTGATTGAAGTTTCAGCACCTCCATTAGTCAAGCCTGCAACAAAACATAAAAATGAAATATAGTAGTTACTTTAAAACAATAGAGAAATGAAATTTTACAATAATCAGCATATACAATAGATAAGAAATATGTTACCAGATTCTAAAGCTTCAAGATCCTCCAATTCTTCTTCCACATTCAATTTAGAATCCGATGGCCGAAGCCAATCTTGAGTGCAAATCAGAGCTTGCACTATTTTAGGAGTTAAAGAACTCCTAAATGGATCAAGGACTCTTCCACCCGTGCTAAAAGCAGCTTCGGAAGCAACTGTGGATACCGGCACAGCCAACACATCACGAGCTAGTTTAGAGAGAACAGGGAATCTAGGACTATTCACCTTCCACCATGTCAAAATGTTGAAGTCATCTTCTTCATCTTCACAGTCCTCACCAAGATATTTATCCAATTCAGTTTTTGAATCCTTGCCCCCAGCTTCTATTTTTCTCTTTTTAAACTCCTCTTTGTACTTGTGTTGGATACGTTTTCCAGCATCCATATCACCAGCCATTGCACCTTTATCTACTGCTCCAGATTTACTCGAAGAAGCTGAGGCATTGACTTCAGGAGGGGAGCTGAGTTTTTTGTACTCAGAAAACAGTTGCACTAAAGCTTCTTTTGCAAATGAAGCTATGTTTGCACCATCATATGGACCATACATTTTCAAAAGTACAAACTCCACATACTCAAATTTAATACGTGGATCAAGAATGGGGGCAACAAAAATAAGCATATTCATTTTTTCTATTTGTCCCCAATACTTATCATACTTTTCTTTCATTCCGAATGCCATGTGAGCCATTTCTTGGTTATCACTTTCCATCATGTTGTTCAAGACTGCATTCATGCCACTAATGTCTTGAAAAAAGGTATTGCAAGTGACATACTTAGACCCAGAGACCTTCAAAGTCAATTCATAAAAATTTTCTAAAAACTGAATAAGATATCTTGCTTTCCTCCAATCAGTTGATGTTGGTACAGACTCAAGTTCTTTAATCATGTAAGGATCCTCTAGTGCGAACCTATCAAAAGCTCGCTCATATAATTGAGCTACATCCAACATCAAATAGGTGGAATTCCACCTAGTAGGACAATCCAAACACAACAATTTCTGTGATTCTATTTTTTCAGCTGTAGCACACTCTCTAAACCTTTTCAACCTAGCAGGTGATTGTCTTACATACCTCACAGCTGCACGAATAGAATCAATAGAGTTTCCAAGCTTTTTCAAACCATCATTAACCACCAAATTTATTATATGAGCAACACACCTAACATGAAGCCACTTTCCCTCCAAAACAGATTTTCCCCAATTAACAATTTTTCCCCTCAAATAATTAACTGCAGTGTCATTTGAGCTAGCATTGTCAACAGTAACTGTAAAAATATCATCAATTCCCCACTCAAGTAGACATTTCTCTACAGCTTGCCCAACATCAACACCCTTATGACTAGAAATTGGAACAAAACTTATAACCTTTTTTTTTAAATTCCAGTCATTATCAATAAAATGAGCTGTAAGGCACATATAATTAATTCTTTGAATTGAAGTCCAAGAATCTGTTGTGAGACAGATTCTACTAGAATTGTGCCTAAGCAACTTTTTCAATCTTGTTCTTTCATCCAAATAAAGTTGATAACAATCCCTAGAGACCGTCCATCTAGAAGGCATTCTAAATTGAGGACAAGCAGCACGCATCACTTCTTTAAATCCAATGCCTTCAACATGTTTAAAAGGCAACTCATCGACAATCACCATATAAGCAATTTTCTTCCTAATTATCTCAGCATCAAATTTCCATGATAAAAGTGCAGCCTTGGTTTCCCCATCCCCTGTTTCAGTTTCCCCAAAACACAATGTAGCTTGATTAGTGTATTTGTTGTTAGGATTCTTAGGACATCTGGTTATATGATTTCTCAAACCAGTTGTACCATTAGTCCTACCATCAGCAGCTATGCGTTTCTCGCAAAAAAGGCATTCACCATATCTAATCTTACCCTCAACAACTTCTTTGAAGTGTGACCAAACTGTAGATCTTTTCTTGTATGGACCTCGCTTCTTTGGCTCTTTTCCTCCTGAATCTGCCGAGCTAGGAGCTGGAGCTGGAGCTGGAGTAGGACTTTCAGCTGACCAATCTGGTGATGTCATGACTTGATTGGGACTGTTAGTACTTCCAGTAGACATGACTGCAATAATTTGGAGAATAATGCAAAAAATCATGTCAATTGCAAAATCTCAGCTTTATGCGTAAAAAAAAATAGACTCAGTATTAACTTCACCATAAAAAATAGATTCAGCTTTATGCAAAATGTTGTAGGCCGATATAATATTCAAGACAAGAATAGACTAGTTTCAAAGAAGCACAAGTGCATAACTTCATCCAGAATGTTGGCAAGACCCATTAATTAAGAGAATCTCCACGGACAAGGAGGTAAAATTTTCATTTTAGCAAGTTTTTTTCTTTTTAATTTTTCTAACGGGTAAAAGGTGCAATTTTTCCCCAAGGTCTTAACTTTTAAAGTCGATCTTGGCCATTTTACTGCCAGAGATGAGCACTTACCTAAGCGAGCCAGAGATGAGCAGTGATTGGTGCTTCGGCTTTGGCACTCAGCAGCGATGAAGTGGATGAACCAGCACGGCAGGGATGAACTGGTGAAGTGAGAAATTCGGTCGAATGAGGACTGAGATGGAGACAGGAGAGACATAGAGTGCGGCGGAGAGCAGCTTCGATTTGGGAATTGGGACTTGGGAGTGAAGCTGTGAAAGCCCTAGCCCCTAAGTGAAGGCACTACCGCACTACTGCACTAGGCAGTGATTGTTCTGATTATCAGCTGAAATCTGACTTTTCCCAAATTCATCCGCAGTGATTGTGTAATTTTTAATTTACAAATTGGGGCTCCTAAATTATAATACATTCATTATGCTCCTCAATGATTTATAAATTATTACTAATTTGATCCCCAAATTTATTCATAATTGAACACATTACTTATGTTCTAATCATTTTGTGGTTTAATTGGCATTTATTTGATCACTTATACCTAGAATCCTTAGTCTATGATTTAAGAAACACATAAAAAGTGATTAACTTAAACTAGAATAAACCTTAGACTATACAATGATTGGTGATAATTTATAATTTACAATGACTAATAATAAGCAATATTAGTTAGTAGTTACAATGAATTTATAATTTACACTGATTAATAATAAGTACTATTAGTTACAAACTTACAAATTACAATGACTAGTGATAACTTATATTAGTTACAAACTTATAATTTATTTCAAATCAAAATAAAAACTTATTTACTTACACATGTTATTGTGAAAGTCAATACACTAGTACATTGATTTGCAATTCATATGCATTCACTTACACTGCTAACTACTTAGCTATCTTATCTATACTTAAAGTCTTAAGAATTAAGATTAGTGAATAGATAATATGAATTTTTAAGTTAAATATGTAGAGTGCACTAATACTTGCAAGTTAGAGATTACGCATTCAAATATTCAATAATTCAAACATGAATGATGTATCAAATTACCAATATCTAAATTTAATTACTAATTATGTTTATTGTTTAATATTTAGTATTATGCAATATGCATATATGACATATGTGTTAATTATTATCTAATTCTAGTCATGTTACTCATGTATAAAATAATAAGTATTATAGTTATCTTATATTGTTATGTATTACTATATATTTGTATTATTATAGTCATATAACAATTAACAAATACTAAAATAATATATTGTACATTATTATATATTATTATTATTATAAGTACATGATATGATGATAAATTGATAATACCATATACTAATTATTATTAATAGCATTTACCTATATAATATAATAAAGTATTAGTAGTATATACTAATACTAAATAGCATTTATCTATATATTATATAATTTTATATGCCAATTTGGTAATTCGAATGCGGTAATGCGGTACCCGATTTCAATTACCGAATTGGAATGCGAAATCGGTTATTACCTAATTCATAATCTCATTACCTATTTCATACCATATTAGAATTCGGTGAATTTGGTACGTACTGAATTTGTACCAAATTACCAAATTCCCGATTTCAAATTACCGAATTGAATTTGAAATCGGTTATGAATTCGGTAAGAACCGAATATGCTCACCCCTAAATTCAACTGCCACCGCCAAAGTTGGTGGGGGTGAGGGTCAGGGGATCAAATCTTGTCTTCCACCATTGGCCACAAAATGTGGCAAGTTACTTTAAGTGGCTTCCAAATGAGTGCATAGTGAACTCATCTAGGCCGTAGGTGGTTCAATCCCCTCCGCTTTCCCCTTAATCTCTTCAGGTCCTCCCCTCCCCGTAGCATAAAATAATTGTAGGTCTATCGTATCAACAAAAAAAAAAAAAAAAGAAAGCTCATCAATTCACCTAGACAGTCCCGTGTCAGTGAGGCCTATCCTTGTCTGACACGTATAAATAGTGGGCTCTGTTTTGGACCAAAAAGTATTTAATCCGTTTGGATTAGCTTATTTTTCAAAAATAAGTTTTTCAAATACAATGTTACAAAAATATACAAACAAAAACAACTAAAAAAATATTTCATACATAAAATACATCAAAAACAACTCACAAATATACATAAAAATTAAAAAAATAAATTCTACAACATTTTCTACCAATCACCATCACCCATCAGCACCGTCACCACCCCCTCTCTCAACTCTACCTACAACTGCCACCATCCCCTCCCTCCCTCTTTCTCTTCCCCCTCCCTTTTCCTCCTTCCCGCCTCTTCCCCGCCACCCTCCAGCGTGATCTAGCCGCGACTTGATCGAGAGCGGGAGGGGAAGATCAAGGGTGGTGGGAAAGGGGAGGGAAGGAGGAAGAGGAAGAGAGAGGAGAAAGAAGAGGGAGGGAGAGAAGAAAGAATGAGGGAGGGGGTGGTGTTGGTGGTTATGGGTAGTAATATTAATTTTTAAAAAATATTTTAATTTTAAAACGTACCCCAAAATATATTCCAAAAATTCCTCCAAAAATATCATAAAAAACATTTACTGTAAAATTTTTTAATAGATAATGTTATAGTAAAATATTTCAAAAACACTCCAAAAAACAGTTAAATCAATCGGAGCGGGGCCTGTCTAGGGGTCTCTATGGTCGTTTTAACCCATATTCTGTAGCACGAAAAATCTCCCTAAAATATTGCAACATTGAATCTGGTTCAAATATAACAGATTTTTGGGGCCCAAAAAAGTATTCTATATCATCTGGTCCAATCTCTCCAAAAGAATTAACTTTGTCTGCAACCAAATCAATGAGCAGGCCAACAGTGGTCTACACGATGGTCCAAAATCTGTGCTTGAAAATGATTTAAGAGTTATCTCTTGGCTTTGCAATTGTATTCAGATTATTTTGATAATCTGATTTTGCATTGGGAAAACAACTAAAATTGTCCAAATGCAATGTTTTGTGAATAGAAGGAGCTCTTTTGCATATCATATCTGCTATCTTAAATATCTTGAGAGACACTGGACAAGATTGAAAGAGAGTGTATAAAGAAGATCGAGAAACAGGCGAGGAGTAGGAGCAGCAAGTGCACCCATTTGGTTCGAAAATGGTAGTTCATTCTCCATCGGTTTTCCTTAATTCAATTGGATCCTCTCTTATATAGGTCCGTGTAAGAATAGAAGTAATGTAAAAATTGCAAATTGACAAAAAAAAAAAAAGAAAACGGTGAGGATCACTTTTGAAATTTTGCACGTGGTCCACTTTTACCAACACATGTTAAATGGGGAGAGAGAAGAAACTAGGAATTTTGAGTGATTAGTTTGAGACCAAAAAAAAAAGAAAAGTTTAGTGACCAAAATATGACATGTGTGAAAGTTCAGTCACTAATGAAGCACCTTGCCTAACGAAAATTCTCAATAAATTGGAGCATATAGAGGTTGGCTTGTGAAGATGCTTTCTGAACACAATACGAGCATTTTAACCCTGTTATGAAATGTAAATTACAATTTTAATGAGGGCACATGAACTAATAGAAAGCATTTAGCTAAACAATAAAACAAATACCTCAAGTTTTTGTTCTTTTGTTTTTCTGAGTTTTTGTTCTTAATCATTCAACTTTGCATCGATACATATGCTTAATATCTTCATTAGTTTGGTCCAATTAGATGGCCAAGGCAATATTAGGAGGCGTAGCATAAAAGGTCGGCTGAATAGAAAAAGTTAACTAAAAACTCAAAACATGACAACTTTTAAATAAAGAACTTTAAAACTTAAATTTTGGGATTAATAATAAGTACCATATAATAAGAAATTGAAAAGTCATGAGTAAATACGCGGGGTTGTGTCATGAGTAAAAGGAATGGGAATTGCATAGATTTTTAGAGGATGGTGGTACCAACTTTGGGGTTGTGTCATGTAATTTGCTTGTTTAGTGGAAGGACAAAAATTCTTGTCGGCAGAGATTAGTTACAGGGTCTAAACGAAAAAGGTTAATTAACAATGACCACTCACCAACTAAATTAAAGACAGACCACTGTACAATTCTCACTTTTTGGAGACTCTGATGATATTTTTAACCGGTATGCTATGCTATGCTCTATGCTATGCTATCCAATGGCAATGTGCATCACTCCACTCACCCGAGATAAAGGAGGTATAATCATTGATGTAGGACGACATTTTTCTCTTTCTACAAGAATCTTTTCCCATCCAATGCTCCTCATAATCAACTCTTTTTTTTTTTTTTTTCTTGTTCTCAATCTCATCTTCAATTACCTAACCTCTCACTTATTCTCCTCATTACCACCCCCTTTTAGGTGATGGTATTGTTCGTCTTCCTTGAAAGTTTTGGAAGCAAGTAAAGTAAATTTGCTTTGTACAAAGGGCGAAGACATTATTTAATTAAATAAATATATAGGACATTTTCCCCTAATAAGTTATCAAATTTTTTTCTTTCTTTTAACTATATAAAAAAAAAAACCCACTTTGTATGTATGTATATATGTACCACATTAAATTTTGCAAACCAACTGCTTGTTACCGGTGGTGGTCCTGATTAATCTGGTACCAATGCAATTCAATTCAATTCGTCCAAGGGAGATGTCAGCAAATTAGGGGTCTCTATCACGTTTATTCAAAAAAAAAAAAAAATTGAAAGAGAGAATATAGCAGTAGATGCTTTCTTTAGAAAAAGCAAAGCAAGATACGGAGGTGTCTACTTTAATTTTGTACTGTTGTTTCACATGGTACGCTACATATGATATTTTGCATGTTTTCTTGTGTGGGAAAACTCCTGAGTTACAACACTGATATGAATACAATTATTTTTTAATTCTTGCTACTTGAGAATTCTAAGATAATCAATACAAATGGTTAGGTTTATAAGTCTATACCTTTTTCCCCCTTTTTTTGACTAAATAAAAACTTGACAAAGTTTCTAAATCAGCTAAAGTTACTAAATTCTCGAGCTGAGTCCAACTTTTGTGCTTTTCAAATATGGGTAAAAGGCAAGCTTTAAATTATACTCCAAATTGTTAGATAATATGTTAAAAAAACATATATTTTTATCTCAAAAGTAAAGGACCCAACATATATTTTTGTCTTAAAGGGGGTATCCATGTCAAGTATTGTGCAGTAGATGCCACAAATTCAAATATTTATTCCTTGGCTCAATATGTCTATTGATGAATAAACATAGTGAAAAATATGCTACTCTACTATACAGTGTTGGGTGGCAACTCCTCTTTTTTTTTTTTTATTCACATTTATTTCTTCAAAAAATGTGTCCTTGATTTCTCCTTTCCAATGATAATTGGGTCCATTATTTGAGCTATTATCTGCATATTTATTTCTTTGAAAGATGTGTCCTTGATTTCTGCTCTTCAATGATAATTGCGTCCATTATTCGAAAAATGTGTCCTTTGAATAATGTCTTCTATTCTATGTTTTGTATATTGAGCTACAAAAATAATAAGAACTTCGGTATCAATGTCAATATTCCCAAACATATACACAAGTACCGCTGTCGCAAAGTTTAATAAATAAATAATTCAATGTTGTTAAAAAAATAATTAATTCAATGTTGTTTAGAAACAAATAATTCAATGTTGTTAAAAATATATAATATTTTTAGGAGAGGGAGGATATTAATGATAAATAATCAATTTTTGTAGAGAAAATACGCTTTTGTATTTAATTGGTCAAGTAAACAACTTAATTTGGTACCTCCACGCAAGAGATGGAGAAAAATTTGTACTGCATATTCTAGTTCACCCTTGTACCACACAATAATAATAATACTAATAATAATAACAATAATACAACCAATATTGCACCAAGAACTTGATTTTTCCAAGCCACGGTGCAAATTCATCATTGGAAGTCTGGCAACCAGAAGATGTAAAATATATATATGATAATGTGCAATTGCAGGTCCCCTCTCACCCTATAAATACTGCCTTATGTGGGCAAGCATTTCACTAGAGAGACTAAAGACATGGCCAAGCTTGCCTTCATAAGTGTTCTCGTGCTCATTGCAACTTGTAAGTACACAAGCTAGGTCACTACTCTTTTTTTTTTTCATGTGGGCAAATGAGGTTAGCACTTCAGAAAATTTTTTAAACAACTTCAAATTTCTTTTATCAGAACTAAATTGACAGATATGCCTCCAACACTTACAAGGCTACCCTTTCAAGACTCTCTCTTCCTCTATCCCAATAGCCTGCTCCTTAAATTGCTATAGTGTCTGCCACAATTGTGTACATCTCCCGTTCTAAACTTTGTCATCAACGAGCCACAGATAGCTGAGCCTTCATACGCACCCCAAAACTATAGTAAAATCAACTAATTCGACTAATTCAAACAAGGGAGAAGCAAAGTAGGTAACGGTGAGTTAGAGTTTTGTCTCGGTTATCAGGATATTCACTTTAGGATCGGTTTGCATTGGCAAGGTTGATTGACGGTTGTGGCTATAGCAAGACGAAAAGACGAAGAAACTAAAGATTGTAGAGAGGGTAATGTTGTAATCTTAGTAATATTTTAGAGACACATTTGTCAGTTCAGTCAGTATAAAAGTGAGGTAGAGTGCTAAGGGCTTTTTTTTTTTTTTGTTTTAAGAGTACAAATATCATTTACCATTATTTATTGTAAACTATGATGAATTAACGGCATATCAAGTTATTTTAATTTTGGATTTTATATGTATCATCAAGAAATTTTAATTCTTTGGAAAATGACCAATTAATAATACCATTGATCAGATAACTTGAGTCTTTATTGCAGTGGTGGTCATGGCACCAGGTGGTAAGATACTGGAAGCTGAGGCAGCCACCCCACCAAGGAAACTACGGGAAATCGACCACCAAGAAAAGGAGATGCTCATAAAATTGCCCGCAAAAGCAATGAGCTCCAAGATTGGAGTTCCATATGGAGAACCCTGTTCACCGTACAACGAGTGCGACCCTGGTTGTCATTGTGCTTATATACGTTTCAATTACGGCATTTGTGAGGGTGACTGCGAGTGAATTGGTAAGTATTGTGTCAAGAAACCCTTCAAGTACTGAATGGTTTGTCGTCTGCATGTGTTGTATAATATGTATTGTGCTTCTGCATTTCTTTTTTTTTTTTTTGGTTTTCTGGTCGATGACATGGGATCTAGCATTCCCTTTATGGGAAGCAAATTATCATGAATGATAGTCTCATGCCAATAAAAAGCAGTCTATGCTAAACGGACCTTGTGTCCTTGTCAATCAGTCTTTGTTGTGAAAGTACTGCAAAAATATCTATATGATTGTGGTCGTTTTTTGTTGTTTATTGTGATACTCTATCTTTTTTTACCTTAACCCTTTAATTTAAACCAGCATTATACTGATACAGCGGAAAAAGTTTTCACAAAGAGAGTACACCAACCCCAAAATATAAAGAGAGCTGTAAATACCTAAAACACTACTATTTGCTCAACTATAGCTCGACAGACTCAATATTTAATAAAAAGAAACATTAAGGCTTCTTGGAATTCTTCTCCATTTCCCAGCTACATATCTGGGATCTTGAATAATTCTTCTCGGTGCAATCTCAGCTGGCATTTTGATCTTCTGGCGTTTTGGTCTTCTGATACATGACTTTGGAACAATGAAAGCACACCCCTTCACCTCGTCAGGCCAGGGACATGCCCCTTTCTATATCAGGCTTGAAGCTATGTTTTCAGAACCGGACCGGATATCGACTCGGCCGAGGTCAGGGTCAGGGGTCAATGGGTTCGACCGGGGGTCGATAGGGGTCGATAGGGGTCGAACCGGATGACGTCATAAATAAAAATTATTTAAAAATTAAATTATTGTATATAAAATATCCAATAACATATTGATATTAATAAAGGTATATTCATATATATTTGATGTTTCAAATATATTTAACAAGAAAATACAAAGAAATTAGAACAATCAAGTAACAATTTATATTATTTAATAAACATTAACAAGATTAGAATTAAAATTATGGATTTAATTGAAACATAACATCAAATTTTAGGACAATATTTATAAAGTATGAAATATTTGAGGTATATTAATAAATTTTCACAATTTAGGGGGTCAAAATATAATATTAAAAAAGTTTGAACTTTTTTTGCAAAAGCTCCTGTTGGACCGGTTTTTCCGGTTCTGTACCGGTCAAACCCGGTCAAACCCGAGTTTTGACCGGAATTGACCGGGTTTTGAATTTCTCGGTTTTGCTGATCAACTCGAACCGGACACATCACCGGTTCCCGATCGGACCGGTCGGACCGGCCGGTCCGGTCCGAGTTTGAAAACACAGGCTTGAAGCTCGTTTTTGCCTTCATATTGCAAAAATAAAAATACACCGACAAGAGAAAAAAGCAAAAAAGGGTAAATTACATATGACCCCCTTGTGGTTTCGCCTATTGCTATATGACCCCCTTAACACTACAAAATGACCCCTCATCATTTTATGTAAAGTGGAATTTGATGAAAAATAGCCTATGTAACATCCTTAATTGAAATACCAATAGTACCCTTACTTAAATACTAAATCAATCGACGACTTAGTCATCTTGTACAAAAGTATAAGAGGATATTTATAACTTATAAGGGATAAAGTGAATATTTATATAAACTATAAAGAGTTACATGGATATTAATATTTTCTCACATATACTTTGAGAGCGTATTTGACATAAACACTGTAACTGATTGTGTATTCTATCTATTTTTCACTTTATATAAAACTATACAGAGATTATGTGGCTAATTTGAAATTTTAGAGAGTCATCTGGCGTTATGTAAAATCACTTGGGAGTTATAAGTAATTTACCCCAAAAAATGGCAACCAATGTCTATGATCAAATTGTCTTGGCATAGGGAAAAAAATAACAATTCATGCATTTCTTGATTTCTTTTTCCATCCTAAATCGAACATACTATTGTTCTGGAAAAGCTTAACATATTTCACATTTTTTAGACAACTAGCTAATTAATAATAGACATTTAGAACTCATTTATTAAAGTAGATGGTTTTCGCATCTTGGTCTAAAGCATAACATAGCTATCCGGATATTAACAAATGAGTCGAATTCTTGTTTATAAATATTCGAGTTCAAACTTGGACCCAACTCATTATTCTAAATAAGATCAATTCGAGCTCGACTTCAAATTTGATTTTGGAGATTATTTAATTATATTTTTAATAAATGATACATTACTTAAAATAAGTTTAATTGTATTTCTTTGTCTTAAAAAAGCAAATAATAACTAATTTATGTATAATTACTTTTTTAGTAAAATATAGTATGTATTTAATAATATAGTATGTATTTATGTTTATATTTATTTATTTTATAGTATTCACGAACTATATGAATAATTTGCGAACATGCGTGTGTTTGGCTCAGTTATTAAACAAACCTAATATTGCACTCGAATTCGATTCGATTATCAAATGATCAAGTTTTTATTCGAACTCGAGCGAGCCAACTACAAATGCGGTCGCGAATAATTTGGTTCATTAAAAGCTATATTCAATTTCCTGATGAGCTACCCCAGAGCCCCGCCCCCCCCCCCCCCCCCCGCCCCAACCCAGCAATAAATTTGTGTGCTGTATTATATATAGTGGCTCCTGTTTTGGACCAAAAAAATATGTGGGGCCTGCCAAACTACTAATTTGCTATAGGGGTCCTATGGTCGCTTTAACCGACAGTCGCAGCAGAAAAAATCTCTCTAAAATATTAAAATGCGAATCTGGTTCAAATAACGCCTTTTTGGGACCATCTACCCCGCATGCCTCTTCAAAAGATTACCCTGAAATAGGGCTACAAACGAGCCGAGCCGAGTCGAGTTTTGAGCTAATCGAGCCGAGTCTCGACTAAGTTTTACCAAGTTCGAGCTCGAGCTCGAGCTCGACGAGCTAGCAATTTTCGAGCTCGAGCTCGAAAAAAATAAAAAAAAATTATTTTATTTTTAAAAAAATAAAAAAAATAATAATTTTTTCTGAATAAATAATAAAATATTAAGGATATATACGTAATTTCACTATGAAAATAAAAAATTAAAATATATTTATATATAATATACGTAATTTTATTATTAAATAAAAATAAAAAATATATATAAATATATATACTCAAACTCGCGAGCCGGCTCGCGAACTAACGAGCTTAATATTCTGAGCTCGACTCGAGCTCGATTAATCTCGAGCTCGACTCGAGCTTGACTCGAGCCGCTCGCGAGCGGCTCGATTCGTTTGCAGCCCTACCCTGAAACAAATAAATGTCAATCAAAAAAAGAGGAGTTGCCGGTATCTTGGGTGGAGTGATGGGACAAAATTACCCCTGAAACAAATAAATTATGTTTGAGGTATGGTCCGCTTTAACCAAACATGTTAAGGGCTGGTTTGTGATTGTGGTAGTTTATTGAAAAATAATTTTACAATAGGCCTCTTAATAAAAATATTTATTAAGTGCTTTTAAATATACTGTTTGAAGACATAATTCAATAATTGATTATTGTATTGGATAATATGTAACTTAAAATTGTTAAATGTATTTATCTTTTTATTTAGTTTATAATATAGAATAAAATGATTAAATTTAATATTTTATTTTTAAATCATAAAAATTACTCTAATAGCACCAAATTTAAACTTTTGCATGATATTCACCATAATTATGGTGAATATCTGCTCTTATATTCACATTAATAGCACAGTGATAAAATTAAGAGTAGATCAGAGTAGAAAGTCTACTCTAATAGCACCGTGATATTCACCATAATAGCACCGTGAAAGACTTTCTGCTCTTAATTATAGTGAATATCATGCAAAAGTTCACGGTGCTTCATAATTTTGAATAGATTAAGGGGATAATTTCAGAAACCTCCCTTGAAGTTTCTAACAATTTCACTTAGCTTCTCCCAATTTTAGAAAATTATACTAACCTCCCTCGGTTCAATAAACTGATTACAATACCCTCTACTTAATAGATAATTTATCACATATGTGGGATATAAATACCAAACCAAAATTAAAGAAAATATAAATACCTGCAACAGCTTGTCATCATCCCCAACCCTACTTTAATTAACAGCAATTTCTTTCTCTTTCCCTCTCTTTTTTTTTTTCTACCTCTTATTATTCTCTTCTTTCTACCTATAACCCCACAGTTTCTTCCACCCATCAACTACATCACCATGTAAACCTACCCAAAGTGTTTATTTCTTGTCTATTTCTCTCTTTCTGTGATACTTAACTATCTGCCCCGTTATTTATTTCTTCTCGTATTATAATTTACATGTATTAAAGAATCAAAATTTCCAAAATTACAAATTGAGGGAGCAAATGAAAATTTCATAATCAAGTTAGACAGAGATGATGAAGATGGTTGTGATAGAGAGGGAAAAAAATGAAATTAATGGGCTATGGTTAGAAGAGAAAAAGGGATGACTCTAGGTTATGCTATTATATCTATTACACACAAGAATCTAATATTTTCATTTAGTTTCATTTTTGTTTGATTTACAAGTATTGGTGGTGATTTGTCATAAAGATTAGTTTCTCTGTTCCTAACGCCGTTGGAGTATGGGATTGCTCTTGGCATAGACATCAATAGTGGTTGGCCTGGTCTTCTGTTCAAGGAAGGTGATATGTGATAGGTGTTGGGTTCATAATTTGAGGTGTGAGATTAGCCAATAGACAAAATATAGTGTTAATTTGGGCCGGGAAGCTTTTGAGGGTATTTTAGTTGGTGGTGGTGGTTATGGTCTATTTGTAAAGTGATTCGGGTAGAGTTTGGGATTTTGATGATGCCAAAATTGATAGAATTTGAGGATTAAATTGGAGTGCAATTTTGTTAAAATTTGGGATTTTAGTAATTTGAGGATTAAATTGGAGTGCAATTTTGTTAAAATTTGGGATTTTAGTGATACCAAAATTGATAGAATTTGGGAATTAAATTGGAGTTTCCTTGAACGGTTGATGAGGTTTTGGGTTTACAATTATCGTGGAAGCATACCAAATTTGGATAAAAGTGTTTGTTACTTTTTTTTTGGTTAAATTGATTGATAAACCTTTCTTTCACTTTCTTTTGATGTTATGATATTGCATAAGGGTATTTTAGGATACTTAAGTATAATTCTAGCCTAATGGATCTATAATGTTACTTAAGTAGTAAAAGCAAGGGAGGTCAGTGTAATTTTCTAAAATTGGGGAGAGTTGAGTGAAATTGTTAGAAACCTCAAGGGAGGTTTCTAAAACTACCCCTAGGTTAAGAGTGGAAAGTCTACTCTGAACTTTTGCATGATATTCACCATAATTAAGAACAGAAAGTCTACTCTAATAGCACCAAAAAAGCACTATCAAAATTATGGTGTCATTGCATCAGTTTCATGTGTGTTTTGTCAGGCTAATGTTGAAAGTCATGATCATTTATTTTTCTCTTGTCCATTCACTTACAGATTATGGTAGTATTTACTGCAGAAATGCAACATCATGTGGTTTGAAGGTAGTTGGTAGGAGACTATTAGTTGGGCTACCATGACAACGAAAGCTAAAAGTTATCAGAATTTGGTGCTTAAACCGGTGCTAGTTGCTGCAGTTTATTGTGTTTGGAATGATAGAAATCAAAGGATATTCACAAACTCTTACGTTGACACTATAAGTCTACAAAAACAAGTATGCTCCTTAGTGAGAAGTAGGCTGATGTGCTTGACAGGGGTCATTAAGTCTCAATCCAATATGTTACTGCAGTGCGAATGGAATTTGTCTCAATCCATATTTCGGCCTTAACTGCTGTCCGATTGTAATTTTAGCTGGATCATGTCTCATTGTTTATTTCATTGATCCCACCTTGTGGATCAACTTTATTGTATTGATTGTAACGTACATTTTACGGCTTGAGAATAAATTTTAACTTATCCAAAAAAAAAACCAGCATTATACTGATCCACCAGAAAAAATTTTCACGGAGTACACCAACCCCAACATATAAAGAGAGCCGTAAATACCTAAGACATTATTTGCCATGTGTGGCTCAACAGACCCAACATTTAAGAAAAGGAAACATTAAGATTCTTGGAATTCTTCTCCATGTCCCAGCTATCAAACTTGAATAATTCTTCTTCAGGCAATTTCAGCGCTCGTTTTGATCTTCTGATAGATGACTTGGAACAGTGAGAACACTACCACTTCACCTCCTCAGACTAGGGATATGCCTATCTCCAGTGGCAAAATCAAGATCTTTGTTTAGGGGATGTAGTAATTGGAAAATTCTATGGTCCTTTTAGATAACCCTTCCCTTAATTTTTACTATTTCTTAGTGATAATAGTGGTTCGAAGTCTAAATAATTTAAGTTAATCCAAAGCACTTATTTCACCACCTAACCGTGAATTTAATTTGTAGGTATGATACCCTAATCTCCTGTAATAATATTAGTATAAGTTTACAATAGATTTTTTAGATAACTAAATGTCTACAATGCACTACCACCACTTTATTCAAAACTAAAATAATTTAGAAAAGAATTGTCTACAACTTGTTTTTATTTGCAATCATTATCAGGTCATTTAATGGTATAAAATTACACAATAATTAAAACTATGCATAAAAATTGTATAAAAGTGCATAATAATTGAATTATTTATTGAGTACTAGATGTATATTTTCATATACACAATAGGCAGATAAAGTTATACATAGTCAAGCTATCAAATAAATGTTTGGATTGCTTGTAATTCATATGGTTTGACATATAAGAAAAGTGTTATGTTAAGCGAATAAACTTTGTTAAAAAGAAAATAAAAATAGCATCATATACTATATTTTATTTTAATGTTGCATTGTAGAAATGATGGTGATAACTGTAAAAAATTTTAAAACTTTTGGGAAGCAATTGTAGAGTTAGAGGGAATATTATCAAATTTTAAGTGGTCCAAAAGTAAGGCAACAATGGAAAAACTAAACTTTTCATAGGCTATTCTACAAATTTTAAAAAAATTAAGGAGGTGCACGTCTGGAAAAGGTATGATGTAATACTTACCGACTAGACAAGTTTGCAAATGCACGTCTGGATATTAACACCTTTGAGCACCCCAGAATTATGCCCAGACACTGAAGCATGCTCAACTTGTAATGCTTCATCAGCTGTTGCTGTTTGAGTAGTAAACTTTCACTACTTTCAAGGCAACCGATGTCTGTGATCAAATTGTGCTGGCATAGGAACAAAAGTTGCAGAAATTGACTCTGTTAGCTTCCTCATACAAGACCCCCTGGGGTTCGCTCGCTGGTTTTGGGGTGTCTCTCCAGGTCCTGGCATCGGGTGATCACGGTTCGATCCCTATTAACGTTTTGTGTCTCTTGGGAACAGGGGCAATAAGCGCAGTGGGATTAGTCGGGTTCGGAATATTATTTCATCGAATCCCGAATACCCACTGTGGAAAAAAAAAAAAAAGCTTCCTCATACAAACTTTTACAATCCCAATGGTCTAAAAGCTTTTTTTTTTTTTTTTTGGTAGGAAAGAATTTGGATAAGTTAAATTCCGATGACCACTAAATTCAAGACATATTCTGGAGATCATAGATCTATAAGGGTTCTTAATTACATCTACTAATATAACTCTCACTATGACAGTGAAATTCAAAAACAATTTTTTGTGAGATAATAATCGTTCTTATTAATTGAATTAACTTGTATTGGTGTAATAGTATAATAGTTATAATTTATAATATAAAAGATCTCCTGATGTTGGAGTCATGTACAATCCCGATGGCCTCGAACAAGTCACCACATTGCTAAAATGCTTTTCCACCATCTCTCTCTTGTATGCAAATAGTATACAATCAACATTTAAGTTTATTTTACCAAGCGGTTTCACTTTTTCAAATTTCTTATCTTTTTTAGATATGTAGACAGAAAAAAATACGCAAAGTGGAAGATGTTTTGACACATTAAAAAATGTGAGAAGCGAAAGAGAATAAACATATAAATAAATACTCAATAATTTATTAAGTCAAAACTCAACAATAACAATGCCATGTTGTGTCCTTTTACTTATAACAATTCATAATTCTCAACTTAGAATCTTTCCCCTAAACTCACTCTTCAATACTCAATTCAACTCTTCAAATAATAATCTATTACACTAGTACTATTTATAAACTGCAAAACCTCAAAAGCAAATACAATTGCAAATCAAAATTGACTTGAAATTTTCTAAACTAATATGGAAACTAAACAAATAGGGCACCAAAATAGAAACTAAAAGAATTAGGAAACAAACAAATAGAATACTTTAGTTTAATTTCCATTAACATAAAAATTTATTGCTTTTTTGGAGATTGAATGTAATATACTGGTTATGCTCTTTTGCTTTTTTGGTCCTTTTTTTTTTGGGTAATTTTGGGCTGTGCCGAGTGCATAAATAAACCAATTGTATTGGGATATAAAACATTAGAAATTAAAATGGAGGAGCAAAAAGAAAGAATAGTAGAAGGCTTAAATATCTAAAGGGTTAATTCCACTTTGTACCCTTCAACTTTGGCCTCATTCCCACTTACGTCCTTAAACTTCAAAATGGGACACTTAACTCTTTAAACTACAAAATTCATCTCATTTAAATATAATCCTTGACGGAATGTAGAAAATTAACAGAATAAGTGGCACATTCTGTTAACTTGTTTCGCAACTTAAAAAAATGAAATTTATGAGGGACATAACTGTAAATTTGAAGATCCCAAAAAATATCACCTTCACAAGTTCTCAAATTAAGCAAAAGTTTTTTATGTTTTTTATTTTCTTTTCTGCCTTCAAATCCAGATAGACCAACATTGCCGATAGTAGATCTTATACTAGAATAAGTATGCACCTTTCTTGGAGTCAGTCAACTCTCCACTCAAGTAGTGTGGTACATCAGTAAAAGCAGGAGAAAGCTAGAAGATATCCATTATCCATGGCGATGCGATCTGTCGTTTTACGTAGTGGGCTGGGTCGTTTATTGGAGGGGACTCCCCGAGCGTCTTCAATCTCTGCCTTTCGCTGCTTCGCTGATGACAAAGGTAGTGTCCTCAGCGAAGAAGAGCGTGCTAAGGAGAACGTCTACATTCAGAAATGGGAGAGGGAGAGGTTGGAGAAGCAGAAGCTGAAGACGGAGAAGGAGAAGGAGAAAGCTGAACGTGAGAAGTCTGAAAAGAAAGCTGAAGAAAGGCCCACAAGAGTTGAAGTGAATGTTTGTGCAACTTTGTGCTCAAAGCTTTTTATCTCCACAAATACAATGTGTTGTAAATAACTTTGTCATAACTCTTGACTAGAGTTTCTTCCTTGAGTAGAGTGTGGTAACACTTGTTCATATTTCACTACTGGTGTTACGATTTTGTTTTTCCTTCGATTATAAAACTTTCACTGCTTTCTTCTGTTAAAAAAAAAGTATGCACCTTTCTTCAACACTGAAAAAAAAAAAACTTCAATGCAACCCTCAAGAGAGAAGCCCGTGTTTCTTTGAACAAGTACTTGGAATCATCAAAGCTAATCCCCTCGGCATCAAGAGAGAACCAATGCTCAGTATTACAAAAACGCTGTTCAAACCCAAAAGCCACAATTTGGGACTAAGTCTCTCTGTGCTGCCTAGTAATTGGCTTCATCACAGGTAATATAGCCATAAACTCACCATTTCTTGGCTTCTTCATCTTCTGCTTACGCCTCCAACTGTGCCATTTGTTATTGAACACTGAGACAGTAGACGAGAAATTGCAGGCAATTTCTCTCACTTTGCCTTCTTCAAAAGGCTTATTTGGTTGAGAATCGAGATCTATATAATCTTTCATCGATGTTGTGGGACTAAATCAACCGCCTCTTCTTGTTCCACAATCTCCAAATTGGTGTGCTACAAGGGTGATTTCATCAGACTCGTTTTTGTTGTATTGTTGTTGTTGCTGCTATTGTAATTGCATACATTTTCTTCGTTTTGAGGCTTCTCTTCTTTTTCTTCTTTGGACTCAAAAACAGGTTTATTCACAAAATCATCATGGGTATCTTTGGTGATGATGCAATGTTGAGGATTTAAAGAAGACGAAGAGGTAGAGGGTTTGGCAGAGATGGTGACTTTAGACTCATCGTCGAGAGTGAAAAGGGGCCAGAGGGTGTTGCGGACGTGAACATCGCAAGACTTGCATCGATGCTTGAAAGTGCTAGAGAAATTCAAGCCTAGGCCATCGTGTTTTGGAGGCGAAGAAGGACTTGGTGCGGCGGAGCTCCGGGAACAATGATTGAGAGGGTTTTTTTTTTTTTTTTGGCCTCCTGAATTTACATTTATGCCCCTTGTAAATTTGAATTATTTTGGTTATAATAATTAGTTAACGGGATATGCCACTTATTCTGTTAATTTTTTACATTCCGTTAAGAATTGTATTTAAATGAGATGAATTTTGTACTTTAAGGAATTAAATGTCCCATATTGAAGTTTAAGGACGTAAGTGGGAATGAGGCCAAAGTTAAAGGGTGCAAAATGGAATTAACCCATATCTAAACCATGTGCAACCCTGATGAACAAAATTTTATTCAAATCCAACTATTATTATGCTAAAGGTAAAATCATTTGCAGTTTAAACGGAATACTCGAAAATTATTTGCAATTGACATTGCACACCGGGATTCTATTATTTTCTTTTTTTTGTATTTCACCTTTTTTATGAGCTAGTTTCCTAGGTAATTTACAATGGTGAAAAGCTAAAAAAAAAAAAAACCCTACAATATTGGAAATTTATATCATAATTCAATTAGAAATTATTTATGCTAGTCTTGTGAAATTTTCTTGACACACCGGCCACCTAGAAAAGGGAGATTCCTGCCTAGCAAATCTAGCAAATCACTGGATTCCTCGGAAATCTTGTGTGCAAGCAAAAGAAGTCAAATCTCCTAAAACTGCATTTATCTTTTTCATTCTAGGCTTAGTGATTCCACCTTGCTGTCTAGTTAGATTTTCAATTAAACATACTGATTCAAACTAATGCTTCTATGATTAACTTAAATAGGGTGCTACAAGAGTGATTCCTAAGACTCTTATATTGCTTAATGACCAAAAAAAAAAAGGAATAAAGGGTTGAAAGCATAGATCTACTGGACAAGAAAGACCAAGAATATGAGCAATGAGCCTACTTTGCTAGTTTGCTAGTTGGGAGCTGCTATAGCAAAAGTAATCTTTAATGGATTGTATCACATTAACTAGTTAAGGGTCCTTCTCCATTTTTCTGTATCGGATCCTCAGTTTTAAGGGATTGTATCACATTAACATCATCACCTTCAATGAGAATTTGAGAAAAGTTGCTACAGTAATGGGCTAATTGTAGAATAGCCGTTGTTCTCACAAAAAATGGATCAGCCGACACAAAACGAAGAATAATTTAGAAAAAGCACCTGTACGTTTTCCATCAAGATTCCACATAAACTAGTTAATTTTGGGGAAATGCAATTTACCTATGGTGTGCAGCTATTCTAGCTAAAGCAAAGTCTTAATCAACAAATAAGAATGCGTTTTCTCCTAAGCCCTAGTTAAATCATGTTTAGTTGAAAGATTTAATGGCTTTAGCTCGTAGCAATATAAGGCGCATGTTCTAGCTACGTCTTGCATATTGAGTTCTCCTAATTTCGGAAAACAATATATTTTTTTTTCAAATAATAGGGTATCCAAACACCCTCATCTCTTAATACAGAAAATTCTTCGGTGAGGAATAGTTTTTACGTCCTCCGTATAGTGACTTTGTACCCTTGTTGATTATATCTCATACTTGGGTATAAATCGTAATTATCCAAACACCTAATATAAAGTTTTTCATTTGGTGGAGAATTTGGATTGAAAGGTATTTCTATTAACAAAGGTAAAAGCACTACAAGCAAGAAATGTGTAAATGATTAATTCTTTACATGGATACTCACCCATCCCTCCACCAAAGAAACTTCAAATGTTCCACATCACAAGGGAACGTTTTACACGTTTTGCATTAAAATCTCAATTTTAGTCCCATCGAACACGTGATTTGTCATTTTGTTAAATTTAGTCCGAGCACGCATTAATATCTTCTTGACAGCATTATATCTGAGAAACTTGACTTTATTGAAGTGGTTTGTTGTTTATACAATTTTCGCATCAAACGAGTTTTTGAATTTAAGGACACTAATTACTAGTAGGCTATAAACAAATCAAACTCCTTCGAACTACTTATGAGGTTGCACGCTTAAAATTTGAATTTGCATTTGTGTTGAACGAACTCAAGTATAACGTTAGCAATTCAAATAAATTGACAAGTTCCAAATCAAGCAAGTGTATGTAAGATTCGAAACCTAAACACTTACCTACCTCATTTAGTCATTTTTGCCATTTCACTTTTTTTTTTCCTTTTTCGAATTAATTTACCAACTAACAACAAGCGACCTGGAGCCATTTACTTTCTAAAATCGAGACATCTAATAACATCTTTTCCACATTCACTATTTTTGTCCTCTTCTTCTTCTTTTTCTTTTTTAATTAAAAGCAATTGGAAGCTACTGTTTAATTACATTAAATAAGTCTAGGCATCTAAAAAAACTTGTAAAGAGGAGTCTCTGTTCATAGTTTTGGTGTTACTTGAAGAGTGTATTTTAAGATTGGAGCTTTAGACCTTGAATATACTTGCAAATTCAGTATGCATAGATACTTTTTAAAATAAAGAAATTAGTGCTAAAAACTTAAATAGTCTTTCCTAAGATTTATTGTCTTTCTTTTATTTTGTTCCAGAAAAAATCTCATTTCCAACTTAGTTACTATTGTAAAATGTGCAATATTGTTTGGATGAAATGTATATAAAAGTCTACTTATAGAAGGTGATTTGCAGACACAAAAGATTCAAATTGTAGATCATATGATCCTGATAAACTTTCAACTCTCATATAAATGCATAACTAGTTTATTTGTGCCTCATGCTACGCATGAGGGTGCCCAGTTTTTGGTTTTGTTGTTAGTTTTGTTTGTGAAGTTAATAGTAGATGTGTGTCAATTTGGTGATGAGAAGGCGGTAGTTTATGATATATGTACATACATTGCATTCTAGCAGTTTGTACATTAGCAGAAGCTGTTCACTATAGCATAGAAAGTTCATATAAAGAACTGTAGACAAAAGTAGCAAAAGCTGGTATGTATATTAGCAGAAATTGGTCATTAGCAAAAGTAGGTGACTTTATGGTACCAAACTGATATCAATAGCTAATGCAAAACATAGGGAGGATGTGTGGTTTTAGTTGGCTTTTTGGTGCTTTGGCTGGTCAGTGATTGTTCTTGTTGAATCTTTTTTTTAGTTGTTGGAGCTTGTGCGGTGGTTGGATTGGTTGTGTCTTTGGTTGAATCTGTAGTTACTATTTCCTGATCAGGTAGTTTCGATGATGAGGCTTCATTGGTGGTTGATGTAGGTGTCTGTGTAGGATCTTCAATTGGCAGGCAAGCGAGAATGTTGTATTTTGCTACAACTGTGTTGTGTAGAGGATGGGTGAATTTCCTGACTTGAAAACGAAATGTGCTCATATGGAGCTTCATATTGATGTCTGCAATGTCTGGAAGTTGGTTCTATGGACATTGGTTTATGAATGAGTATGTGTTTGGTTTTATATATGAGTATTGTGAATAAATGTGTATTCTATAAAAGGTAATATTGTTATTGTTAATGTTGAAAATTACCTTCAGTGCCATGTAGAGTATGTTTTCAGCCGAGATGTTGAGGTTGTATTGAGCATGCTGATCTTCAATTTGTGCAGTAATTGTTCCAATTGTATTAGATAGTTGGACTAAGAACCTGAGCTTGCATTAAGTGTTATGATTTTGTTCTGTTATGATCAGAAGAATATTATGAATTAGTGTGTGAATATGTTTCTGAGTTTACCGTGGTAGTGGTTTTGCAAATGTCATGTTGCAATGACGGCATAAGAAGTTGAAATTTGCTTGAGCTCCAGTTTGTTTTTTGCAATTGGAAGCTGGACTAGTGAGGATGTAGAGTCGATGTTGAGGCTGAACCATCTCTGCTTTGGCCTTGATCTAGAATGGCTTTGCCTATAAGATTTCAAGTGATAAAATATTAGATTTTGTTGTGATAGCATTTGTTATTGAATATGTTGTATCTTGTACTGATATATGTAGTAGTTGTACCAGGTAAGGAGTATTCAGTGCATAGCTGATGCCGTGCATATGCTCTTCAGGAGTAGGTTGCACTATTTGATGAGCTGCATCATAAAGTTTTTGTGCCAAAACTTGTTCAATATAAGGTCTGTTTGCTTTGGTCCTATTAGATTGTATAGGATGGTGTTAGATTTTGGTAATAATGTGTGTGTCTAACAAATAAATAAGTATTGACTTTGTAAACTCACCAACTTTTGAGTTCTAGTGCTTGGGGGATTTGTGGATCAAACAAGATAGCACTCATTGTTTGTGTCTCAACAGATAAGATTGGTATATGATTATTTGGAAGGCTAGTATCATGTTTTGTAAAGCAGGGGATATACTTTACTTTTGTAAGTTTATATGAATTAGAGAAAGAACAACATACCATGTATTGAAGTCACTTTGGCTCTTGTTATAATCAATGTTGGGGATTGATTTAAGATCCTCAGAAGGTACTGTGCTTCAATATCAATGAATTCTTGCCACATTGTAAGTATCATTGGCTTTTGCCTATATCAATTGTCAATGGTTAACATGAATATCGTGTTGTATTGTACTTTGTTAATTTGCATTGTTTTTATACTTACTTTTGATTCAGGATGATGAATTCTTCAAAAAAGGACAATCGCCTCTTTGTCGTGCAATGAAGCGTCGGGGAAGAGCTCCAATGACAGTGCATAGCAGAGCTGAGAGAAGAGCATTAACTATTAGTATTGATATGTAAGAATCATTGTATTAACAATGTAATGAAAATCATTAAAGTGAAGTAGTACTTATTGGATTTGTATTTGTATCGATGTGCTTATAGAAGTCTCTGAATGGTGTGAAATTGTAGCACTAATCAACTGGATACTAGTTTTCTTGATCTACTTCTTTGATGAATGTACCTTTGGTCAAGGTTAGTTGGAAAGGTGAAGTGCAATATCTGAAATTTTCTGTTGTTATGAGCTCCACTTTTGCATTGGCAATGTAATATGTAGAGTGCAAGAGAAGTGCTTCATCTAAAGCCTGTATATCTCTTGTGTATGAGACTGCTTGGATTGTACTTTTCTGTATTTTGTAGTAACAGAGAATAAAAGAAAATGAATGAGTTTTTACTTCTATTTTCTAGAACATTTTTGTTATGTACTTCTTATAGGAGTAAATTTACCTCTTTATCAATGAACATATATTTTTGGAATGTAGTGCTTCCATCTTTAGTCATACGAGGAGCTGTTTTCTCAATTAGAATAACTTTTGCAACCCAGTCTTCTTTTCCTTGTGCCATTTCAGTAATCGGAATGTATAGGTCTTATATTTCACTACAATATTAGCTAGCATTTGTGCATATACATAAGTATATATAGTGTTATTAGTGTAGTGCTGAAAAAAGAGCTGGTCAAAGTATCAGTATGTAACTAAAGTAAAAAAGCTACGTACAAATTCATAAGAAGATGGAAATTACTAAGCAAAGTTCAGAAGGATGAGCAAAACAATAGGCAGAATGTAAAGAAGTGAAAATCAGCTATTAGCTAGTACTAAAAGCATTTGTTGATAAACTATCTAATTAAAGCAAAAATCTATGTACAGATTTATTAGAAGATCCAAAATGCTAAGCAATGTTCAAAAACATGAGCAAAATAATAGAGAAAATGTGAGAAAGTAAGAATTAGCTATTAGCTACTGTTGAAAGCATTTATTGATAGACAACATTTCGTGTAAAATTGGTGCTTTGTCTTTGTTTGTGTGATGGCTGTATCAGAACTTTAATGTTAGTAGCTGTCTGTGCTCTTCATAAAGAAACATTAAGCTGTCCATGGGAGAAAACTGGCTCTCTGAGGTAAAGCCCGACATAATCAAGCGTTTGTCCTTGGGCTTTATTAATGGTCATTGCGAAATACAAGCATAGTGGATATTGAGTTCTCTTGAACGGCACTGAAGACAATTCATCATCAGAAGCTTGTAATGGTATCCTTGGAGTGAAAACAATTTTTCCTGCAAAAGAGTCAAATGCTATATGTGCTTGAATTATATTATTTGAAAATTCGTTACAGATTAGGTGTATACCATTTGATAGACCCTCACTTGGATTGATGTTCCTAAGAAGCATCAGTGGATAGTTCTTTTTTAGTATTAGCTCATGCAAAGGAAGGCCCCTAGGTGTAAGAGAATGCAATAGATCTTGATCTTGCAATTGCACTGAAGAGTCCAAGGATTAATCATCGCTGAAGTAGGTTCTCTCTGCTCCTGAAATTTTCATTATCAATTTATGGTTAATTTGATGGACAAAATCATTTCTTGTCATTAATATTGCTCGATTGATGATATATCATGATGTGGAAGTAATATGGTCCATATTTGGGAATACAGTATCAATCAAAGCATTTATCGAAGTTTCATCACCTTGAAAAGGAATGTTGATTGATTTTGGTATCTGAACTTTATCTTGATCAGTAGTTTGCTCTATTCCATCTCTAATTCTTATTCAGAATGTTCAGAAATCTGGATCAAGTCTTGCTCTCATATTGACTGTTAATCTGATCTTTTCGAATTTGTTCCATAATGGTGGCATGACAAGACTAGTATCTATGATATCTTCTTTGGTACCATGTATGATTGCTGGTAAGGTTTGACGAAAATCACCACCAAAGATAATTACTTTTCCACCAAATAAATAGCTGTTATTTGTTATGTCTTGTAACATCTTGTGAAGAGCTTCAATTGATTTCCTTTTAGCCATAGTAGCTTTATCCCATATAATGAGCTTAGCATCTCTGATTAGTTGAGCTAAAATACTTTGCTTGCTGATGTTGCAGCTCTTATTTTCGTCATTAATGGGAATTTTGAATCTTGAGTGTGCAGTTCGACCTCCAGGAAGAATGGATACTGCTACACCTGATGTTGCAGTAGCAAGTGCTATGTAGCCTTGTGATCTTATTGTTGCAAGCAGAGCTTTATAAGAGGTAAGTTTTTGCAGTTCCTCCTGGTCCATCAACGAAAAATGCTTTTGATATATTATTGTTGACACAATGTAATACTTTATCAAAAGCAATTTCTGCTCTTCGTTTAGTTGATATACTGAGAGCAAATCTTCTTCAGGAGTGATGATATTTTTTTCTATTTGAAGTTCTTTTGTGTCCATGTCATTTTGTAGTAGTGTATTTGGTAATAACTGAAAACCATAGTCTGTAATCTGTTTCCCCATTGCTCTCAAATGCATATCTATAATCTGCAATACTCTAGCATTGACAACTTCTGCAGATAATGTTTTATTCTGTCGAATGTCCTCAAAAAGAAAATCCTTAAACTTTAGCCACAACTCTTTGCAGTTTGGAGGATTGCAGTAGACTAAAATCGTAGCAAATAAATGACGAAGTGAAGATGGCATTTGATATGCGACAGCCACTACTAAACAAATATCTGCACTATTATCAGCTTGTAATAGACCTAAGAATTCTGCAACTTGTCTGAAGGATGTTGCAATTCTGCCATTAATCACTTTTAGATCATGAAATCATGTTGGTATTTTAACATGCTTTAATAAAAGTCTTAAATAGTACCTTTCACCTTGAGAAGGATGAACTCCAACAATTCTTCCAATTACATCTCTTAGCTATCGCAATGACCAGTATCTTGACTTAGCATCCCATACAAAGTATTGAGGAAAATCTGTATATAGACGATTCAAGGCTCTGTTTGGATTCAGACTTTTTTCAAAAATAATTTTTTATCTACAATGTTACAGTAATATATAAATAAAAACAACTCCAAAAACACTATATCCATATAATATATCAAAAGCAACTCCAGATATATAAAAAAATACACAACTATCCATCACTCTCCACCACCACGGCCACCACCCCCACACCCACAACCCTCTCTCCTTCTCCTCCTCCTTTTTTCCTCGTCCTCTCTCTCCTCATCCTTTCTCTTTTCTTCTTTCCCTTTTTCCGTCCCCCAATTTCCTTCCCCTCGACTGACCACAACTTTCCTAGTCACAATCAAATCTGATCGCGACCAGAAGCCGCGACCAAAACGGTCGTGATTAGAGTGATGGCTAAAGTTGCAACTACTACCCGCGAGTGGGAGAGGGGTTTGAAGTTGGAGGGAAAGAGGGGAGGGGGAAAAGGAAAAAGGGAGAGGAGAGATGGAGGAGAAAGAGGAAGAGAAAAAGGAAGGGGAGGGGGAAGAAATAGAGGGGAGGAGGAGAGGAAGAGAAAGGAGAGGGGGAGGAAAAGAGAGGGGATAGTGGTGGATCGTGTAAAATTTTACAAAAAATATCCCAAAAAATTGTAAATTATAAAAATAATCAAAAATATTTTTTAAAAATACTTCTAAAAATAATCCAAAAAATATTTACAGTAAAAGATTTTCATATACACAACTATAGTAAATTTTTTGAAAAACACCTCTAAAATCAGCTAATCCAGACAGAGCCTTTTTACAAAATTGTCATACTTATTCATCTAAAAGCATTTTTTACAACATTATCAATAGATTATTGATCTGAAAAAGTGATTGGTTGTTGATTTTTCAGATGCACTGATTGGATGTTAATTGTTAGCAATTTTATGATTAATTTTTCCCTTTGTCCTTGCCAAATATTGTTTTAATTGTTAACATATACTTATATTTGGTATTTGGACCTAATTTCAGGAAGTGGAGCAGAAAAATGCTACAAAGAGAGACCTTCTTGAGAGAATGCTCTACCCTGGGAAGCTTCCAAGATATTTACAAATCTGGCTCCACATTGTGCTACAACCGAGTCCTTTCCTTTTGCTGACTAGGAGTTTACTAGTATTAGGGAGTTCTACCAGAATTAGGAAACGAAATACAAGAAACATTCGGTAGTGCTTTACCTTTTGTCGTCTTTTCCTTATTCGACAGGGAGCAACTAGAAAGAAAGTCAGTCATTGTTTAGATTGAGGAGATTCGACTCTTTTATCTTTTGTCCCGTTTCTTCGTTTTGGGTTTTTCCGTTTTCTTCTATTAAGACTACTAGAACACAGTATTATTATTCTTCTTGATTATTAGAGAAAAAAATATGCCTTTGAAATCATTTGAACTGCGTGAAAATTTTCTTATGAGGCGTGGCTAAGATTTTCATCTAGTCAAGGATCAACGCGATGACGCAGTCCTGAATATCTGTGAGATTGTATTAGTTTTCATGCGTTCCTTAATTTATTAATATTTGCATGTTCTCCATTTGAATTTCTATGGGATTATTTTGTTAATTGGATGTCAAGGACCCGATATTCAAGGTGACTTGTTAATCTCCTGTCAAATTAATCAATTAAATCCGTAATTATTTAATCAATTAATGTCAGTGCCAACTAGCGTCTATACACACTAAGGGAACGTGCGATCTAATCTAAATAACCCTCGTAGCGTGTTATTGATTAGGGTTAGGTTTTTCTAATTCTTAATACAATTAGGGAGTTGATTCCTATGATCGTACCTAGGAGTGTTTTCTGGTTAGGGGTAATCAATGATCGTACCTTGGTTATCGATAAACTAAAGAAAAGCTAGTCGTCAGAGCTTGTTAGCGACTATAACTAACCTATTAATAAATTAAGTGAACCTCCCTTGCATCGATGATCGGATGAACGGACTGTGTCTGAGAAGTTGTATCCTTGGCTAGAATTTGTTTATTATTAGTTTAATTCCTGTCTACATTCGTGCTAGTTAATTATTTGTTTTTGGTTAAATTGTTTAATTGTTTTAGCTTTATTCCGATAAAACCCTCCATTGCCAATTGGAACTTCAAAGAGACAAATACCTCAGTCCCTAAGGAGACGGCCTTACTTGCCATTTATATAAATCAATAATTCCTTGTGAATAAGCAATCCCATTCTGGTATATCGGATTAAGCAAACTTTTTGGGAATAAGGTGAATCAAGTAACCCATTGCACATCTAGAGTCCCTGCTCCAGTATTTAGAATCGATTTTTTATTACTTTAATTGGCAAATAGGTTTATTTTTATTATTGCACAGGCTCGACACCTGTCATGCACTGGTAGAGTCATTACAGAGGGATGCATTTCATTAAGATCAAAACTATATATTCTCCACATAGTTTTTTGTGCTAAAATCCATCTAGTTGATTGAAAGTTCTTGATTTCATCAAGCATTTGATTTGCTTCTGCATTGCTGAGCTGATATAATATTTTGTCATGACCCTTGTAGATGTATTTATATATGTACTTAACTACTTGTATAGTGGAACATATTTCTACGTTCATGTGGCAGTCAAATCTAGACAAAAGATATGCATTGTAAGGAACTACCCACTGATTATCCAAATGATGTCCTCGAACCTTGACAGTCCTTTTGTTATTAGTTCGTCGATAGATTGGATAAGAGTTCTGGCCATGTCTTGTTGATCCAGCAAATTATTTTGGATAGTTGTCCTTGCAAATTCCAGTTTTCTGCATACAAGAACAGTTTGGATTCATTTGTCCACAGGGTCCGTGTATCATATGTTGTGCTACTAAAGAGTGCGGATGCTTATGTATATGAATATCAGGTAGCTCAGCAGAAACAATGCGATCATATGCTTCTGGGGTCAGTAACTTAAAGCAATGCTTTAGAATGATAAGAAAATGTGCATGCGCAGGACCACGTTTTTGAAACTCAATAACATATATGTAAGCTGTAACTTTGTCAAAAATATGTTTCTTGAAAAGCTCGTTCTTTAACATTTGCAACTTAGTTCCAAAAACTCGAGATACCAGATCAAGCCTATTCTCTATCTTCTCTGTTGGCAACAAAAGCTTCTTGATTTCTGGCCAATTTTTGTTGCAGGTCATTGTTAAAAAAATGTCTAGCTTGCCATATCGCTGAACCAAAGTCATTGCATCTAAATAACGACGCTTTATGTCTCGTGGACCACCAATAAAGCTGCGAGGCAATATGAATCTTTTGCCAACATTTGAGCCATTGATTTCTCCACTTGAGATGCTATCAAGAAGACCTTGATATAACTCTATCCGAAGACGATTCTGGTTCTGATCATTTCTGAAAAAATCAAGTCATGATATTTCAATCTTGATGTATATGTCAACCACGTACTGTTGGAGTAGCCTTCTAATATGCAAGAGCATTGATTTGTCTTCAGGTCTAATCTGTGGCTTGTAGCAATAATATTCTCTGCAAGATACATATTTTCGCTTTTTGCTGCAACTGTTTGTAGAAAAGTGAATAATTAGGCATAATATGTAATGAGTGCAGCTAATGTGAATTGATTTTGAATATAAATTTTGAATATATGTGATTAATAATACTTTGGTTTTCGGCATGTATAACATCTTCTGCAGTCATGAACATATTTACTGAAACTGTTCTTTCTCCTAGACAGGTTGCACCTAAAGTAGTATTATTTTGTGCATTTGAAAGTTTTTTTATTCCTGGATGTCATCCTAGTTCTCCATTTAGGAATATAAGTGGATATTGCATTGGATCATAGGGTCCATAATAGTGCTTCACAATCTGAGCATTCCTACTTTTTGAATATACTTGAATGTGTTTGCTATTAGTTTGATCAGAGGTCTGTCATTCTGTCCAGAGAACAGCAACCTGTGAGACTGTTGGCTTGTTGTAAATGTGCTGATCAACTATTGGATTTGATTGCAACATTATTCTATATTCATCTAGATTAGGCAAGTCTTGCAATCCATGAAAAAATGATGAGTATGGATTTACTTTTAATAGATTAGCCAACATTGCTATCAATTTTTTTTCTGAACTTGCTTGATATGGAAATACGATTATCTACTTCATGCTCAGTATCATAGAAATACAAATGCAAATTCACTGGCTTTTGACCATCAACAGGAACTAATGGATTTATAAAATGATAAATCTGATCTTGCACTCGAAAAGTATAGAAACCATTGTATTTTTTTCCTAGTTCCTTATCACAATACATTCCTACTGAAGTAAAAGCAAACATATTATTATAGCTGCGTATACAATTGCGAAAATCTGCAGCCTCATCATTGTTATTGAGATATAGTAACATCAATTCTCGAGGCATCTCAGTTTCAAGGAGTCAAATTTCACCTGATGAACAACAAAAACCAAGAGGCTCTAGTGAAATTTTTTTGCTCCACAGTGTTTATAAGAAGGAGCTTCTGGTAATATCATTGCTTCTATAGCAATGTCTTGCAGAATATCTCTTTCTTGTCTTTGACAACGTTGTTGAGATCGCTGAGCACGTTTTTGAGATCCAAGAGTGCCATTGTTTGTTGCTCTACTACTTGAAGCAATTTGATGACAATCATTGTTTATCATTGTACTGATTGAAGGAATGTCAACAGCAGAAGTGTGAATAACATTTGCTGTTTGAGAACTCTGTGTATCTAGGAATGATTCTAACTTGCCAGAGGTGAAGATATCATTAGAATTCTAATCCAAACTAATTATAGCAGGCTTTGATTTGAAAGATCAGCTTTTCTTCCTTTTTTTTTGGTTACATTTTCTTGCATGTTCTAGAATACCAGATCCTGATTCAATGTATTCAATAGGTATTGATTCTAACTTTGTAGAGGTGAAGATATTATCAGAATTCTGATCTAGGTTAATCATAGTAGCTTTTGAACTTGAAGAATCACATTTTCTTCTTTTCTGCTGATTACATTTTCCTAGTTGTTCTGGAACACAGATGCTAATTGAATATACTCTGGAGAAATTTGCACTGCCATTAATGCTACAGTACAAATGCCTCTGCTAGAATCACCAACCTCTTCTGATCTAGTAACAGTATGACGCTCTCACCGTCATCTATTTCTTTCCTGGTATCGTTCTTCAAGAGTAGCATATTTTCTTTTTGGTGGCATTGTTTATTTGTTAAGCAATAATTAGAACTGCAATTATGCAGGAAACTTAGATAGCTCCAGTCTAAGAAAATGTAAAATTAATCATAGAAATAAACATACAGGTAGGAATAATCAAAGTTGATCATAACCAAAGATATCAGGCAAAAGCTTTAACATAAGCACCTTTATATTCTTATTAATAAAATATAGCAATTTTAATCCATATCAAATACAAGGACTCGGATAAGAAAACGAAACTAACCGATCAACCGTTGATGATGATCCCTCAACAATTTGCACCAGAACCAGGCTTAAACAGCCACCTGCAATTCGATACATAGATAAAAAAAACATAGAAACGAGAGATGAAGAGCTCATTTTATAGGAATCAAACTTGCAGAGCATATAGGAATCAAACTTGTAGACTACAATACGTATACACTTGAACTTATTTGCAGACTTTGAATGGTTCTCTGTTTCTACACTTTAATTTTGACCCATACATATATAGAATCCACACATGCAGTGCAGAATGCATAACAATTCTGTAAGTTAAAGCTACGAACTACTTATCCATAATCATCTAACCTCGAATTGAACTCATATACCACAGCTACAACCTAATCCAAAAAACATCATGAACTCATACACCACAGCGGCTACTATATAATGCATGATGAAGACATTTAATATGAAAATAGCTTCATGCATGCAACAAAAGAGATGGAATCGTGACAAAAAGGAATAAGAAGGAACTCACCAGTAGTTTTCAAAGCTACGACAAAAGAACTAAGCAAGAAGACTGCAAAACAGAGCAATTTTGTACTTTATATATGAACTGAGAAATGTCTAAAGCACATTTGCACCATTTTGAAGAGAGACATACAAGACATAGAACTTCACGAGCTCCCAATTGCTTCCATGTAAGCTAACAAAACTACCGTATGTGTTAAGCAAGTCAATCTGTACAACACCAACATATAAAATTGAAATTCCATAATTGACCACCTACTCATGGTGCCCATACGGGACCATCACTATTCCATTCATATGAGCCAACTCCCCTTTTTATACTACTTATGATATGGAACACGGTTGTACCACCAACAACATTTCAAATCGCCAATTAATGAAGCATGCTAACTTTGGCCACTAAAGGCGCAGCAAGGACTACTATGATGCTTGCTGTTGAAACTTTTTTGATGTCGAATTTTTCCTTAAGCAATTAAACCCTTGGGAATTGTTGCGTACAGTTTTTTACGATAAAAATCTATTCCGCGAGATGACCTCTGAGAACTATTTCATGAGTCATTAACAAATGAATTTATGTGCATTAATGACTTTTTTTTTGGTTATTGATTTTTTTTTTGGGTCAAATTGAGAACATTACAGTGATTGAATAATAACGATTTTAACTCAGCTGGATATGTGCATTTTTGGTGATGGGTTTGATCCACGTTTCTAAGATTGTGGCTGGCATTTGATGCTGCATGTTACCGAGTCCACTATAAAATAAAATGAGTAAATTGTACCATTAGTTTAAGTGCTACTTTCTCCCATGTGTACCTAATCTAATCACCTACATCTATTAATAGTGGCCATGTCAAAATAACTACTTTTCCAGGAGCATTACACTCCCGTTAACCAAAATGCCTTGGAAGAAAACACTCCCTAAAATGTTGTATCTGGTACGAATATTACTCAAAAATTTGGGACCAAACATCTTTCCAATTGGTCTCCTTTGGTCTCCCCCCCAAAAACAAAAAAAAAATGTCGTTTTTCTTTTACTTTTTATGTTTGTAATAAAGTTTCTCCTAAGGTTTTTTACTCAGAGTTTCTTTTCTCCTAAAGACTCCTAGTAAGAGTTTTTTCCTATTATAGGAATTTTTAGTAAGAGTCCTAGTATTTTTGTAGCTTTTCTATTTCTTGTATTATATCTGAATTTTTTTTGATATTTGGTTGTCTAATCTAAAACTTAGATCTTTCTCATATGATCTCACCATAATATTTGCTCTTGGATCAGTGCATTAGCATATTTGAGAGGAAGCAAGAAGTATGGCAAAACAAGCATAGGTGATCTTGCGGCTATGAATATTTATTTTTAATTTTTTTAGAGATTCATAATGTCATTTTCTATTGATTTTTCAAATCTGCAGTATCTAGTATTTGTCCTTTAGGTCTATTTATATCTATTTATGGTTGACGTAATTTCCACCATTAGTGCAGATTTAATTAAATGATGATGTTTTTATGAAAAGAAATCAGATTTAGCATTAAGAAAACAAATAAATTTTATGTGAAAAAGTTAGAGCTAATAAATGAAAATGCAATGTTTTGTCAAAGGAAGAAGCTCATTTCATGTTGTATTCTGGGCTTATTCTTAATTGATTATATTAACTAATTATATATCCTAATTTTGGATAATCAGTTTTTGTGGTATTCTCAATTGTTTTTATATTCTGATTATAGATTTTTTAATAACAAAAAAACTAAAATCTATAATCATCTAAAAAGTAGTTTTTGTTGATCCTAATTATTCTCTATAATCCCGTTCTACAATCAAATTTTGTAAAATCTAAAACAATCGAAAACAAGGCCTATATCTTACTTCCTATGGCACTCTCTCTCCCACCTTTTATTATATTACATTTGTCTGTAAAAAAGTTCTATTTTAATTCTTTTTATTTTATTTTATCTAGTTCCAATAGCTAAAAACAATATACAACATAATAAAACAACACTAAATAATAGAAACCAAAAAATACAATAGAAAATTCATGACAATTAGTTCCATTTTTCTATGATATTATGTATTTTTAGTTTGTTGTAATTTGCTTCTTACCCTGTTATTAGTTCTGGAATTTAAGGAAAAAAAAGGATTAACATAGGATGTTTGTATAGGACAAACAACAAAACTATAAAAGATAAGATAGAGAGCGGTATAAGGAGCCGAAAAAAAAATTGTTAGGCTTAAATATCCCCAAAAGAAGGGTCCAAAAGACAGTGAATAGACATAAGAAAACTTGCGAGGACCACTTTGCAATTGTATTTCAGGTGGAGTGATGGGACAAAAATGCCCCTACAACAAATAAATTATTTTGACACGGGGCCTACTTTCAACTGACCAAACATAGTGCGAAGTGGATTTCGGGTTTCTACAATTGTTAGTGGAAACTACACCATGTAATGCAGACAGTAGTATGACAAATGTAAATACTAAATTAATAAATATAGATACTAATATAATTATATCTAAAAGCACAATAAATTTTTGGGCAATAATATCAAGGAGAGAGAAAATTTGTTGTATTTTTTTAATAATGTTATTTTAGTGTCTATATTTATTGATTTAGTGTCTACACTTATTATACTACTGTCTACACTGTATGATATTATTCCCATTCATAATTTTAGAAGCCCTTGATCCCTATAGAGTATACAATGTGGAGAAAGAAATAACTAGTTTGACTAGTTTGAGACAAAAAAAAAAAAGGTTTAGTGAAAAAAATGAGAAACACGTGAAAGTTCGATAAATAATGGTGCACTTTGCCCGAAAAAAAAATTCGTATATGGTTGCCTAGAGGTTGTTTTGTGAAACATGGTGTTTGAACACAATATCAGCATTTAACTCCCATCATGAAATAACGATATTTAGCGAGTGAATAAAGTAATTAGAAAGCATTTGGATCCCAAATTAAATCAAATACATCAAGTTTTCTTTTTCTATGTTTTAATGTACTCATCTTAATCTTTCAAGTTTGTATGCATCTGATCAATATCTCAGTCACTTTCGTCCAATTTGCTGAATCTCATATTTTTGTGAATTATATCTTGTCTACCGTAAAATGTGGGCTGAATGTGACCCTAAAATGTGGGCTGAATTTGTTCAAATAAATAGAAAAACTTGTCAAGTCCAAGCAACTAAAAACTTGAAACATGATAGCTTTCAAAAAAACCGTTTTAAAACTTTAATTTTTTTTTTGGGATTAATAATGAGTGATATGTAATGACCATTTGAAAAACCACCACGGGACAAACTGACGCAAGTCCCATTTCACCCCATAAATACTGCCTCAAGTGGGCAAATATTTCACCACAGAGACTAAAAACATAGCCAAGCTTGCCTTCACAAGTGTTCTCCTGCTAATCCCAACTCCAACGATCTCCTCTTTTTTTTCTGCATATAACTTTTTGTTTGTTATCATACATGTATGACGCATCAAATTGCTGTATTTTCGGATTTGATATATGTCATGAAGAACTTTTGATTCTTTGAAAACTGACTAATTAATATGAATTTTTATTGCTGTTGAGCTCATGGCACTAGCTAGTAGATACTGGAAGCTGAGGCAACCACCCCACCAAGAAAGCTGCTGGAATACGACCACCAAGAAATGGAGATGGCTGTAAATTTGCCCACAATTGAGAGCAATGAGCTCCAAGATTGGAGTTCCATATAGAGGAATATGTTCAATTACTGCATTCTGCAACTCTGGTTGTTTTGTTATATGGTAGGCATTGTCGTTGGCATTGTGGGAAAAATAGCTATATCCATTGTAGAGTGAATGAGAAAATTTGTTCTCATAATGACACTCTTGAAAGAATCCAAGGATAATTATCTATCATTCATGTACATAGGATTCATGTATATTAATTATTGATACATGATTTTGGATAGGATTCATGTGTATTAATTATTGATACATGATTTTGGATAGGATACATGTACTTAATACATGATTTTGGAGTTATCTTATTGAGATACATGTATGTACATGAATGTAGTCCTTTGATAAACGTGAAGATAATTATCTGAAATTTAACACTTGTTGCCAATTTCTAACAGTCACCCTTGGCCAGCATCTATAAATATCTCCTTTTGTTTCAAAAGCAAGCGCACTCTCTCTCTCTTTTTCCTTCTTGCATCTTCATCTTTTATAGTGTTCCATATTGCTCTAATTCGAGTTCGCTGTGGTGAAAAAAGTTTGGTGCTGACATATTCACCTTTAATCTGTTGTATCCTGGGAGACAGACGCCTACTTAACCTCGAGCACTCTACCTGGAGGGGGCGAATCTGTTTTAAGGAAATTGTGCTCACAAGCCTCGGATTATTATTATTGTTATTTTCAATTATTTTTTCTTTCTAGGTTGTATTTACTCTTATAGTGTATCAGCCTGTTTTTTTATTATTTCCTCTAACAGTCTTAAAACAGATTCTGTTCTCAATGGCTGACAATACAGGAAGAGAAACCAACAATTCTACTTTTGATGCCTCTGCCTCTGGCACAATTGTGAAACAACCTGAAGGAAAGGTTACTCCTACGGTTTCTACCAACCATAGTGAGAAACCTGAGAAGTTCCATGGCTCGAACTTCAAGACATGGCAACAAAAGATGTTGTTCTATTTGACAACATTGAATCTCTCGAGATTCTTAAGTGAGGATGCTCCAAAGCTGCCTGAAGGCTTAACTGATGCACAAGCTGTCAGTGCTATTGATGCTTGGAAGCACTCTGATTTCCTTTGTCGAAATTATGTCATGAACTGCTTGCATGACTCGCTGTATAACGTGTATCAAATACACAAGACGGCGAAGGCATTATGGGAATCGTTAGATCGAAAATATAAAACCGAAGATGCCAGGGCAAAGAAATTTGTCGTTGGAAAATTTCTAGACTATACAATGGTGGATTCCAAGACTATTATCAGTCAAGTGCAAGAAATTCAGATTATCTTGCATGAGATTCTAGTTGAAGGCATGATTTTGAGTGAAACCTTTCAAGTAGCTGCTGTTATTGAGAAGCTACCTCCTGGGTGGAAGAATTTCAAGAACTATCTCAAGCACAAGCGCAAAGAGATGAGTATGGAGGAACTTATCGTTAGACTTTGAATTAAAGAAGACAACAGGGGTTCTGATTGCAAGACAACAACTTCGGTTGATGCTAAAGCAAATATTGTGGAGTATAAGCAAGAGCAAAACTCCAAAGGCAAAAAGCCAACTCGAAATCTTAGGGCAAAAGGGAAAATCTCTAAGCAGAAATTCTAAGGAAAGTGTTTCAACTGTGACAAAAAAGGTCACAAGTCCACTGAATGTAAGCTTCCAAAGAAGAAGAAGCATGAAGCAAACTTGCTTGATAGAATCGAGGGAGACATGGAAAACATGAACCTGACTGCTATGGTTTCTGAAGTAAATATGATAGGGTCAAATCCGAAAGAATGGTGGATTGACACTGGAGCTACAAGACATGTTTGCACAAACAAAGACCTGTTCACTACCTTCGAAAAAATTGAAGGTGAAAAAATGTTCATGGGGAACTCTGCCTCATCTGCTATTGAAGGTCAAGGGAAGGTGTTTCTAAAGATGACTTCTGGCAAAACATTGATTTTGAACGATGTTCTGTATGTGCCAGAAATCCGCAAGAATCTTGTTTCTGGATCATTGCTGAACAAGCATGACTTTCGCATGGTTTTTGAATCGGATAAAGTTATATTATCCAAATCTGGGATGTATGTAGGAAAAGGATATACAACCGATGGGTTGTTCAAATTGAATGTAATGACCATTGTGAATAATAAGAATAAGTCTTCTGCTTATTTGCTTGAGTCTTCCAATTTATGGCATGGTAGACTAGGTCATGTTAATTATGATACTTTGCATAGACTAATTAACTTGGATCATATTCCTTCCTTTCACATCAATTCAAACCATAAATGCGAGATTTGTGTAGAAGCAAAATTAACAAGGTCATCTTTTCAAACAATTGAAAGAAACACCGAACCCCTTGAATTGATTCACACAGATGTCTGTGATTTGAAATTTGTTCAAACAAGAGATGGTAATAAATATTTTATCACTTTCATTGATGATTGTACAAAATACTGTTATATGTATTTGCTCAAAAGTAAAGATGAAGCCTTGGAAAAATTCATTCTCTACAAGAATGAAGTTGAAAATCAACTTAACCGGAGAATTAAAAGGTTAAGAAGTGATAGAGGTGGTGAATATGAAACACCTATTGGTGATTATTGTGCAAAATATGGAATTGTTCATGAAGTAGCTGCACCTTACTCACCACAATCGAATGGTGTTGCTGAACGGAAAAATCGCACACTAAAGGAAATGATGAATACGATGTTACTAAGTTCAGGATTGCCTCAAAATATGTGGGGTGAAGCTATTTTGTCAAACAATTACCTTTTAAATAGGGTACCCCGGAAAAAACAAGATAAAACTCCTTATGAGTTATGGAAAGGTAGGAGACCATCCTACAAATACTTGAAAGTGTGGGGGTGTCTTGCAAAAGTGGCTATTCCAGCACCAAAGAGAATAAAGATAGGCCCTAGAACTGTGGACTGTATCTTTATAGGTTATGCACATAATAGTGCTGCTTATCGATTTCTTGTGTATAATTCAAAATTTTCAGATATACACAAAAATACAATAATGGAATCAAGGAATGCTTCATTCTTTGAAGATGTGTTTCCTTGTAAATCGAATGCTGCATCAAGTTCATCAAAACGAACACATGAAGTTATGAATCAAGAAAATCATGATCATGACTTGATTCAACAAGATGAACCGAGACGTAGCAAAAGGGCTAGAGTGAAAAAATCATTTGGAGATGATTTTACAACTTTTCTATTAGAAAAGGAACCACAAACCTATACAGAAGCTGTAAGTTCTTCTGAAGGATTTTTGTGGAAAGAAGCAATAAAAAGTGAGGTTGATTCTATCTTACAGAATCATACATGGGAGTTAGTGGATCTTCCTCCTGGTTGTAAACCTTTAGGGTCCAAATGGATCTTTAAAAGGAAAATGAAATCTGATGGCTCTGTCGATAAGTACAAAGCCAGACTTGTAATCAAAGGATACAAGCAACAAGAAGGTTTGGATTATTTTGACACTTATTCTCCTGTTACGAGAATAAATTCTATCAGAATGATTCTTGCTATCGCTGCATTGAGAAATCTGGAGATACATCAAATGGATGTAAAGACAGCTTTCTTAAATGGTGATTTAGATGAAGAAATCTACATGGAGCAACCTGAGGGTTTCATAACTCCGGGAACAGGAAATAAAGTTTGTAAATTAGTAAAATCATTGTATGGACTAAACCAAGCGCCAAAGAAATGGCATGAAAAGTTCGACAATGCAATGATAACTAATGGATACAAAATAAATGAGTGTGACAAATGTGTCTACACTAAAGAAACAGAACTTGGCTATGTCATCTTATGTCTTTATGTAGATGACATACTTATTGTTGGTAGTAATGACAAAATGGTCAAGTCTACAAAGAACATGTTGAATTCAAAATTTGACATGAAAGATATGGGGCTCGCTGATGTAATTTTAGGAGTTAAAATTACAAGAATACCAGACGGCTTGGTCTTGAGCCAAACTCATTATGTGGACAAGATTCTAGAAAAATTCAATAAGAATAATTCTGGAATTGCAAGAACTCCATTAGACAATAGTTTCCATCTATCTAAGAATAGAGGAGAGAGTATTTCTCAAGTAGAATACTCACGAATCATTAGAAGTCTAATGTATTTAATGAGTTGTACTAGACCTGACATTGCATATGCAGTGAGCAAATTGAGCAGGTTTACAAGCAACCCGAGTGCTGATCATTGGAAAGCAATTTTAAGGGTACTCAAATACCTACGGTACACTCGGAACTATGGACTGCATTACACTAGATACCCTACTGTTTTAGAAGGGTATGCTGATGCAAATTGGATATCTGATATAAAAGATTCAAAGACCACAAGTGGGTATGTGTTCATACTTGCCGGTGGGCAGTATCTTGGAAGTCTTCTAAACAAACTATTGTAACTAGATCTACAATGGAATCTGAATTCATTGCCTTGGACAAATGTGGAGAAGAAGCTGAATGGCTCCACCATTTCCTTGAAGACATTCCAAAATGGGAAAAACATGTGCCACCAATATGTATTCACTGTGATAGTCAATCAGCAATTGGAAGAGCACAAAATAACATATATAATGGTAAGTCTAGACATATACGTCGTAGGCATAATACCATCAGACAACTACTCTCAACAGGAGTTATCTCTATTGATTATATGAAATCAAAGGATAACATAGCGGATCCGCTAACCAAAGGATTGAATAGAGAGTTGGTTGCAAAACTGGCAAAGGGAATGGGACTAAAGCCCATGGAAGGCTAAGTGTTATAAAGGAAACCCAACTTAGCTGACTGGAGATCCCAAGATCTAGGTTCAAAGGGACAACCTAATTATAAGGACTTAGCATAGTCATTGTGGGAGGATATCCCTAGACCCATTCCATAATGAAACAATGACGCAAAGGAGAATTAAGGATAGCACAATGGTGTTCTTTAATGATTCTTAAGTGAAGTAATTAATTACTGAAGACTTAAGTAAATCACCTATGTGAGAGTGAAGTGGGGCCGCTTCAAATGAGAATTGTTTAGGGCTCAATTCTTAAAAAACTCTTGCTGAACCAGGTTGATGTTCATGGCCAAAACGAACATAACTATGAGAACTGAACAAATGGAGCATGATTCCTGTGTGAAATATATGGTTCATTTACACTAAAAAACGGGACAGTTCAAAGACATCATGTCTACTGGATTACTAGTAAAGTAAGTGTATTTCACAAGAGAAGGTTCAAAGGGTAACACCAACCTATCTTATGCAGGTTTCAGTCGTGGAACACTACTGTAGAGTCAGATCAAAACAATTTTTCCATTCATGTGGGGGATTGTGGGAAAAATGGCTATATCCATTGTAGAGTGAATGAGAAAATTTGTTCTCATAATGACACTCTTGAAAGAATCCAAGGATAATTATCTATCATTCATGTACATAGGATTCATGTATATTAATTATTGATACATGATTTTGGATAGGATTCATGTGTATTAATTATTGATACATGATTTTGGATAGGATTCATGTGTATTAATTATTGATACATGATTTTGGATAGAGTACATGTACCTAATACATGATTTTGGAGTTATCTTATTGAGATACATGTATGTACATGAATGTGGTCCTTTGATAAATGTGAAGATAATTATCTGGAATTTAACACTTGTTGTCAATTTCTAACAGTCACCCTTGGCCAGCATCTATAAATATCTCCTTTTGTTTCAAAAGCAAGCGCGCTCTCTCTCTCTTTTTTCTTCTTGCATCTTCATCTTTTATAGTGTTCCATATTACTCTAGTTCGAGTTCGCTGTGGTGAAGAAAGTTTGGTGCTGACATATTCACCTTTAATCCGTTGTATCCAGGGAGACAGACGCCTACTTAACTTCGAGCACTCTACCTGGAGGGGGCGAATCTGTTTTAAGGAAATTGTGTTCACAAGTCTCGGATTATTATTATTGTTATTTTCGATTATTTCTTTCTTTCTAGGTTGTATTTACTCTTATAGTGTATCAGCCTGTTTTTTTATTATTTCCTCTAACAGGCATTTGTAAGGGTAACTGCAAGTGAAATTACGGAGTATTGTGCTAAGAAAACAAACCTTCACGTACTGAATGGTTTGCCTTGTATTGTGTTTCTGTTTGTTGTGGTTTTCTGGTTGATGGCATGGGGCTACTATATATATATTCCCTGTTTGGGAAGAAAATTCTAGGCATCAATCATATGATTAAATAGTATATCTCTTGCTGAAAGCAGGCTATATATGCCTATTAGCACGCCTGTGCAATAATAAGTGAAATACTATCATATATTTATGAAAGCCTTTCGTTCTTAATTGTAGTACTATGAAAACAAATACATGGCAAGTGATGACTAAATTTCTGCCAAGACATTTATATACTCAAAGCTTTCTTGGGTATCTGGCAAAGAATTTTGTTCTCTACCGATGTAGTGCCTTTCTTTTAAAGTTGTTGCTCGTCATTTTGAACAAATGTGTGAAATTTATCAAAATGGGCCAACAGAAAGTGTAATTTTTCTTCATCTGTGATTTGCTCACACTCTTTCCTCTAGTGATTTTGTTCAAGAGATTGCGCCAGTCGATCTCGGATGGATTTTTTGTTTGTCCGGCGTGCAATAGCTATTTCAGCGCAAGATTTCATGGTTACTAGCGTTACTTCCCTCGGAGAAATGGAAACAAGCCTCCTTTTGTATCAATTTCATACAGACGGTGCCAATTTTTGAAGGTCGATAGTTCAAAGTCTAGCTGTGACACAAAACTTGCGTAGAATAAGGAAACAAAGGAGGAAATAAGGTCGAACACGAACCACTCCAATGCTTAATCAGTGCGCGGTCTCTTAGAGAGAGAGTTTGGAAGGGGTGAGTTACCTTGTTGTACGTTGGTAAGGGGCATTTATACATGCACGAAGGCGACATGTGCCCTATTTATTATTAGTGGCAGGGAGGAGGGGGTAACAACCTTTTGAAATATTACAATTTTATCTATAATATTTCATAGAAATTTGGATAAATTATGCATAACCCCTCTATGATTTTGCATAAAGTTAGATGACCTTCCTAAGATTTCAAAATAGTCACACAAGCCTCCTGTGATTTTACGTAAAGTGAAAAATGAACGGAATATATAATTAGTTATGGCGATTAGAACACACACGCTCTAAAAGTACATATGATGAAATTATAACATCCACTTAACCTCCCCATCCCCTACTCACTTTTGCCTCCTGTGATTTTTGTATTTATCCACACATAGTTAGCATTAAAGTAAGCCACTGTTGATATTTCAACTAATTACGTTATATAGACTATTTTCTCTTAAATTTCTAGTTTATATGAAATCATAGAGAGGTGAAGTGAATATTTTGAAACATTTGTATGTGGTAACAAATGAAATCATAGGTTATTAGTAATTTACCCTAGAAATTTATTCTTACTCCTTAATTTGCTACCTTCCTTGAATTCTCTACCCCCACTCCCTCTATGCCTGACTTTTTCCTTGAAAATGTTATTATCATTCCCCTCTTTACATTTAGCTTTGATTAATTTTTATAGTTCTTCTTGTTATTAACATGTCAATAGAAGATTGAAGTCTTCAAATAATAGCTTGCATTAATAAAATCATTGACATTCACAAGTTTCAGACAATAGTTAAAAAAAAATAAAAAAAAAAGAAGGAAAAATTGTTCAAAATATCCCTCACATTTTATAAAATAATATTTTTCGTCCATCATTTTTAAAAGTATAATTTTACATTTCTTACAAATTTATATTGGTCAAATTTAATTTTCGACTAGTGTTTGGCCGAAATCCACTACATGCCTTGCAGGTGATCATTTTTTAGGGGCAAAATTGTCAAATCGTATTTCACATAAACCTATCCATAGTCCCTCACATTTCATAAAATAAATTTTTCATCCCTCACAATTCATAAAATGAATTTTTTCATCCCTCATTAATCATGTGTATGAATAATTTTTTCTTGTTTTTGAAAACCTATGTATATGTCTATTTGATTTCACCTGAATAGTATTTTTTTTTTTCTTCACAAAACTTACACTACACATCTATAAGCGTAGGAACTATATGGTACAGGCAACAAATTCAATGGTAGTACAAGACCACTGTTTTGTAGGCAAGCGAAGTAATGAAGTCCTCGAGGAAACAAAAATGAAGCTCGTCTGTGCCACCCAAGTGATACATCCACCCCTTTCAATTCCAACTGCAACCCTGTTCCAGATCTTCTGCCTTTTACAACTTCTGCCAGATGAACTCATGCCTGGCCACACTTGCTTAAACACGCAACTCCCTCTTCTAAATAATCTTGCCTGGTAATCCAAAACTCAGGTGCATCCTTCATAATTCCTGCAAGAACTGCTCCTCCGAGGTATACCATGTGCTTTCTTCGTGGTGGATCCTCTATCCGCAACCGCAGTTTCTTTAATCCATCTTTGTTTCCCTTCAAAACAACATCAAGATAGCGATCTAAAATTTCTTTCTCCAAGCGACTCGGTAACCCAGGATACATTGTACTTCCTCCACTCAAAACAATATGCTGGTATAGCATCATGCGGTTGTCAATATCCATTTCCTGAATGCAACGAAACACCATGTCCGCCATTCCATCACCTTCAACGTCAATCAGTTCCGGAGTGAAAAGAGCCTCAGATGCCTGGAATCTCTCAGTCCCAACTTTAATCAACCTTCCATCAGGTAGTGTATAATTCTTAACAAGGATGGTTGTCTCAAGTCCCAATTGATATTCCCTTTTATAATCATAACTTATGTAGCATAATTTCTCTTTAATATCCCTAACTGTCTCAAAGTCAGCACTTCTATTCATTGCATACCCTCTCCGTTGAAGCAAATCTACGAGATATGATGTAATATGGCGTCCAGCCACATTCATTCTTTTTGTGAGATGAGGGAATGAGTATCCATCCACAACTGGAACCACATGCGTAACACCGTCACCAGAGTCAATAACTAATCCTGTAAGCAAACCTTGAGCATACAATGTTAAAACAGCTTGAACTTGTATGAAGACACCAGTGAAGTTGTACTTCTCAAACATGGTCTCAACCATCTTTTCACGATTCTTGGATGGGTTTAAAGGGGGATCCGTGAGCAAGATCTTACACTCTGTTGGGTCTACCTTCAGTTCATTAAAAAAGGCATGATCCCATACATGGCCCATATCATCCCAATTTTGCACAATCCCATTGTTGACAGGATAGGAAATATCCAGCTGATGTCTCAGTTTCAAACAAGCATCTCCAACAACAATGTCCTTGACTTCTTGTTCCATGAGAGATTCTTCATATCTTAGCATTGGCCTTCCAAGAACGCAGGGGAATACTGATGTGGGAAAATTCTCACCTGCAAAGCCACACTTGACATAACCAGTGCCATTGTCGCAAACGACGACGTTGCGGCTGTCCATTTCTCCGTGATGACTCTCAAGTCCAAGGGGTGAAGAAGCTGAAGTGATCCAGAGGCTAGATTTCTTTCATCGGAATGAGGCCCTCTGTTCTTGGATTAAGTACTGCTGTACTGATGCAAATCGACTTTTGCTTGTAAAAATGGCCACCTGAATAGTATAAATAACATGTAATATATCTATATTTAATTCCACTTAAATAAGCTAATTGTAGTTGTAGGTGAAATCGAATAGAAATATATTACATGCTATTTGTACTGATCAGGTGAAATTAAGTAGACATACATATGTTCAAAAAAAAAATTATTCGTATACATGATCAATAATGGATGAAAAAGTTCATTTTATAAAATATGAGGAACTAAAAAATTTATTTTGTAAGATGTGACGGACTATGGATTAGATTATGTGAAATGTGATTTGACAATTTTACCACTCAAAATGATGACGTGCAAGGCACATGGTGGATTTCGACGAAAACTAGTCGAAACTTTAGATATGGACCAAATTTGACTAATGTGAATTTATAAGAAAAACATAAAATTACACTTTTAAAAGTGACAGATGAAAAAAATCATCTTGCAAAACGTGAGGAACATTTTGAACAAATTTTTCCAAAAAAGAAAGAAAGTAGGTCTTAGGTGATAGGATGGTTTGGAGATTGTATTGAAGATAAATTACATCATGGATAAAAATGGTACAGCGTAATTGTAGACCCAAATTTTGGGGTTCTAATAATAAACAATATGTGCAGAGTTATAAATTTGAAGAGATAAAACAAACACTCAAAATATGTGGGAAAGAAGATAATAATCAACTCAAACTATCAATGAAATCTCAAATAATGAAAAAAGTCAAACTACAATAGAAAATTTGACAAACTCTTCTAGACTTTTTCAAGAAAACATCCTAAATAATATTCTATTTATAAACTACCAGACTTGTTAGGAAAGAAACCACTTGCATAATAAATTACCAAATAAAACACAAATTCCTAAATCACACAATTACTAAAAACCTCATTCCAATACAACTAATAAATAAATAAATACTTCTTTACTTGGTTTAGTTTGGCAACGTTACCTCCCTTTAACCAAACTCTCCATTGAGACACATCAAACACCATCTCGAACAACAATCTCTATGCAAACATGCAACTCCATCTTGTTACCAGTTATTAGTTTCATCTTTACACGTGATAGTGGACGCCCTTTGTATTTTGCAAATAATTTCTCAGCAATTTCTTTTTAATCAAAGTACTTACTCATAGAAACCCATTCATCACTAGAATCACCATATTTACCACCAATGTAAGTGCCCAAAAAATACAAAATCATAGATTGCTTTCTTGCCAAAACTACACTCACCAAATAATTCAAAATAACCACTACCACAATCACCCAAAATTTTCATACTGTCAATCAACTCTTTTGGAGCAAAATATTTTTGAACTCCAATGAAATCCGTATCCATCAAATCAAATATCTTTCCATCATCTTGAAGAGAGTCAGAACCAATAAATTTTTAACAATTATTTTTTCTTTATACACCAAATCAGACTTTTTTTGTTTTCGTTATCAAATTACCACATTGTTTTTCTTTAACAAATTCATCACTCCCAATTTCTCCAAATAAGGTATGCAAATCAAAACTATCAACTAATTCAAAATTTTCAATATCATTCATATCATCAACAAATCTATCATTCTCAAAATCCACAAACCAATACAAACAACCAGACTTCGGTTTGAAAGCATAATTTTTCTCAATTATTTGCAAAACATAGTAAATGTCCTTCCAAAATCTCCAAAGTATTTTAGTACAGCAAACAAAAATTTTGAAAATACTTTCTACCATTGTTTTACGTATCACTTGAAAGAATAATTGTGCCTTCTTCTGAAAACATGTTTTGACAACTCACTTGCATCAACCCAATAAAGAATATCATCTAAATTACACTGTTTGAGATATTTTTTCACTGTTAAAACCCAACCAAAATATTTGTCTATTTGTGCTTATAAGAGTCAATATGAAAAATTTTTCACTATCAATCAAATCTCTATAATTTTTTGCCATTATTTAACAATTTATATACCTGATTAAATTTTCCTCTCCCCTCTGTCAAGTTTTCCTAGGCTCCTAGTCGATTAACCAATCAAATCCTTCAATCTAACAACCTGTAGCAATCAACAAATCTGACAGGATTCCTCTCCGATCTGTCTTCACACCCGTAACAATCTAACAATTTTTAGACCAATTTTATGGTCGAATTCTTCACCAACTACACACTTCAGGATCAATTTGTGGTCTAACTCAATTAACTGAATACTTTTCAGCAATTTTTGTATTCTAATTCTCTGACAGTGAAAATGTCCAGGAATAATCTCATAGTCTAGCTCTGATACTGATTGTAGAATCCAAATTTTAGAGTTCTAATAATAATAATCAATGCATGCAGGGTTACAGAATTGAAGGGATAAAGCAAATACTCAAAATATATGTGGGAAAGAAGAAAATAATCAACTCATAATATTATTGAAGTCATAAACAATGAAGAAAATTACACCACAATAGAAAACTCAGCAAATTTTTATAGACTCACTCAAGAAAACATCATAAATAATATTCTATTTATAATTTACCAGATTTGTTAGAAAAGAAGCCACTTGCATAAAAAATTACTAAATAAAACACAAATTCCTAAATCACACAACTACTAAAAATCTAACTCCAATAAAACTAATAAATAAATACTTCTAGACTTGATTTAGTTTGCCAATAGTAAGGATATTTTAGAAAATTGTAACATAATTATCATTAACCTTTATATCCATTTCCTGCGATTCCTTCCACTTTTGAATCTGCCAAGAAAAAAAAAATAGAACAAGTCCCACATTCGTCCGTCTTTTTCTTTCTCCTTTCAAAAATCAATCCAAATAAAAACCTTATCCCTCCATGGATTTCCTTTCCTTTCCCTCATATTATTATCTTGTTATGAGTGAGATGTTGTTGACAGTGATATTTATATATTACCCACAGAGTTAGAAAAGGCAACCGTTAAAGCTCCTAATAACTAACTTGAGGGGACTCTGTCCGCAAAAAGTGTAGACAACCAAGTGTACAATGGATAAGTCTTACTCAAAGTAACATGTTCTGTATTAAAAAATGCCCTTCTTGGATTAGGGAACTTCCAGCCTTCAGATTTCACAAAACTTGCTCGTGTACTTCTGAGTTCTGAAAGAGCAATAAAGAACTCAAAAATTCCAGGTATTCCATAGCTGTGTCCAGTTTGCACATAGCTTAGCTACTTCGAAATGTAAAGTACCAAAACAGATTTTGAGCCTTTCTGAATACCGATCAACTGCACACTCTGTCATTACATATTCTTACTAAACTATTATTGCCAACTCATAAACTTGTCTCCCCTCCCTCTTGGATACTTCCTAAATGTGAAAGTCAGCGATCCATTCTTCTAAATCACACCTCTATAAATGCATTCCTACCAAAACCCCCAAAGCATCAGTATTTCATCACATTGCATAATATTTACTAATCCATTTCATCTTTAGTCCTCAAAATTAAGCTCTAAAAATGCCATCTTCAAGAGCGCTTAAGCTTTGCCTACTAATGGCTTGCCTGATCTTGGAAGCCTCAGCAGCCGGTAACTTTTACCGGGATGTCAAGATCAATTTTGGAGACGGAAGAGCTAAGATAGATAAGTCAGGCCAGAGAAGTTAGGCCAGCTTCTCACACTCTCGCTAGACAAATTATCTGGTTCTGGCTTTGAATCCACAAATGACTATCTCTTTGGTAGATTTTACATGCAAATCAAATTTGTACCTGGCAATTCAGCTGGCACAGTTACCACATTCTGTGAGTTTCAAAAGAGCTCTCCCTTTTGTATTCCAACTTCATAGGCACAAAATCTGAGTTTTTGCTACCTCTTTAGCCTTCACGGACAAAATTAACTTTTTTTTTTTGCATCAATGCAGTTATCTTCTCAAGGCGAAAGGCACGATGAGATTGATTTCGAGTTCCTAGGAAATGCATCTGGCCAGCCATGTACACTTCATACCAATGTTTATGCACAAGGAAAAGGAAATAGGGAACAACAATTCCGTTTGTGGTTCATGTTGGGGAAACCGGGTAATTTTCCACTCAAAAATTCAACTAGTGATTTAAACCAATTCAGTAATTCTCAGGAAAGATTGTTAAAACAATCTCCTAAGACAGAATTACTATTCCAAGTAAATTCCCAGGAAAGGCTGGAGGGGTTACAAGCGGTCCCACTTAAAACCCAGTCTCTTATGGCAGAATTTACGTGCACGGTGTATTATCACAATCAGACCCGTGTATACATAAACAATACGTACACACGAATAAGCAAAATACACCCAAAAGAACCGTATAAAACGCTACAAATAAACCCAACAAATATATTGAATACTATACTACAATTGAAAAGAAACTACTAAATAAATGCAGAATAAATAAAAGAGATAAGGAAAGAAAGCACCCGAAAATTGATAACGGAGTTCGGCCAATTTTGCCTAATCTCCGGACACCGCCTAAGTGACCCGCTCTTAATAATTTGGGAGAAGAAAGAATACAAAATTTTGGTGTGTTTGAATTGGGAAGGGAGAGAGTTAATTTATAACTCTCAAGCCCCTCCCCAAAAGCTAATCCCACCGATGTGGGATAAGAAATGTCGCCAAAAGTCAACAGTTCGATCCAACTGCAGCCTTCCACACTTATTCCATAGTTTGGAACCCTCAGAGGATTATGTAAGTTACAAACTCCTTAAATGATTTCTATTTCTAACAAGCAAAAAATGGAAAATCATTGCCTCAATTTCTAACATATTTGCATATCTATGGTGCGTTTACAGTTTCTTGGTAGATGGTAGCCCCATCAGAGCATTCAACAACAATGAAGGATCTGGCATTCCATTTCCAAAGAATCAACCAATGAAGGTTTACTGCAGCTTGTGGAATGCAGATGATTGGGCAACACAAGGTGGACAGATCAAGACAGATTGGACACTAGCGCCTTTTTTAGCCTTTTATAGGAACTTCAATGCTGATGCTTGTGTATGGTCAGCATCAGCAGGTTCATCTTGTACTTCCAAAACCCCTCATTCTATCAATACACAAGCGTGGGAAACCCAAGGGCTTGATGCAAAGGGACGAAACAGAATGAGATGGGTGCAATCTAAGTTCATTATCTATGACTACTGCAAGGACTCCAAAAGGGTTAACGGACGCTTTCCTGCAGAATGTAGGCGTTCAAGGTTTCTGTAGGACCCCAACTGGGAGATTTTCCTGATTTGTTAAGTTGCTTGTACAAAACGTAGATGATTCATTATTCTTTTGATCAGCTCTAATTAAAAAAAAAAAGGGAGAATTGCTTCCTATAAGTCAAAGATTTCGATTTCAGAATGAATTCCAAACACATACTACCATGGCACAAGGTTTGTAAAATCGGGATACTACGTAGGATCGATTTTAGCTTCACAGGATCGGATTGTAGAATCATAAGATCCCACCAAATGTTCCTAAATTTACTAAATTAATGAACTCAATGCAATTTATCAGTCTTAATCCCACAGTGAGTATCGTAAGGCCAGCAACCTGAAAATCTAGTGAAAATCTAGAACGTAACATTTTTTAGTTTCTGATATTAAAACAAAAATGAAAAATGGAAACACGAGATAATTTATATTCCAATCCAGAGCAGCCTAACTTTGAAATAAAATGCTTCTTAGTTTCATGATAATTTGAACACAAGATAATTTGAACCAATGCTTCTTAGTTTCATGATAACACCAACAAAGAATCACAAGGAAATAAAATGTTGCAATTAAAGGTTGAGCTCCCTGGAACAAGTCAACAGGATCGATAGATAGCAAGCAAGGAAGAAATAAATCCTTTTGGAAGTTCATCAAAATGGAAGAAAAACATAAGGAGATATACAAAGCCAAATCTTGATATCTTAGAACGGAAGTTGGTAGCAGTCCAAACTCCAAACTCCAAAGCTCATAAAAAAACTCACAGGAGGAGTAAGGAGGAAAAGGGGTCGGAGAGAGAGAAGCAATGGAGACGGCCTGCAATTCACCTCTGCCCGCGGCCTCTGCCGACGGCCTGCAATTCACCTCTGCCCAGTTCACCTCTGAGGCTCTGCCCAATTCACCTCTGCCGAAATAACTAAATGCAATTCACCTCACCTCTGCCGAATTTGTTTGGAATCAAGATGGAAAAGAAGCTTCAAGTGGAGATGGGGAAGGAATTGCTCCACCCGAATTTGTTTGAAATCAAGATGGAAAAGAAGCTTCAAGTGGAGATGGGGAAGAAATTGCTCCAGTTCACCTCTGCCGAATTAAATGCCCCAATTTGGTTTTGGTAGAATGAAAATTGAAAAGTCCCTTTGTCTTTCTCGGTGCCCTTTTCCATTCCCGAAGCCATATGACCCGTGAGAATCTTTAGTGTGTTTTTTTTACTTTAGACAAAAATTGTCACATAATTGCAATTAAAGGTTGTAATTCTTTGGTAAATTATAAGCTTGTCCCAAATGTTTGCATTTTATTACAAAATTTAGCCTCATTTTTCTAAAACTTGCAAAATTTCATAGAATCGCAATAGAATCGTAGGATCGTACGATCCTACAAACGATTCTACAAATCCCATGCAAAATGAGGTATTTTCCGATTTCACATACGATCTGGATCGATCCTATAGATTCGAATCGTAGGATCGTGATTTTGACAACATTGCCATGGCATGGGTCATGTGCGGTTCTGATGGTTCTAATGTTTTACAAGGGTTTGGGGTAGGTATAATTGAAGTGTCGATACGGTTGTACTGTTGTTTTATATTCTATATGATTTAGTGCATACTAATATTACTTTGTGGTACACGTAAATTTTGTTCATGCACATAATTGAATATATGCATACAATTACACGTCTATTAACGTACACACAACTCATGAAAAAAAAAGGAAAAATTACATTTTTTTCCCTATGATTTAGTATTTTTGTACATAATCCCTCTATAGTTTCAAGATCTATACATAACCCTTTCATGATTTGGATTAAAGTGTCAAAGTGACGAAAATTATCATTGTAACAAAACCTTTTAAAATGTCAAAATTACCTTTGTTAAAAAATTAAAATGGCTGAAGTGATCAAAATATATAAATATAACATACATGACGCACTAACCCCGTATGATTTTATATTTTATCATATAATCCCCTTATGATTTAATGTTTTACCATATAACCCCTTTTTGGTTTTCAAAATATACACATAAGCCTTTGTAGTTAATAAATAATTTTCAACTTTACGTAGGGGTGCTTTTTTATATTTTAGTTGACTCCATTATGAATTGCAAGGTCCATTACTTTGACACTTTAATCCAAACTATAAAGGAGTTATGTATAGTTTTTAAAATCATAGGAGGGTTATGTAAAAATATTAAACTATAGGGGGTAAAATATAATTTGCCCAAAAAATACGATCGCATTATTGTACAAAGTCAAAATTCTTGCCCCAATTCCATTTTAAAATGCTTCTAACTTGTCATTACCTAAACGAAAGTATGATAATCCTTACATTCTAGCAAAATATCTGTTTGGATTGATGATTTTTTTAAAAACAAAATTTTCAATTATAATGTTACAATAATACACAAACAAAAATAACCTCAAAAACACAAAAATAGCAACCTCATAAACATAAAAAATAACTTCAAAAATACTAAAAACATTAAAAACAACCTTAAAAATACCAAAAATACAAAAAATAGCCTAAAAATAACCTCATCTCCAGTAAATATTTTTCAACTACATTGTTACAGTAAAATATTTCAAAAACACTCCCAAAAACAGCTATAATCCAAACGGAGATAAAGCCATACAAACGGGGCAACAACAAAGAATATTGTTAAGCTTAAAACCTACTTCATGAGCTGAAGAAGTATGTCCATTTTTACTATTAGTTCCAATCTTTCAGTTTTTTTATTTTTTTGGGTGACTGTACCACTAGTTCAGTCCACATCAATTATGCAATTAACTAAAGGTTGGAAGCTGTGTAGTGGCAAACTGCAATATAATTTTAGAAATATAAGGAACCCCCAGCTCAATAATCATGTTCAATACTACTGCAAATCTCATAATGCTAGAAATGTAGGCAGCTGAAGAAGTGACAAATGACATATAGTAATATCAGCTAGGAATATGGTAGAAGATTACAGATATGGAAGCAATCTCCTGTGGATCTTATGGGATTCTCGAGGGAGAAGCATGGTGCTCAAGTAGATCAGCCTCCATGAAAGTACCAGAACCATCTTGATCATGGCTAGCCATCTCAGCCAAGTTATAACCGGGAACGGAGGAATCGGTACGATACCAATCTCGAATCGTCAATAATTTCATATCCCCATGACTCCGACTCATTCTGATTCGATCAATATTGGCCGATTCGAATCTGTGATGTATGGAATCGATCAAAATATTCGAGTTGACTCGGATATTTTTTTAAATTATATCTTTTATGGCATTTTTTATTTTTAGTAATTTTTTCAAATTTTTTGAAAATTTTTATATGTTATAATATGCATATCACTCGATATTCAACCGATATGCCGCGACGAATATGGAACAACCAAAACCGCGAACCATCATCTTGGTCTCATTTATTTTAATTCCATTTTCCAATATTCTATTAGTAATAGTCACACTAGCCAAGTCTAGACTCTAGACTACGTTCCCCTGGACTGTAAATATCATGCTTTAAATCTCCCTTCCTTCATCCATCAGACATATAAATTAATATCCAATTCCTTCTTCATAGCTATTTTTCTTGCATTGAAATTAATTCTGCTTATCACATATTAACTAGAAAGATGTCTCCGATTCCAATCGTCTTTGGAGGCAGAAAAACCAATGTGTTTGATGCCTTCTCCCTCGTTATGTGGGATCCATTCGGTGGATTCTTTACCTCTTCTATTCTTATTAATCTTCCCACATCAGCTGGTGAAACCACAGCATTTGCCAATGCAAGGATTGATTGGAAAGAGACCCCACAAGCCCATGTGTTCAAGGCTGATGTTCCAGGGCTGAAAAAGGGGGAAGTCAAGGTTGAGGTACTTGAGGAGGGAAGGATTCTACAAATCCGTGGAGAGAGGAGCAAGGAACAGGAGGAGAAGAATGACAAGTGGCACCATCTGGAGAGAAGCAGCAGGAAGTTCCTCCGAAGATTCCGGTTGCCGGAGAATGCCTAGGTGGCTGAGGTGAAAGCCGGCTTGGAAAATGGAGTTCTAAATGTGACTCTGCCTAAAGTGGAAGAGAAGCAGCCCGAGGTCAAGCCCATTGAGCTCTGTGTTTAAATGTTACTTTCTACTGCATACTCCTTAATTCCTCATACGCAACTGCTTTTAATAAACCAATTACAAATTAAAAAAAGTATGTATATATATATATATGTGTGTGTGTGTGTGTAATTGTTGATTGTAAGACTTTCTTTGTAAGTTATAATTGGTGAGAAATTTTAGGTGCTGTTTGGTAAAAGGGGATCTGAATCAGGAATTGAAATAATTCAAATTCTTGTTGTTGGGGTTACATGTATTGGATTCAAAATGTTTGAGCGAATCATTAAAATTTGAGAGTTCTTAATGCCCAACAAATTGGAGGGATTTTGGTAGATTTCTAAATTTGACTCAATTGGACTCGGAAACTTCAAAAAGAAAAGAAAATAGATCGTTTTCATCACTCTATCACGCCGGCCCAACCTTCACGGCAGTGTCTTACCATCAGATTTCCTTTTTCATCTTTTTTCTCTCATCCCATCTTCCACAGCAGGCTTTCATCATCACTTTCCATTTTCTCTCTTTTTTCTCTATTCACTCTCTCCTCTAATCCTCCATGGCAGTAGCCCACCTCATCTGGTTCTCTTTCTTTTCTTGTCAATCTCTCTCACTTTCTCTTTTCTTCTCTCTTCACTCTCTTCCTCTCTCCTCTAATACTCCACATCAAGCCGCTCCTTTCCGTTTGGTTCTCTCTCCTCTCTTTTTTTTTCTTTTTGTGTAAGCCTTTTTCTCATCTCTTGTCAGTCACTTTTCCATACTCCTTAGATTGTAAGGTTGATTGGTGATGATCAAGTGTTGGTTCAAGAGAATATGGTGAAGCATAAGTACTTAAAGACTGGGAAGAAGGAAGCAAGAAAAGGGAAAGAAGAAAAAATAAAGAAAAGAAAATGAAAAATAATTTGATTCCAAAACCTTATAAATATATACTAGTCATTGTAATGATACTTTTGATCAAAACCCATACTGAATTTTGGATGCAATTCCAAATACAATTCCAATTTCTAAACTTGAACCAAGCGCCCCTTATAGTGTCGTTATATTGAATTAACTGTAGTATGGTATAGTTTGCTAAATGAAATGTAAAAGTATGAGACTTGTAAAAGTTGGTTTGGACTAGTAAAATAAACACTTGTCACGGGTGTCAAAATTTAATTATTAGAAACTCAAACTTGTAGTAGTGGGTGTCCAGGTTGAACCCATAGAGAACAGTTGAAACTTTGATCTCCTTTGTTAAAATACTGAAAAGTAAATTGAAATAACTAAAAAATAGAATTAAGACAATAATAATGAAAATAGATGATAAAATAATAAATAACAAGCCAAACCAAGGACATGAAGACCTTTATTCTGATTGATCGTCAACTCCTAAAAATTCAACATTTAATCAACTATTTGGCTTAAGTTACTCCAAATGCCAGTGATAACTTACAAACTCTCTAAATTCAACACAAAATGATGCACTCAAATTATATTCTTATTATTAGACAACCTAGATATTGACGCAATCCCGAATTACTCTAATAATAGCATTAAGAATCAAAAATCAGTCAAAAATGACAATACCCCATGACACATGAAGTTATTTAATCAACACCATGATTCCCCTAAAGATTCACAAAAGGGGACAACCAATTATTAACTTTATTTTCCATATAGAAATACTAATAGAAGACAATTTTGGATCAAAATTAGTATTTTGGCATGAAGAATACATGTAGAGAGAATAATTGTCCACTTACTCAACCGTACATGCATCAACATAGAATAAAATCAAGGAATGATAAATTGCAAATCAAAAATTGAAAAGATCAAATGTGGTCTCACAATCGTTGGGATAAATACTTCAATCTTTGGCTTGAGTAGAGAATTTGCTAGATGTTGCCCTCAATAGAGAAATAAAGATGTTCATAGCCAAACTCTAGTTCTCTTTGTTCTAATCTACTCCTAAAAATGTAGAATATGAGAAAGTAGTGGTCTCTGGCCGTTCTCCCCCTTCAATTCCCCCAAATATGGACCAAAACTCTCTATTTGTAATGCTAGGAGGTAGGATTTTTAAGTTGTAATTGGATACATGCATTAAAACTGAGAAAATGCATGTCTAAACAATATCGGATCTTAAGTCAGATTGTAAAATGGGCGCCTATCATTGCTTAACTTGTCAATTTAACCAAAATAAGTTTGAACCTCGAATGGGCCTCGTCTTTGACCCCCCCCCCCTAATTATAGCACGCATTAGCTATTGCCTTCATGAATTTCGCATTTTCCTTCTAAATTGACCTGTTTTGCATCATTTTCACTCCAAATGCTTTTTTAATCTGTCCAAATGTAAAACATACCTTAAGTAGTTCTTTTAAAGATAAATATGCATAAAATCATAGTGATAAAGGAACATAAAAACATGATAATTAGGACACATCATAAACACAGAATCCATCCATGGATTATTGAACGAATTCTATGTGCGGATTCTAGTCAGAGACGCCACCTGCTCTCTCGTCAAAATCTGCAGGAGGAATCCACGGATGGATCAGTTTGTGGATTCCATAGTAGTATGAGTACCAAACTAGGTCCGTTGGTGAATTTGCTTGGATCCCTCCACGGATTTTGTGTAACGGCCAAATTTCCTTGAGCATTTTCTTGACACCTTTTCGACGTTGTGGATGTATTAATCACTGCTTCGAATCTTTTGTCCCCAATTTAGTCTCTATTCCCCCTATCCCTTCTTTGTACAGTTGTCACGTCGTCTCTAACTTTTTGATGATCCAAACTCAAACAAACCGATAATAATCGGTTGACAAGTTTATTTAAAACTAATTCATCTGATAACTCAAAATTTTTTTCCTTTGGATAAATCAAGCGGTGGTTCCCTAATTAGAATTTCTTCAACTCTAGTTTACATGAAGAAGAAGACTGCAAGTCTGCAACATTCCTTCTTGTATTAGGATATAGTGAATAGTTAATTGTATTAGGAAAACCTCAATCACTTTAGGATTCAATTTTATGAATGTCCATAAGTTATGATAAATCACTTCTTGAATATCGTCATGGCAAATCTGGACTAGTTAAATCAAGAAAGGGAAAAATAATTAAATGGTAAATCAGTCAATTACTATTAAGTAATTAATTTTAAAACATGCATTTACATAATTACGAGATGTAAAAATAAATTAGAAAGAGCTAAATAAGTTGATATAAACACACACATGCTTGATAAGAATGTTAGATATTGGAATTTGATTCTCAAAAAATTATCTGATGGATAACAATAAGAGAATAGCAATAAAATTTCAACCACTCTTACTTAATAGACCTAAAAACCCTGCTAATACTTGAATAACCATGGTCTATCTTGTTGGTTCGTAATATCAAACCCTTGCCTATTCATAATTCAAAACATCTAAATATTGCCGGATTTTCCATCAATTGTGCATCTACAAACAAAACCACCAGGACATGGCATGGGACAGCCGCAAATTTCATTACAGGCAACTAAACTTGCACTCGGTTGACTAGAAATGACATTAAGGTCTATAAAGTCATTGACACTTGAGACTGAACTTGTGTGCTACTTCAACCCATAAATGTAGAAAAAATAATCATAAGTACTAAAATATCGAGATGAAATTCTCATAACATATAATACCATCAATGGACAATTAGTAAGTTACGTGAAGTAAGTCAGTCAATCTCATAGAATCTTGCGACTCTTCAAGAAAATAAAAATGTGCAGCTTGGTTCATTTGATTTGGAGCTAAAACTAGAGTCTATGTTAAAAAAAGCAATAAAGAGAATATTATTTATGGTACGAACATAATTAAGTGCCTGAAAAGCCTTATGTAATAAGTTTTTATTTACTTTACCTGGATAAAGATGAAATTAATTATTGCTTGTTGATCTTTTGAGTGTTTTTGTTGCAAGATTAAAGATATAATGAATGAATCAAAATACTTGTCAGGGTTTAAGAAAAAGATGATTCGGGGTAAAAAATAAAGAAGAGTTTTAGTTGATTTCTACGTTTACGACCAGCAAGACTCTTTTTTATTAAAAAAGAAAGTTTTGAGTTATCTGTTGGTTTTGAATAAACTTATCAACTGATTATTATTGGTTTGTTTGAGTTGGGTTATCAAAAAGTTAAGAGACAATTGTACAAAAAAGGGGACAAAAGGGATAGAGAGTAATTTGAAGATAAAATATTCGAAACGATTAGTCACACCTTGTGGTATCTAAGATGAGTAGTGACTGTAAACATTTGTGTGGTGTTGGAAAACATCACTGAACATAAAGTAGGGTAAAATAGACTTTACCTTCCCATAATTTAGCGATTTTTCACATAACCTTCATGTAGTTTAAAAAATATACATAACTCTCTCATGACTTGGACTAAAATATCCAAGTAACAAAAATGACTCTCTGTAACGGAACCCACAAAAATGTCAAGAATACCCATATTTAAAAACTAAAATGGCCAAAAGCGACCAAAATATATAAACATAATATTCATGATATTTTAACTCCTTATGATTTTGTGTTTTACCACATAACCTCTTTATAGTTTAGTGCTTTAACACTTAACTTCCTTATGGTTTTCAGAGTATATACATAACCCTCTTACGGTTAATAAATAACTTTCAACTTATATAAGGATACTTTTAACATTTTAATTAACTCCGTCATGGAATACAAATTTTCTCAATTTGACACTTTAGTTTAAACCATGAGGGGATTATTTATAATTTTGAAAATTATAGAAAAGTTATGTGAAAAAGTGGTAAACCATACAAGGGTAAAGTGTATTAACATGTCTCTTAACAAATAAAAAGTAACTAGAAGCTAACTTTCACTATCGATCATTCTTGTGAAGAAAAAAACTTGACATTTGTTACCAAGTTTTTCTCTAAATCTTTTTGTATTTTAGAGGTGATTTGCCGTAATCCTATAACAAATACTTTGAGTATTAGGGGCAAATAACATGTCAAGGATAGTGCTAAACACATCTTAAAATCATCATTTTCATCTCTCACTTTCCTAGTGAAAATTATTTACCGTAAATTTCTACACTATATATAGACACACACACATATACTCCTTTCGTTCCATTAAAATTGTCATTTTTTTTTATTTATCCCAAAATGTATATCACGTGCCTAAAATAACAAATGAATATTTCTTCTTATTCTAATTTTATCCTTCAAGCACTATCTTTAAATACGTGGCTCAATACAAGTTTTCTCAATGATGAGATATAGAGAGTTGTCGCACACTATCTTTGAAGTGCGTGACTGGCACTGGTAATTGTTTGCTAGCGCATGCAGTACATAATAAGCAAAGAGTTGGCGTGGCTTTAATTAATTTAAATGGTGGGCCTTGACTGTTGACTTGTTTGCAGAGGCAACTTAACCACACAACTTTAGGTAAAATTTAGGCAACTCAGTAGGAACAATTTAGGAAGTACAAACGGCCATCTCTTCTTTCTGCCTTACCATTCAAAGAAACTTCAGTTCTCCAAAAGTGACAAACTTTTCGGGACTGAGCTCTAGTGTATATTTGTCTGTAATGGTTGATAGTGAAACTTTCTTTGTAACTTCTAATTGGTACAAAATTTTATAGTTTCGTTACGGTATGGTTATATTGAATTAACTGTAAGTTACCTTAATGGTGTGTAGAATTTTTCGTAATTTTCTACTTCTTCTACTTCTTGTTGTAATCTTCATGAAAATAAGAAAGTGGTCGTGTATTAAGTGTGTTGTATTATAAGTTCTCTCGTAATTTTGAAATGATTGTGTGAGTTGAAATCTTGACTGTACTAATTGCATCTTCTACTGTACCTTAAAGTTCACGTTTGTTCAAGCTTTTGGATGATTAAGATCATTAACTATTATCATCAGATTCGCACAATGTAAGGTTAAAAACAGATTGTATGAAAACTTCTTAATGCCATTAACTCGCAAACTTTGCTTCAATACGTAATGATTTGAAATTAGGGTAAAGAAATTCAGGAAGCCACTAGGCTGTTTTCTTTATAAAGTTTTGGACGTTTTGCTCAATTGACTATTAAAAACTTCATTTTTTATTTTTGGTGCAAGTGAGAGAGCTCAAATTCAGGATGTCTCGCTTACATTTCCTCCCCCTCTCCCGAACCGCCCAACCTATCTCTTCCCCCATAAGTTTCAAATAACTCACTAAAATTCTAACTGTGGAAAATAATGGCCAATCAGTAATGTTTCTTAATTCCATAAAGTTTATGTGCATTTGTATCCATACCTACTAGTATTTTATAGAAGAAAAAAATTTAAAACACCAAATAACTTTATTATGTTTTTTATTTTATGTTTCCTAATCAACACCTACTTTTACTCTATACACACCTGATGGCGAAATTTTTTTCAAAAAAAGTCTGAATATTTAGAATGCAGATCAAGGGATTTGATCCCTTGACCTACATCCAAATAGAGTTTTAAAACTCTCTTAGTGACCAACTACCTTAATTCACTGTTATATATGGTGATTGGTGGATTTATTTCCTTTGATATGTTTATTGATCATATGGGGAATAGTGTCCCCATACTCAACCCAATAAAAAAACTTACTGAGTAGAAAAATATTTACCGGCCAAATTGTGTAGAATGGCTGATTTAGACAAAATAAGTAGTTGAGTGAATCATTCGAAAGTCCAATGGATTGAGTGGCCAAGAGTTTACCATCGTAATAGTTTGGTGACCAGCACACCTGAAGAGCATGAGCAAACACCAAGCAGCCCTACATAGGGCAACTGAACAAGCATCAAAAGCAGTAAATTAGCAATACCTATTAGTAGACCATAATCAAAATTGCCTAATATTGATTATATGTTTACAGTCACATAACACTAGACTAGAAGTCCAAAACATACAATAACCCATTCAAAGCAGAATATAAAACTATAGTAACTCCACAAGGAGTTCTACAGATTCCAGACAAATAAAACAGTATCTACAAAAGGTCATTCCTGACAAAATCTCTCCCCAACGACATAACGCTTGAAATTGTAAGCAAGCTACAGCTCACATCCAACCTACATATACGTGTTTTGGGAAGAAAGAAAAAACTAGGCAGTGAGTTGAACTTAACTTCTTTTGTCATACAATCAGAGCCGCACTTCTCTGTCATATATCCAGCTAAAGGGAATGCGGGGTCCTTGTTTGGCTCTCGCTTGAGCTCTCTCCTCTAGCTTTCTGATTCTAGCAGGCAACCCACAGACATAATCTTGAGCTTTGCGACCCTCAGCAGATAGTCCAGTCAGATCTCCCACTTTCCATCTGCCAACCAAAAACTCCAGTATATCTGCATAGTCCTTGGCTGTGTAAACACCAAGGCGTTGTGCAACAGCTGAGAAGTGCTCAAAAAGGTCATCATCGCGTCCGTCATACATCAAATGAGCTGGCATAGAAATTTTTTTCCTCATCATGTCAGCAAATGCTAGCACAGTCCCATTAGGGTCAATCTCATATAGCTTCTCAACAATCTTGGTGTAGGCAGTTTCATGACGCTTTTCATCCGCTGCAATTGTACCACAGATCTGAGCCAACTTGATGTCCCCATGTTCCTTGGCTAGTCGGGCTGTGTTCCCATGGGAAATAAAAGTTGCCCTTTCTTGGAAGGATGTATAGATAAATCCAAGGTAAGGACTGTTTTCAGTCCGAGGATCCTGCAAAAGGTGATAGAAACATAAGATTTGAAGTTGAGGACCATATTAAATGCAAACGAGGAAAAGGAAATAAGAATTATTAATACCTCATAGAAATCTACTGATAAAATTCTTAAACAGTTCAATAAGTCAATAAGTCAAGCAATGTTCTCAGTTCCAACAGATGCGATGAATTGAGGACCATGTTTAAACAAAGTAACATCAAGTATACGTCCAATTTCTACAACCCAATTAGAATGCTTTAAACATTTGACGATTTGAAAGATTATGTGGGTAATCGAAAAGGTACATTTTACTACCAAAAAATCAAGTATACAATTGCACAATCATAAAAGTACTTTTCCTGACAACATAAGGATCTAGAGATGGAAATTATATATCTAGGATTGCAAAAAGGAGAGTATTTGCTTCTTTTTTGTACATTTCTCCTTCTGTTAAATGTATAAAAGATGCTTCAGAACTGAAAAAATATGTTCCAAGGAGAAATGAAGCTTGCAAAAGCTTTTCTATTTCAAAATTCATACACATTTCTTCTCGTAATTGGGAAAAAAGGTCAAGGACAAAGATATTTCACATTCAAATATTATGGCAGGGAATGCTTGCAGGATTGAGAAACAAAGCAAGTACTGACACAGTTAATAAGATAGTATACCAAAATATTAAACGGGGAGGTGCCTCACCATTCCTGACCCAATCAGATACTGAATTGTTTTCTCAATCTGTTTCATGTCTACTCGTCCAGACAAGTAGAGATACTTGTTAAGGAGGTCACCGTGCCTATTTTCTTCTGCAGTCCAAGCCCTGGTCCAAATTGCCCACGAGGTTAGACTTGCACCTGTCTCATCACGAACGCCATCCAATGTATTAAGCATGGTCTGGTAAGTTGGAAGGGCTTCTTCTGTGATCATATCTCCAACTAAAACAACAAAGTAATCATCTGGAATTTCCTTTGCACGTTCCCTCAGTTCCTTGACTTGATCATGAAATCCGTCAGAAGCAGGATCTGGCAGGAAATCCTGTGGTTGCCAACATTTTTCCACAGGCTTCAAGTGAACCAATATATTTTCCTCAGCCCAGTTCTCCATAGCCTTAAAGATCTCAATTTTTTGAGCCGGCATCGAGTGCGTTACTTGTACATGATCTTCATGGGGAGGAGTGAAAGGCTTTTTGATGTTTTCAACCTCCCTACATATAGAACAAGAGATACAGATTACCAAAAATATTTTTTAAAAGAGAATTAGTGTGGAGATGCAATCATAACAAGGGAGATCTTTAAGCATTTATCATCCAGGATAGACTCACCCTAGATTCCTTAATTAGATGATAATCCAAATACATATCATCCAATCCTTAAACAGGGATGGTTAAATTAATATTGCTCTGCATGCAGTTGTTTCTAGATTGTCTTAGTGCTAATTGTAACCACACAGTCAAACAAATATGGCAAAAACACCAGTGTCAATGCTTGTAAGCACGCTAAAACTTAGTTTGTAATTACCAATTTAAAAAAAAAAACGGATTAAGAAGCAATCCATTACTAGCTGATTTCAGCGTAGGAAAACAATGTTGCCTCCAGAGGCTATAATGAAATGAAACCCAGCTTTCAAGAATCAAGTCCATCAGAATTCATCTTACTCCTTCCTCTGAGGACAACATAATTCAAACATATTATTTGACCTCAACCAATCAATTATAATTCTGCTAAGACAATGACATTTTGAGCCTCTCATGGTATAGCTACATTTCCAGTGTTTCAGTCTGTGTTGTTAAAGGCAAACCTAGCAAGGAATTTGTAATAGATGTCAAAAAACTATATCAGATAGATGAGACAGTTTTTCATACAGAAGCCTTAGTAACCAGGATATCTTGCAGCATTAACCCAGCTTTTATACAGAAGAACAGAATAAGTAGACAAATTAGACATTATTGTTCTATTTACCACTTTCGTCCACCATGACCCCAGACAGTAGCCCCAACCCTAAAAGGAAAAAGATACATGCAAGCTGCTTAATTACAAGGGACAGTTTTTACCCCAGAGATGTGAAAAATGATAAAACCATCCCAGGAAGTGGCATATTAGTTGGGATAAAAAAAGCAAAAAAAAAGCGGTCCAAAACATCAACTTAACATAATGATTTTGGAGGTCAATGGTTTATCGTAACAATTAAACTATGAATACTCTTAACATTATTTTACTATCTGATTTTCTATACAATTTTCAAAACAACAAAATTTGTCATGCCTCAAAAATATGTTTTAGTGCCATCTCAACAATGTTATTATCATTTACTATTTTACAACAGTGACATCTAAAGATGGCTAACCCATAGCTCACAAAAGTCATGCAAGATAGTGACCACTGTTCCCAATCTTCCAAGTAAAATAACCGCATGCAACAAATACTTGTGGCCATATTGAAAATTCAGTTCAGGTCTTAACTACCTTCAAACTGTGAGGTCCATAACTCGACCAAAGGATTGCCTTCTAGAACAGGGGATGTAGAACAATTACACAAACCTACACTTTTCCATGATGATGAACATGAAAAGAAAAATGGTTATAGCGAATTAGCGATGCCATAGTCTGTGAACTATCCATCTCTTCTCCTAGATGCTGATATTACTGACTCTGGAATATACTAACCAAAATTACTTGGATCTGCTATCTGTATATTTGTACACTATCTCAAGTTGATCTATGCATCTTTTAACTGGAAGTCTACATCCATGATAGAAAAATACAACATAAATATATAAATAAACATGTAACTTATGAACAGTATTCAGCACATTTGCACATGGAGATGATGACAAGCACATAAATTTGCTTCAAAATTCTTATGCATGTCACATTTCAATACTGCATTTTGCTATTTGTTATGGACGTGTGCTAACTAAGATTCAATTATAAAACATGAGATGTTAGTTTGATTTAATAGGCATATTCAACTGTATCAAAGCAAAAGGAAAAAAAACAATAGAATCACATTCTTATCGACTTTCTCTAATAGATGAAGTAAATTCAGAGAGATGTGACATGCAAGAACTCACAGCAGATTGCACACATATAAAAAGTGAATCCATGCGGGTAGCAAAGGTCAGGTGCAGGGGTATACAACATACTTGACTACAAAGAGGACAAGTAACAAGAAATTTCAAGGGTATTGCTTTTAGGACATAAAAACAGCATAATGAGTAGAAGAAACTGAAAACTTATATATCCTGGGGGCACCAGAATTACAAGATAGTGGTTCCACAAAACAATGTACGACAGGTCAACAAATGGCTAGCTGACTAAAAACGACCAAATACAAGAATATTTAGAAATTAAGAGAAAGAATGTAAATAAATACTTTTCTATATCACAACCTAGAAACAATTCAAGTCCAAGAGAAAGAACCTGTGACAAAAAATACAAGTGAAACGTGGTTCACCAACTAGAATCTATAAATTCCATATCAAGAATAACAATCCTATATCCTTAGATTAAAAACAGCTACATGCACTTTTATGAGATAACCATGATGATTGCAATAAAATCCCATCGAGAGTAGTTCCCTTAGCCATATTAAACCATTAACACATGCAGAAAACTACAAAAAATACTAACAATTAAATAAGCATGCAACAGAAACCCCATAAATGACAATGCAACTGGACTAAGTAGCGAAACAGAAAATGGTTTGGCTGATCTAGCTTATCTTGATGCATAAAGAACATGCATGGAAAGCTCATAGAACCATTCACAGAATATAGGTGGGAACAGAAAATGACACAGGACAAGTTTGCAGTCAACAACAGTGTCTGAGATAATAAGGTAAAAGGAGATTGATAATATTCAAATAGGAAGAATAAATTGGAAGAAAGCACATAGGAATGGAGGAGATGAATCAATTGTGAGTTGAGATTTTTCAAAGTCACATGTGTTTGATTGAATTTTACAGAAGAAAGAAAGATAAATTAAACCAGGCAATTCAGCCATATTGCCACACCGACAAAACAAGATAATTTTAGAGCTAAATCCCAACAATTTATAACAAACCACAAATGATCAATGTTCTAACAACCGCTTAACACCAGATGCATTGTACTATACTCAACATTTAAATTTTTGCATAAATGAGAAGGCTACTGAAGTCCCACATTGAAAAATCAGATAACTTTAAAGCTAAGTCCCAACAATTTTAAACAAACAATGGATGCTTACCACTCTAAGGACCACTTACTTCCAGATGCATTGTACTACGTCAATATTTTAATTGACTCGGATAATAATGACTACAGAAGAATGCTACTGAATTCCCATATATGACAATGTGACCGAACTAATTAGCAACGTGATAAAGAGTTTGTCTGCTATCGCTCATCTGGACACGTAAAGAACATGCACAAAAGGGTAATCCAGCTGTTCGCAGATTTGAGATGGTGACAAACAATGAGAAATGATACATAAAACAAGTTTGCACGGAACAAGAGATGTGTGAGATTATAAGGCAAAAGGAGCTTTAAATATTCAGAAAGGAAAATCAATTATAAACTGGGATTTTTCAAAATAGCATATGTTTGATCTACTTTTACAGAAGAATGAAAGATATACTAAACCAGGCCATTTAACCATATAGCCAACCCAATAAACCATGATAGTTGTCAGAGCTGACTCACAGCAAATTAAAACAGACAAAAGATATCTAATGCCTAACAACCACTCAATACCAAATGGATTGTTTCATAGTCAGTATGTTAATCTTCCCAGATAACAATGACAAGAGAAGAATGCGACCGACATCCCATAAATGACAATGTAACAGATGTAATTGGCAAAGTGACAAAGAGTTGCCCAATCTCGCTGATCTTGACACGTAAAGAGCATGCACAAAAAGGTAATCCAGCTGTTCACAGATTATAAATGCAACAAAACCGACAGATGGCATGTGGCAATGTAAATGAGCGCTATCACACAAGACAAGTTCGCACTAAACAAGAGGTGTGTGGCATGATAACTTAAATGAGGAAAATTAACATTATTCAGATAGAAAGATTAATTGGAAGGAAGGAGATAGGAATTGAGTAGATGAATTACTGTGAACCAGAAGATTTTATAACATGTTTGACCTTCTTTTACAGAAGAAAAGAAGATATGAACTGAACCAGGCCATTTAACCATATTGCCAAACCAACGAAACCAGACAACTTGCAGGGCTAAGTCCAAATAAATTAAAACAATCAGAGAAGTCTAATGCTCTTACAACCACTTAATACTAAATGCATTGTGTTATACCAATATTTTAGTTGTCCACACCATAAGATAGTGGACAATGACAAGAAGCAATAAGCACACAGAAATCACAAAACCATTTGACCATTTCAAAGTGTTAAAAACAGGAGCATTAGTACATTAGTTGCCATTGTTAAAAAAAAATAAAGAGAAAATTTGCACAACTTATGAGATGAAAATTGAGAAAGTAAAAGTGACAAGACACCATAACCAGTTTGATCAATGGAATTTTCAAGGACAAAATGACCTACATGTCCTGAATTAAACCATAAACTGATGGATTTCGGTTACAAATACATTGAAAAGACTTAGAAAGCAGAAAATTAGATATACAGAAACTAGTAAAATGATGAACTAATAAAAATAACACCTTCCAAGATATATATTCACAGATACATTTCGGTTTTTGCCCAAAAAAAATTTTAATTACTTGAACAGACCCAAAAAATAAATAAATCTCGGCATCACAAGATCATAAAAACCAACAAGAAGTTAAAACAATCGGAAACAAAATTAGAGCAAAGCAGCAAAAACCCAGATGAATAAACAGGACAACAACATAAAATTTTGCAAAGATCCAAACTTTCATTAGAAAAATGCATAAAGAACAAAAGGGTCACCCTAATATTCATTTTTAATACGAAAAACACATTCCATTAAAGGAAAACAAAAAAGGGAAAAACTTTTACTTTGTTCCAGAACGAAGAGTTGAAGCCATGATGAATTTGGGAGATCTGAGGCTGGCCATTGGCGGAAGACCAAAAGAGGGGAACTTCTGGGATTGAAAGTTGATAGCATTCAACTGCAAAGCCATTTTCTTTTTCTTTTTCTTCTTTTAGGCTGCTTATTTGAGTATTCTTTCTTGTTCCTTTGGTGTTTTAGCTCTGTTTTCTTTCACCTCCACAGAACTTGAAAGACGAGAGGCGGAGAGAAAACGTAAAAGCATATAAAAGAGAGAGGAGAGAAGTGGAAGTTGTGGGACACGGAAGCCAGTTGGAACCTGGGAGGTTTGCTGTTTACCAGCGTTGTACGAAATTATGCAAAATTGTCTTTTACGAAATTTCATTATTGTCCTTGTAGATTTCTATATTTATACAAATCAAATCAATAATTTTATGGGAAACTTACAAGAACCTCACCTGAGGTTTATGACAATTGCATTGATTTGTCATGTAACTTTGATAATTACATTTGCATCTAATCGAGTTTTCTTTTTTCTTTTTTGCATCTAATTGAGTTGAAAAGGTATGAGGCAATTAAATAGAAGAACAATGGAGAAGCAATTGGAGACTGGCGGTTTAGTAACGCAAGTGCGCTATGATGTTTGTACAAAATTGTCTGTTGAATGAAATTAAAGAAATTGCCCTTCTAGAGATTTCTACAATACTAGGTATTTACGCAAAACTTGCATTTTTATGAAATTTTATTATCGCCCTTTTGTAGATTTGTGCACAAATCTAACAAGTTCAGAAACCTTTCTCGAGATTACATACAATTGCCACAAATCTAACAAGTTCAGAAACCTTTCTCGAGATTACATACAATTGCCAAAGTCATTTTTAATAGTTACACATGGAGCCCTTAATTGTGTCAAAAAAAAAGTGGTTAGGATTAGGGCAACCAAATATACAGAGCAAATAGGAGAAAGGAACAGGAATAGACTGCTTGGTTGGGTGAAAGGGCTAGATGGTGGGAGAGAAGGGATTTTGTAGAGTACAGTCCAGGGAAGCTTAGTTATTTATTTCTTCTTTTTAAGGCACCATTTTCGTGTAGTTATTCCATGAAGATTATTATCATCATTTTACTTTAATGAGGGATGTGAGTGAATTATTGAAACTTTTGAGGACTGAGTGCAATTGTCAAGAACTGTGGAAGAGATTTCTATAATTATTCCCTTTTTAGTGTTCAAAGTGGACAAGTGCTTACTTCTAAATGGTATCTGGATTAATTATTATTGTTGTTGTTTAACAACTAAGTAATCAAGGTAGTTGCTATCCTGCCCCAAACTGCTTATAGGAAATTCAATTTGACCGTCCAAGAAGGTTAAATATGAAAGAGTCAAACCTCTTGTTTTTAGTGCAAACTCCATAGTAGCACAATTACATATTCTTGGAATTTCTAGATAAGTCAGCTGGATTACTAAATTGCTATTAAAGTAGGAGGAATCTAATGAAGAAATTTGTTTTAGAAATTAGTAGTGAATTATAATGGTTTAATATCATTGATCCTATATCTTGATAAACTTGCAATCTTTTCATTTTGCTTTATGAAATTCCTTGCCATGGATTGGCTATTGAGTTCTTCCTGGATCTTGGGCTAAATGTTTTAATCCCTTTTTTCATTGGAAAATAATGTCTAAATAATTAATGAGTACTCCGGGGTGGAAACATCTTATGATTATTAGGGTAGGCAATTGCTCCCTCCCTCAACTTTAAGAATTTGGTTAGTTAAATTATCAATTTTGGTAATTTGCCTCACATTTATATCCTACGAGTTTTCTAAAACTCTTTTTAACTTTTATGTTGCCCCCCTTAAATTATCTCGAAATCCCTTCATTCTTTACATTTCAAAATAGAAAAATAAAATTTTTTCCTCTATCAAATTGAAATTTTAACATCACCATGGGAATAGACATAGAATTTGAAAACATTTTAAGTTAATTTTAGTGGCAACTAAAAAATATATATATATAATTAAAACTACAAATAATTTTGTTTGGATCTGTTATTGACTGTTTATGCCAAAGTATTTAAAAGAAAATAAACCAAGTTTATTTTATTAATATGTTTAATTTATTAAATTAAAGCTTTTAGTCGGTTGTCCACTTCTCAGTTTCCTTAAGTTTTAATTACCCAATCAAGTCCTTGCCGTATTTGGTTCTTTAGTCAGTTTCCTTTTGTCATGCTTAAGTCGTTTAAGCAATGTCAGGTCCAAGTCCATATTAGTTTCAGTATGTGAGACGGTTCAAAAGTTAAGAAGTCCAAATTGGTTTCAGTTCCTAAGTCTTGTGATTAGTCTATATAATACAGTTTCCGGAAAAAAAAAAAAGAAAAGAAAGATCAGTCTATATAAACTACTGGTTCTACTACTATATTTGTTTCTTGAAAAGAGAGTTGAGTCAAGTTGAGTAAAACCTCGTACTCCCTCCGTTCCACTTTGATAGTCCTGTTTCTTTTTTTACACAGTTTTAAAAAAAGTAGTTAATTTTGTTGGAAAAATAAATTTGGATTGCTATTTTCCTAAAATACCCTCACATTAAATAAAGTACAATTTTATGGGAACTTGAATTGATGGTAAAAAAAAATCAACTCTCATTAAATAGGGTAGGTTTATAGTAACAACAACTTACATTAAATAAGGGTATTTTAGGAAAATTAAAATACAACTACATTTTTTAATTGAAAAGTAAACTATAATTTGGGACAGACGAAAAAGAAAAATAGGACTATCAAAATGGGACGAACGGAGTAGTTGAGTTGTCAGTTGTCGTGAGCGAAAGGGTACAACTTAATATTATTATTGTTGAGTTTTAGATTAATAAATAGTTGAGTTTTTGTTACGTGTCAATTCTCCTCCTCTTCCCACATATTAATATATGTTAAAATTGCTTCCGCTTAGCCGCTATGCGCGTATTTTTTGCTGACAGTATTGGCTCTTGACCTTTTGGTCATGGTTTTTTGCAATGTATGTAATGCTTTTAATCCCTTCTTGGATTAGTGTAGATAATAACCACAACGTTTAAGAATAAATAATCCACCAGTGCAATATTAGAGAAACACATACTTTATAGTACTGTTGTTTCAACTTTCAAGCTTTGCTATATACCGCCACAAAATTCTAACTGACCATGGTCAGATACAGCAGGGTACCTTACTACACTCAGCCACAAACTAATTACACCTTCTTATTATGATTAGCAATACCTGCGAGTAAATTGCTCGAAAGAAGTATTGAGGAATTCAAGTAAATTTTCCCTAAAAGATTGTCTTCTACTCCCTCCGTCCCACTTTGATAGTCCTGTTTCTTTTTTCACACAGTTTAAGAAAAAGTAGTTAACTTTGTTCGAAAAGTAAATTTAGATTGATATTTTCCTAAAATACCCTCACATTAAATATGGTACAATTTTATGGGAACTTGAATTGATGGTAAAAAAAAAAAATCAACTCTCATTAAATGGGGTAGGTTTATAGTAACAACTACTTACATTGAATAAGGGTATTTTAGAAAAATTAAAATACAACTACATTCTTCAATTGGAAAGGACTACAATTTGGGACAGATGAAAAAGTAATACATGACTATCAAAGTAGGACGGAGGGAGTATTTCTTTTATTTAAAAAAAAAATTTCTCCCCCTTCTTGAAAAAATGTCTTTAGATTAGAGTTATGCACAATTAAGTATTTGTTGGTAATGCCTCTTTTTAAGTTCCTCATGGTTAGGATCAGAGAAGCTCTAATTGAGAAAACATGAAACTAGTTGAATAATGGATTTGTTTGCAGTTGTCTTTCTTTCTCTTCTTTCCTTAATAATTCGAGGGCTTTGTTTGCACCATAGTTATTAAACCCGGCCCGGGGAGGAATCCGGTGAAAGAAGTGGGTCAACGGGTTACTGGTTCAACCAGTGGGTGAGTGGTCCAACCGGTGGGTCACTAAATATACTTAAATATTATATTTTATAATTTTTGATATGGTTGAAATTATAATAAACTATACCATAATAAATACTCAGTTAGTCCAATTTATTCTAAAATCATTAATTCTTATAAGAATTAACGAATTCTAAATTTAATTAGTAATCAATCAAATATCTAAGTGTAATTATCTAATTTATTTACGAATTTTAAGTACAAAAAGTTATTAAGAATAATGTTTGTCTTTAAAATGAATTGTCTAATATGCTTCTTTTTAAATCCATTCATAACTTATAGAATTTGGGGAATAATAAAATTTTATTATAAGATTCCAAACAAATTTGTTTTGCTAAAATAAAATAAGAACAAAGGTATAATATATAATATCGAAGGGCCAAATAAGCACCAAAGGAGTTGCTGGTCCAGTGGTGAGGGCGCGGTGTTCTTCTGCATAAGGTCCGAAGTTCGATTCTTCCTAACAGCATTTTCTAAAAATTTTGACACAACAACCGGTTCCTTATAAAATCGTCTGGTTCAACCGAGTCCATCGGTTGAACCGCCGGTTCGTTGACAAGTCAACGGATTTCTTGCACAAACGATCTAATTATCAATCCAGCCCGGTTTCATGGCCGGTTCATCGGGTTGACCGGTCGAACCGTCGAGCCGGACCGGGTTTAATAACTATGGTTTGCACCCTGGTGCAACAAATTTGGTACGAAATCACATAAATAATTTGCATACAATTTCTGACCTTAACAGTCAAGCAATCAATACTTTTCTCTCAACTGAAAGTGCAGCCAACAATAGCTGATATCTATTAACTGCATTACCCCATTCCACCTCAACAGTCAACACCTCATAAGTACAATTTTGTTTCCAAAATATACTTGACTTTGAATGGAATTTCGGGTTCATTTTGTTGAAATTCTTGTAGAACGACTGATGGGAAAAAGTTATTTGTTCTTTTTCTCATTAAATTCCTAGTGCCACTCTGCCACTGCCAAATCAGCCACAGGTAGCTCCACTATGGGGATTTTGTCCAACGTCATTTTTTCCAATGACCTAATTTTATTTTATAAACCAACTCCCAATAGAGGAGTTGGTCACCACTGTATAGAGTGGGGGTGGGAGGTCAAGGGTTCAAACCTTGTCTCCCATCAATGTGCCTCAATATGAGGAGTGTTCTAAATCCATGTGAGTGAGTAGTGCACCCGTCTAATCAGATAGTGGTTAAGTTCCCGTCTGGTTCCCCTGATTCAATTGGTTCACTCCCTAGAGTCGCTTCCTTTAAAAAGTAAGTTCCCCCCGTTAGGAGTAGGAGTAGGCTAGGCTAGGCTAGCTGTTGCCGCTAAAATGAAAAAAAAATTATTTTATAATTATAATAAATATTGTTTTCTTTAATCCATGTATTTCTGTAGTTTCCTACAAAAAGTATCACATTTATGTAATATTACTTGGGTTTACCACTTTTTTAGATATTTATGTCTTCGCTCCTTACCTTAAAATATTAAAAATTTTGAAAAGTACTGATGTATTTATACTATTTGCCCTCACAAAAATTTTTAAAAAATCCATCTCGGCTAATTCCTTAAAATATTATCCAAAAAATAAAAAATTGCACAAATGCTACTTTGACAAGATTATGTTCTAAATACATGCTTGTCATGCTGACTGTGCATGACAGATAATTTTTTTTAAAAAAAAACCTTAAAACACTGTCTTGCTTATTATGCATGACAACAATTAAAATATGAAGTGTTACCATGCTGACTCAGCGCGACTACAAATGCTTTCTCTTGTATGTAGTATTTCTATGTCATGGGACCATGTTAGCTAGGCTGAAAGGCGACTATTTGATAAGGGGGTGGGGTAGGAATAATCCACCCTAAATCGGTTGTTGGACATGGACATTTCCATGGAATGTACTCTGTATTGGCAACTTTGGCATGAATTGACTTTGGATGGGAACAAGGGAAAGGTCTATTTATAAATGGTGCTTAGGAGGATATATATTTGAATTTGCCTTGTCTTCCTTCCCTTCATGTGTCTTTGTTGACAAATGGAACAGAAATTCACAAGGAAGTAAGGAGAAAACAATTGTTAAAAAAATTATTGGACATTATAATTGGACAGTTATAATTAGACATTAATTATTAAAGTCTTATAAATAATATCCATAAATATTGAAAATAAATACGATTGATTAATCCACATCTATAGCATGATCCTATTTGTCTTTATAGATATTGAGTTGATATTAAGTCCCCACTAACAAGTGACCTAACATATCACCCAACAAAGCAGCACTTCATATTTTTAAAAAAAATTCAAGTAGTTATCGTGCACAATTAGCACGGTAGCGCTTTAATTTTTTTTTAAAAAAAAAAATTGTTTGCCTGCGGTGCACAATCAACACGGAGCATATATTTAGAGCATGGCCTTGGCCTCGTCATAGCAACATTTGTGCAATTTTTTATTTTTTGGACAATATTTTAAAGAATTAGCCATCCATCCCTATCAAAGATATTATAGTAAACAAGAGGAGATGCAGGCACAGACAGTCGTTCTTCAGTCACCAAGAAAAATGCCAACGGAAGGTGCCCAAGCCGTTGGGGAGAGAGCGGCATTATTCCCCGCAGGCAGAGAACACCGACTGGTTAGGACTTTCTTGACGGATATTCCACATCGCTCCATTGATTCCTTGCGCAGATTCCCAGCTAGCTAACTGCATTCTTAATTTCAGTGACAAGTCAGACAACGACCTTGTATAAGTCCCATTTCTTCTTCAAGAAAAATTGAGGAGTAATCATGGTCTAAAAATCCATGACTTCAACGTGTCACATAGAATTTCTTGCATCACCACTATGTTGAGGGGCCAATTCAATTGTTAAAAATATTTATGTTTTTATCGTAATTGTACCCTCTCAATCTTGAAAAGGACAAGTTTTCCTTTATATTACTCCCTTATATTATGAGAAATTCTCGTTTCTTTCACATTATCCTCCTAAACAACCAATTTTTGAAACATCTCTCCTATAATACAAATGTTTTAAAGCTATTAAAATATAAAATTGTTTGCTACTTGAAGAAGAAATAAGTTCAATAATTTCACAGCACCAAAAAATTCATAATAAAAATAGAGTAAATCTTATATACACTGATAATATATACACTATCATCGTTGGATTCATGACATATGTGTAAAAGTTGAATTTCAAACTCAAATTTTGCATAGTTATCGTTCATCTAACGCTTTAATTAATCCAAATAATATCTTTAATTAAATTTCTCTTTACGTAATAATGACATCATTTTCAACGTATAACATTACCTGTACTGTCCATACGTCTTATCTCCGCCACTGATTACCATGTATAACTCAGCATTACTTGTTTTTGTCAGCTCATTACAGGAAGCAGAGTACAACATAAACGATTTACAATTGGACTGATAAATTAAGTCTAGGTAAACATTTTTCCTTGTCCAAAACCTCGTCAAAGTTTTGGCCTTAAAAAAAAAAAAGCCTATAACACAAACAAATGCTAAATTTGAAAGGGTGCTCATAAACGATGACAGTGCACGTGCATTGTACTGAGAGTCTGAGACTGAACAACTTCTATACAATTTCTTCTGCCGTGTTGTACTGAGAGTAAGATTTCCTGTCCCATTATACGTATGGTAGCTTCTACGGTGGAAAGTGGGATGATCATTCCACCGCAGGCAGGAAGACTATTAGAAGTACCACTCAACATGAGCATCTTTGTCTCTGTGTTTGGGTCCAATTGAGAGAAGGTAACTGGTAAAGGCAATCATTGTCGGAAGGATTGAACAGCAAATACCGATGTAAATTGAACTAACTCCAGTGACAAAACCGGGTAGAAGATCAGATATGGCAAAATGCAAAGTTTATGCTCATGTATCTTTGGGTCTGTATACCCACTAGCCCCTTCCACAGCCTCCTTAGGCTCCCCTGTCCCTAGATTAGGATAGAGTAGGTTATACAAATGTATCGTTGCTGACAAAAAAAAAAGAAGCAAAGTTTAAATTAATGACTTTTTTTGCTTCATGAAATACTCCTCATTTCATTTTTTGTTTTTCTGGGACTATGTGATCTTTATACAAATGTCACGCGACAATAGGATAAAATCCCATAATATATATATATATGTGTGTGTGTGTAGATTCCAAGAAGGACATCACCAATTCAATTGAGTATGCCCTTGATTAATATTAAATGGCACCCCTTGATTCAATAATTCTTAGTTTAGATTTAATTGAATGTTGTCCATTATTATTTGTTGACTTCATTCTCATGTGACGAGAATATGAGTGATGGAAGTCCTTGATACAAATAATATTAAATAGTTCCTAGTGATAGGATTATTAACTGGGCAAGATTAATCTGGAAGATTAGTCTCATATGCATTTTCTATGATTAATATGAGATATTAATGATAATAGAATGACGTGATACTAGAATGAATGTGAGAGGCACTTGTGTGACAGGTTGGATTGAACACTGATTTAGTTAAATAATGAATCATTAGGTTAATAATGTCAATGGTTGCAAGACTGCATGTGATCCTTAAACCTGAGATAACACGGTTGGCTCATTCATAGGTTGTTAGAGTCTATCAATGCAAAAAGCACTTGTTCTAATCACAGATGAGTGTTGGCAATTAGTGTCTCTAAATGGGATCTGTTATTTCATAATAATTGGATGGATATCTTATAAAATCTATCAATCTTGACTAAAGAAGTTCTTGGCTCAGACGAGTTGATTCATGTAGATGATCAATTCTATAGTCAAGTGATTTGATGGATTAAGTCATATGATCGAGTATTTGGGTTTGACATTATTGGGATATAGTTAAACTAGACTTAATTGGGATATAGTTAAAGAAGGATTATGATGCACAGTAATTACAATCATGGTTCATGTAAAAGATGATATGCTGCGAGGCATCACTCATGATCTATGGAGACGAGAGATATATTTGAGGAGTATTCTCAAGTGTTAGAGATGTTCTAATTAATGTTAAATATGGAGACGAGAGATATATTTGGGGAGTATTCTCAAGTGTTAGATATGTTCTAATTAATGTTAAATAGGTTTAACATTAATTTCATTGCGAACTGGGGAACGAAACTAGATAGTCACACACAAAAGGGTTTGAACTAATAGATAAATTAATTAGTATGGGTTTATACTTGGTTAAGGGTGCTAGCACATTTTGAAACCCAAGTTGAGATGGAAATTGGAGTTGGCATTTGAGTGTAACTCAAATATTATAAAGAGGAAAATAATAGTTAATATAATTATATTAATCATGTTTATATTTTCATGTGATCAAAATAAAGCATGAATTAAATAATTGTACTAGTTATATTTTATCTTTTGTTTTGATTTGATCAAGATAAGAATAAAATATATTGGATGATCATATGAGTTGTGTTATCTTAATATAATTCTATACTTAAAACTGCAGTATTCTATCATCTATTAGTTTGAATCTGCGTGGACAAACCACAGGCCTAACGTGTGGGAGGCTAATTGTTGTGATTTAAACGTCTACATCAAGCATTGAATATCCGTCTAAACAAGTAATAAGTAGTTTTTTGTTTTTGAAATATAAAGGCCTAAATCAATTGTAAATTTGAGCAAGATCAATTGTTGTGAAATGTTTGATTATTCTGCTGCATTCTTATATTTTCTAATAGTATCCACATAATTTGATTTTGCAAAATTTTTCCACCATTTACTTTCTTACATCTCATTTCCTACACAATAATTTACTCTTTTTATTTGTTTTCCAGCAATGAAGGGCAACGAAAAAATTTTAACTATGTATTACCATGTGAAATTAAATCGAGAACTTAACATTTATAAAGGACTACAAAACAATTACAATATTTTTTTTTATTTTAGTTTATACTCTGCCCTTTATGTGAATACTCTCATCTACTAATTATCATCGGTCATAACGTCAAATTCAGTTTTAGTTCACGCTAATATTCATTAGTTATCATCCATTTTAATCTCAACTTAGATTGCATGACAACTAATTGTTGCTTACTAATCATCGATTTTAATCACAATTTCAATTTTATTGACATTTATTAAATCATGAACTTAGCATTTGTAATGGACTATCGGCTATGAAACAATTACAATATTATTTGATTTTAATTTATACTCGGTCCTTTCTTTGAATATACACCTACTTATCATCACCTATAACCTCAAATTTTGTTTTAATTGACACGGTTAATCATTAGTTATCATTCGGTTTAATTATTATCGATTTTAACTCAATTTCAATTTTATTGGCGTTTTCCTTTTAGTCACTCGTTGGCAGTCTCCACTGTGCTTTTAAAGTCACTATGTCAATTACTATTGCAATCACACTTCTACAATCTTGATTCCGGTTCAAAAGTTATTATGTTTTCGATCACTCATTTACATGAAACAACAACACTAATTGAGTTTACTGCAGATTTTAGTTTACTTTATCCTATTTACATTATGATTGCAATCACCCATCCACATTATACCTCAACAATATTTTGTACTTGGTTTCTAACTTGAACTTCGGTTCACTCAGACCTTTGATCTTGATTAGAAAATTACATTTCGGTTCATTCAAATTTCGGTTCGATTTATTCTTTTCGGCATATCCGCGAACCACCAAATTTTAAAACTTAATTTAATTACCTTTCATTTATTTGTCCTCCCGCCATCCATTTTGCTTAGTTGCGCCAATTTGAAGACTTAGTTACCGCCAATTTGGACCTTGGGGGCAATTTTCTAATTACTTTCACTTTTTGGGTGCATAGCAAACGACTAACAAAAGTACAGCACCATAAGTTTATTTGTAATACCGCGCCTGGTGATATATGGTGGGTCCATTTGGGAAGATCAGATCAGGGCCTGTATTCGGTTGCATCATTCTTTGCCGTCCATCGCGTTGCCAGCGCAGCTGAATTGTCCCTTTCCCATTACTCCTTCCCACCTGCACAGACGGCTCAATTTTGCACCATAAATATGTACTTCCGACCGTGCACAGATGACTCAGTTATGCACCATAAATACGTACCTCGCAATCTTGTCAGCCATATGGCCACCAAAAAAATGGAATCGTAGTCCCTCTTTGAGCTATAAATCGGTTTGCATATTATGTGCAGTAAAAAAAATTTAAAAGAGGTGTCAAAATACCTTTTTAATTTAATCAAATTCTTATACCTATTAAGTAGGGATGTATGCGAGTCGAGTCGTAATCGAGTAGCTCGCGAGTAGTTCGGTTAACGGTTTGGCTTGATTCGGGTTGACCGAGTTCGAGCCGACTCTCGAGCTACTCGATTGTCATTCGAGTCGAGTTTCAATCCAATATTTTGAGGTTCGAGATTTGTCGAACTACTCGTCGAGTCGGGGTATTTAAATAATATATTTATAATTTAAATAATATATATGTATTATAATTATAAAATGACCATTATGGGTATAAGTTTTACGGAATTTACATTCGAGTCGAGTCAAAAAATTTGATTAGACTCGACTTGATAAGGGTTGACTAAAGGTCGAGCCTTATCGAGTTGATTCTCAAGTTTAAAGCGAGTTCCTCGAGTCAAGTTTCGAGTATCGATTTTTTGTACTCGGTTGAGCTCGAGCCGAGCTTGAGCCTAGGTATATATGAGTCGAGTCAAGCCCGAGTATAGCAATACTCGAGCTTGACTTGGCTCGATTACATCCCGACTATTAAGCTCTTATATATAGTTTCTTAAAGTTTTCATTCCTGTAAATTAGGATAGATTATGTTATAAAAATGTTATCGTTATTTTTTTAAAAAAATATATTCTTGTCAGCCATGAAATTTGTCGTCATAGATTATTTTTTAATTTGACCAAAATAACAGCGTAATTTCTTTTAGAGATTACAAGTTCTAGATTCAAGTCTCCTTATCATGTCCCTGTTTCTTAAAAAAAAACAAAAAACGAAATCTAGAAACGAAAAAAGAAATCACGGTGCCAAGCCAGGCAGCCTCCTTGCATAAGCTCTTATTTCTTCAAGGAAAACAAAGCCAAGCCTAGTTTAGAAACGTACTTATTGACTATGTAATATGTTTGATAGTTATACAAAATTTCTTGTTTTGTCCTACATTACGTACCATCATTGTTACTGTTATGCCAAAACTATCATAACCATATCTCTGCATATATTTCACAATCATCGTTATTATAGATGCTAAAATTATTCTAATTAATGACGGACTCAGCATTTTATTGATGGGGAGAATAGTTGAATATATATTACGAAAAAATTTTATAGCAAATATGATAAAAATTCAAGGGCATTAGCTGGAAATCGGATGTTTCTTTGTTATAGAAGACAAAATATGAAGCAAAATACAAAATTAGGTTTTGCACCGTTGTACTTTCCTATTAAAAGAATTCACTTGTAAGATATGATAGGAGGAGAAATTCTAAAGCAAAAATGAAAAGAATGGAGTTTGGGAAGGGTCCATACTTCAAAGCATAAAAAATGCAGTTTAGTGGAGTTTAAGGAGGAGTCAATGCTTTCCTTTTTTTTTTTTTTTTTTAATATACTCCTACTTTTCTCATTTCAAGCCAATCTAGTATGAATACAATTGTAATAATGGTGAAATTTCCGTTTGTCATTTTTTTAATATTGCATGTTTTAGTCAATGCTTTAACGAGAGTAAATTTTTAATGTACTGTTAGTGTAGAGGATTTTTTTTATAAAACAGGTGTAATTGTATACTACCTATACAAAAAGTAATTTTTAGAATTAAAATTAAATTGCATGGCATGTATTTACATCTACTCTAGAGCTGGCAATTTGTCCCAAGTCCTAATGGGCTACCCATGCCCAAAGGAACTTTGGGCGGGATGGGTATTATAATTTGGTATTGGGTTTAAGTTGGGACACATCCCAACTATACCCATTAATGAATGGGAAAGGATGGGAAATACTTGGGTACCCATTGGGCTCAAATGGCAAGGGCTCCGTTTGGATTAGTTGTTTTTGGGGGGTGTTTTTGAAATATTTTATTGTAACAGTGTATATGAAAAATTTTTACTATAAAATTTTTTTGAAATATTTGATATACTAATATGGATGGGATGTTTCTTGAGTTTTTGTATATTACTGTAACATTGTATTTGAAAAACTTATTTTTTGAAAAAATAGTCAATCCAAACGGAATCTTAGATTCAAAAATTATCTTTAACAATTTTTATCGTCATACCAGCGAATATAATCTAGTAGCCTTCCTAGTCATTATCCATAAGAATTTCCAGCATTACAGTTAGTTTAGACCTGTCATCCATAGACAATGATGAGAATAAATATTCAACATCTTAAGGACCTTGGCCATCTTGATATATGTTGGAATATGGCTGTATATCTATCTTTTCCTTTATTTGTTAATCCAATTTTTTATGGGAATCTTGAGTATAAAGCACTTGCATGTTTATTTAATAAAACTAAAAGAAATTTAATAAATCAAAAATATTTAAATTATATAAAAAATAAAAAATGAATTAAAGGAAAAAAATATGTAGAAAATAGATTTGGGTATTGGGCGGGATCAATCTAAACCCATCTCAAAATGATCCCGCCCAAGTTAGTCCCAAACACATATGGGTAAGGTTGGACCCAAACCCATATGACTCGGTTCTATTTCAAACCCAAGCAAGTCCCGCCCATCCCGCCCATTTTGCCACCTCTAATCTACTCATATGTACATTGACAATACATAAAATATTTACTCACTATTTATTCCCATCAAAACATTGGCTAAAAGAAACAATTATTGTTTTAGTTTACATACACTCATAAATTATTATCCCACTTGCATTTAGATAATTCTCCAAAAAAAAAAAACTTCAATTTGAGGGAAAAAAAAAAAGCACTTGGGATCCCATCCCACATAACCAATAACATCAGGGCACTCATCAAACAAATTGCCATGGTAAAAAGAAATCGCCTACTGGCATTATGCCCCACACAAATGTAGTCTCGATCGCATTGGATGTTTACATCCTTTTTTTAAAAAAAAAAAAAAAGGTAACCCGCCAAAATAACAGTCACAAGCTGCAAGGGCTGCACAAAACAAAACTAAAACAGACTAATCAAAACAAAATTATCTATGAGAATATAACAAATCAACACAAAGACAACTATAACTATACACTAGAAAACCTCAAGAAGCTTCAAAACATTGGTTGGAAGTAATTGGATTCCATGCTGCACCGTAAAAAAACATTCAAGTGACAGAACAATTCTTGATGTACAATTGCATCTCTAGAATCTACGACAAGGAAATTTTATATATAGAAGATCTTACCATCTGCACTATAGGTAAGTTGAAAATTTATTTGTTGCATAGTGATCCATTTACATAAAAAAAAAAAAAAAAAATTCCCCATGGTAGTAATATTGCCATACAAGATTTTTACCATTTGGACTCTATTCACTTCTTAATTTGCACAAATGGTCAATCATCACCCTTTTATCTATATATGCCAAAATTGCTTAAACATACCACAAAAAGTAAAACAAAATTTTAAAGAGTGAAATTTAGCAAATTTTTAAAATTAGTCTCTTATTTGCCAATAGAAACGTGGGCCTACTTCCTCTTCAAAAGAAGGGAGCATTTTCGAGACTAACCTCCTTCCTTCTTAATGGCCCAATAAAGTCACAACCACCCTTAGTTAAGCCACCTTCTTTTTTTTTTTTTTTTTTTTTTGTATTTAAGAGCATTAAAACTTTTATCAAACAGAGTCAACTTTTGTAATTTGTTGTGGTAGTTTACAAACTCTAATAGTTTCAACCTACCTATAATAGTTGTGTTGGATGATAAGGTGGAAATGTTTGGTAATAGGAGTTTTTAAATTCAAAAAGTTCTACTTGAACAGAGTTGCAATGTGGGTTGATGATTAGGTGGAAATAATTGAAAATAGAAGTTTATAAATTCAAGAACTCCTAGTCTTTTTTTTTTTTTTTTATCGACACGGTGATGTTTGGGTTTTCGACCCGACTAATTTCCTGTGACCCGAGAGAGAGTGCCTCAACTCACTTCGAGTACGTTAACAGCGAGACTCAAATTCTAGTGAGCATGCCTAAAGAGAAACAATCGCATCGATTGAGCTACCCGCCGGGGCAATTCAAGAACTCCTAGTCGAGTAGAGCTATTGCAGCCCAACCTCCACTGTCCTTTGCATAACGCGCTTGCCAAACCCCACAGTCCACCCCAAAACCTCTCTGTCAAATAGGATGCTTGAGGGCCCATATAATTGTGATAATTTAAAATGTAGGGACAATTTCAGAAACCTTTATTGAGGTTTTTGACAATTACAGAAAACTCCCCTCAAGTTCTAAAAATTACACTTATCTCCCCTACTTTTATCATTTAAGTAACATTGTAGGCCCACAAGGCTAGACATTTTTCTTAAAATTCCTAGAATGGCCTTAGATTATAATTCACAACAAAAATAAAAAAGAAAAAAAGGCTCACTATTTTTATTTTATTCATCCTTACTTGCTATTAATATTGCCTATCTATCAGCATTCAAATCACCACTAAATAAATACTCACCTTTACTCTAAAGTCCCTCTTTTACCTAAAGACTTCCAGTGCAACTGTGCAAGTCATTGAATCAACTAAAAATACCGCATCATATATCCAAAAACTTACCTACAATCTCATATCAATTTCAAATTTAGCTTAATACCCTTTCCATCAATATGCCTAAACTCTAATTCCATGGCTGCCACAATTATAATAGAAAACAATTTAAGTCATCACCACTAATATTGTTGACAAAAAAAAAAATCACCACTAATATTGACACCTAATATGCTCCATTAGCAAAGTAAACATTAATATATTCCATCAACACAGAGTTCAAAATCAATCAAATTTTCTCTATAGGAATACCATCTAATAATTACAAATAAAAAATAGCAACCCAATGTAGTTATATAAATATACCATGAACATTATAATCTCTATTTAGTCGCTCTTCCATTTCCCATCCTCAATTTTTATTTTTTTTTATCACTGCCACTATCTTTATCTCCATTTAGTTTGATAATAAAATCATTACTCAACTTGTCATTTGATAATTTCAATTTATTAATAACTATAAAAAAATAAAAAATAAAAAAGGGGGGCAAAGAAGTTGTTTAAATTGGGATAGACATTAAGATGGGTAAGCACTGATAGTGATAGTTGGTACGCATGATAGTTTTGTTGGTGGTGGCAATATACGTTTGCCCGATAGGAATAAATAAATGAGTTTAAAAGAAAAAAGATGCAGGAGGAAGAGGATGGGAAGTTGAACGGAAAAAGCTATAATTTGAGTCATTGGTTGATAATAGATGAGAAAGATTTAATTTTTGATATCGTTTTTAAATGAATTATCAAATGGTGAAGGGTATTGTTGTAAGAGCAAATCTTATATACATCAACACATATGTAAAATTTGAGTTTCAAATTTAAATTTGGATTATGTGTGTGATGCATTTAATAGTGAAAGTATATAAACTGTTAGTATATAAATGATTAATTCAAAATTTAAATGAAATTTAGCAAATCTTAAAAGTTCATGTTAATAACAATGACGAACTATACTTATTTTTGTCCTTTTCTTTTGTATTTAAGAGCATTTCATAGTCAAATCTTCTATCGAGCATAGTCAACTTTTGCAATTTATTGTGGTAGTTACAAACTTTAATTGTTTTAAGCAACCTACAATGCAAATGTATAAATGTTTGTATCTAAACTGTCCTTTTTGTAGATGCTACACCTGCAATTGTACATCTAGATTTGTTCAGCAAGGTTAATGTTCACAATGGTGCACCTTTTACTTCCGACATAAAGAAAGAAAAATAGCTTATCTTCATAGGCCATGATGTGAAAGGGAAGCCATTCCTCACCTTTATCGTGTTCAAATGTTTCTTTCATTCATTCCTTGGACTAGAAGTGCATATTCTCGCATAAAATGTGGCTTATTGGTGCACAAATTGTAGACCGTGCGGCCACTTACGTAGGACGGCTGCAACCAATAGCCGAACATAGTGGCTAGTGCCGTGTCACAAAAGATGTCGCCTAAGAATTTCCGTGTAAAAGCCGCCTAAGTACTTTTCAAAACCAACCCAAGATTTCTTGTTATCTCTTTTATGGCAGCCATCACAAACGATATTTTGACCAAAGCATGAGTAGCAAAGTTTGTTCTCCTATTTTAATAGTTTGGTCTGTATGATTTTTATCCTCATTTTCGTTCGACAATGTAGAATCAGCCCTCCATGTATTTGGATATCAAGAATTTCAAGTGTGTTTGGATATCAAGAAATTAAAAAAAAATATTTTAAATTTTATTTTACTTATATCATACATATAATTTTTAATTAATATTTTATCTCACATACATTATATTATAAAAAGTGTTACAGTAATTATTTCAAATAACATTCTATCCAAACAAACAATTGAAATGGATGGTTTGAAGTCAGAATTGAGTATAAGTTGGAAGGTACAAAATGGAAGTCCTCTAGGAGGACAATTAATGCCTGCTGTGGTTGTTGAGGAACAAAGAGAAGAAAATTTAACTTAAAGAGAATACAAGGAGGGGAAAGAAAAGGGTGAAAACTCAATTAATGCCTGGTGTGGTAGTTGAGGAACGAAGAGAAGAAAAGAAAATTTAACTAAGAGAGCTTACAAGAAGGGGAAAGAAAGGGTAAAAACTTTGGTTTATGTTGTTGGGGAGTGTGTTCATTCATTTTCTAAACTTTTAGCTACTAATTTTTTTTTTGAGTTCCTCATTGTTCCATAGCAGGATAGATTTTGAATGATAGGATCACAAGAGTTATAATTGATATGTACACAAACAAAAATATGATAGTAATTGAACATTGGATTATTTTCTAGTAAAATTTCTTTTTCTCTATATCCCTTAATAATTTGAGAGCTCAATTTCTTCGAACTCTGGGTGATACAAAACATCAATAAATTCTGAAGTTAATCATTCTCATTAATGAAATGCTTGCTGTATGATAATATATAGCCCAACAATTTATATGATTTCATTTGTTCTTTAGATCTAATTTTTTTGAATTGCATTCAGTTGAAATCCTTTCTTAAGTCCAACTTCATCAATCCAAACATACCAAAATCAATTCTGAAGTTAATCATTCATCTACTCTTTCAAGCTCCCCTGCCTCCTCCCCAATTCCTAAATACCGCCCTTCCCTTGCTAAAAAAAATTAAAAAAAAATTCTTATTTTGCATATAATATCTGGACTTTTCCCCCTTTTTTGAATCTGCAGTCATTTAGAGATCTCAATTTCGCATTACCAAAAATCCTACACGCTCACCAAGTGACTAGTTGTATATGATTCTTATGCGTTGTACGTAAAGAGAATCACTTTCGTACCATTTTATATGCATACATTTGTTCCTTGTAATCTTGTCAAACATGAAAAGTTGTTGCCATATAGTCATGACTTAGTAAAATAGCAATTATATGCATGGAATTGCCCACTGAACGGGGTGAAACCAACTGGAAAAATGACTCATTTGGTCTCTTAATTTTAAATTTTTAGTCAATTTAGTCCTTTATTTGCAAGGTCTTAACTAATGGAGTCCCTTAAATTTCATACTAAACCAATTTAGTCCCTTAACAATTTCTGGAATATTCAACCAAGTTATTTTAGTTGTTAAGGAAGCATTTTCTGTTGGGTAGTTGAGTTGCAGTATTTTGTTAGATGATCAGCAGCTAGATTGTTCTAATATTTTATTAGTTCTATAGGCTACATGATGCAATTTGGAGTCTATTAAAGGTTAGGCGGTCCGAGGTTACTTTGTGCTTGGGTTTCCTAAGTCGGCTTACACAGACTTATTGATATTTATAAATGGATTAATCTTTTCTACATTACACTGACAGTGTATATATTGTTAATATTGGATGAATGAAAATTATGTAAAATTTGAATTTGAGATTCAACTTTTACACGCATATCATAAATTTAACGGTGATAGTGTACACACTATTAGTGTATATAAGATTTATTCTGAATAAATACTTACGTATTGCATATCATTTGTGAGCATGTAACAGGTGTGAGCAATAAAAGAAATACCGTTTTACATCCCATTTCTTTCTTTTCACCACTTATTTCCCTACATTATTTTTGTACCTCGAATTTATTTTGCTTATTTAAAAATGTGTGAGTTAAAAACTTTTCAACAACGGGTGTCGAATTATACATGCTTCCGCTATACATTTTTTTTGGGCCAACAAGTGATATCAAAATCCTAGAATTCGAGAAATTGATTCTGGGGTATTTGTGGTACTTTTGAAAGTGTGTGAAAAATTGTAGGGATTTAAAAAATTGATTCTGGGATGTTTGTGGTGCCTGTGACAGAGTTTGTGAAAATTTGTAGTGATGAGGGCTCCTGTCGAAAGATTGTTGTGTTGTGTAAGGCAGTGATAAAAAAGAAATCCCGTCAAGTTTTGTACATTTGAAGAATTTGGGCAAGGTACAAGCACGGGAGGCCAACAAATTCAAGAAGGGAGACATGGAGGCAACAAATTCAACAACGGGACGGATGTTGGATGAATATTTCCGCCAAACAGGTATGTGAAAATATGATCCAGTTGATTTAATGTTTAGAGATATGGTTAATGGTGAAAAGTTTGATGTGTTAAGAACGTAAATTAAAAGCCAATCTGGTTATATGAGTTGGAGAGAGCCGATTGAACAGTATCTTTCAAAGTGCAATATAAAACAAATTTGTTTTGCATGGTATGCTAATCAAATGACAACAGAAGGGCGGAAAAAGAAGACGAGATTAGTCTTCCAAATTACACAAAAGTCGATGTTTGAAGTTCTTTAAAAGAAACTTGTTCCTCATTCTAAAATGCCTCATCTATTTTGGGAAGATATTTTTGATTTTATGATGGATATAGTTTACCATTTTGGTTACGTTCCAAAATTTGGCATGAATTGGGAGGTAGATTTTGAAAAAGACATGTACGTTGAGGATGAGAAAAATTTTGAAGATTTTGAATTACATACATTATTTGGTGTAATCTAGGATGATGATTTTTGTTCTTGAAAAAGTGATTTGTGACAAAGAAGGAGGCAAAGAAATTTTTGATGAAGTAGAGGAAAGTGAAATTGCAGAAGTCAGGGGTGCACTTGAAAATGAAGAATTTATTATTACTGGAAAGGAAATTGTGCATTTGGTTGAAAAAGAAAATGAAGTTGTTGGTTTGGAAATAAAAGAAGGGAAAATGTTTGAAAAAATTCCTGTTTGGAAATATGATTGAGCAAGACTGTGCTGTAATTGATTTTGTTGGTTTTGATGTGTTGTCTAAAGAAAAGAAAAATTCAAGGTATTTTGTTGAAAACCACGTTGGAGCAAATTAACGTGGTAATGTTAATGGAAATTATGGCGTTAAAAATTATTATGGTGAAAGTAATGGTCAACAAGAAAAATATGATTTCTTCATTTGTGATGATTTTTGCATGAGAAATTATGATGGTTTTAACGGTGAATGGATGAACATGAATGAGTTGTGTGATCAAGAAAAGTTAGTAGCGAAGTTGTATGTAAAGTACAAGATTAGCGCTTTATCACCGGTGAAGATGAAGATGGAAAGAAATTTATTCATGCTCGTATAAGTTGGGGTGTGCATCGAATTTGAAATCGATAATTCGAAAGTTTGAATTCGAAATTTTCAAAATTTTGGTATCTAATAATTCGACTGAATTCGATTTTGAATTCACCAATTCCGAATTCAAATTCGTACTGAATTCAATTCGGAATTCAGTAAATTCCGATTTCATTGAATTTGAAAAAATTTATATATTATTATATAGTATAAAATTTATAATATAATATTATATTATATTATATAAATTTTATATAATATTATATAGTATAAATTTTATATTACATGTATAAAAAATATATTTATATATTAAAAATGAATTTGAAATCGAAATCGGAATTCGAATTCCAATTTCGAATTGTGAATTCGAAATCAGAAATTCCGCTTTGAAAAACTCAATTACCGAATTCGAACCAAATTCGAAATATATGAATTCAGAAAACCCGAATTCGATTCCAATTTCCGATTTACCAATTTTGAAAATTCCAAATTCAATTCAAATTCGGTCGGTAAATCGGAATTTTTCGATTTTGCACACCCCTACATATAAGTATTGGAAATAACAACGTTGAAGAACTTACTTTAAGATAGGCAATGTAGGATTTTAAACCAAATTAATTTAAGGAAAATGTTATTTGCGCTCTATATTTTGTTATTTACACTCTCACCATTTATTATATTATGTAGTCTAATAAATGAAAAATATATAATAAAAATGATAGTGAGAATGCAAATAATAAAAAAAGACGTGTAAATAACATTTCCTTAATTTAATTGTTAAGGAAGTTTTTCTATTGGGTGGTTTGGGTTGCAGTATTCTGTTAGATGAGCAATGGTATTGGTTAATTTGGGCTGCTAGATGATTTGCAGCTAGATTGATCTAATATTTTAATAGTTGTATGGGCTCAATATTGATTCAAGTTGGACTCCTTTAACCTGGTTAGGCGGTCCCAGGTTACTTTGTGCTTGGGTTTCCTTAGTCGTCTTAGACGGACTTATCGATTGTTATAAAAACTTATGTGTCGTATCTCATTCGTGAGTGGGTGAGAGGTCCTAGCAACAAAAGAAGAGTAAATTTTATATATATTGTTAATGTATACATTATTATTATTATGATTGGATGAATTACATATGAGTAAATTTTAAATATCAAACAAATATGTCATATATCTAATGGTGATAGTGCGTACACTGATAGTGTATATAAGATTAATTCATAAAAGAAATACCATTTTGCCTTCCAATTCTTCCTTTTCACCACTTATTTCCCTACATTATTTTTGGAGTAAATTTTATACACTATTACGGTTGGATGAACGACACATGAACAAATTTTAAATTTCAAAATTTACACATGTGTCGTATATCTAATGATGATAGTATATACACTGATAATATATATACAATTAATCCTTATTTTTGTATCTTGAATTTATTGTGAGTTAAATATTTCTCAATAACGGGTGTCAAATTATATATATGCTTTCACTGCGCATTTTTTGAGCCAACACAATTAAAGACTTAGTTAATGTGGCCTTTGACATTGGCGTGGTGAAGGTTGAATTTGGCATTTTGGCCTCAGGATTGATAACATAACTGGGAGATCCTTTGAAGATTTTTGTAACGTCAATCTGGACAACAGGATAAGAATTAGTCAAAAACTAGTACTGTTAGTACATATACATACACACACACAATTACATACATATACATATACATACATATGTATACACGCACACACAAATACATGCATACATACATACCTATATATAAAATTGTGCCTTCAACTTTCCGTACATACACACACAGATATGTAATTGCGCCTTCAACTTTCCATTCTTGTCTTTCAACTTTCCATTCTTGTCTTTCTTGAATTTAACACCTTTGAAAACAATCATTACAAAATTTATTGAAACAAACGTAATTTAAAGAGTATTGTTTCTAAATTTTCTGAATACTGCCAATAACATTAAGCTGGACGGGCTAGTTGATTGGTTCTAAAAAGTAATAATGTTTTGAAAGGAAAGAGAGATTACTTGACTTGATTCAGCTGCTAAAAAAAAAAAAAAAAAATACTCAGGTCATTTCCATATTTCAAAAACTTCCTGTCATGGATCTAAAACAGATTAGGGGTGCAGTTGATTCAAAATTGGAATTGTGAATTCAAAGCTAAACTGAATCAAATTAAATTTGGAGGGTACAAAGTAAAATTATTCCTTTTAAAATAATAATTAGAGAGAATGCAGAATAAATGTAAATGAAATTTGACAGGATACAGTTTAGGGAAAGTTTGGAAAGGGTAGCTTCAATTAAAAGAGCATATGCAAATGAAAATTACAGAAGTGTTCTCTCCTTCTAGACACAATTGAGTAGCTTCAGCCATCAGGTATGAAATAGGATATGCATTTTTTTTTTTTTGGCAAGAATAACATTTTTATAATCTAATCTATCATATTCTACAGGGAGAGAGAGTCTAAAGAGGCTGTATAAGGGACTATTAGATATACAGATCCGACTAGACCAAAGAGATGCTTTAGCACCTTTTTTGGATTTTTTTCACTGCAAATAAGGTTCGAACCCTCGATCTCCAATTTCTTTTTGATAGCCACTGAGACAAAACTTGGTGGTTAAAATCGTATCCGTTTTCCTGTTCTTTACTGTAAGCCACATAAATTGAAGTCCAGCCGCCAACTAGGTCCACTAGGTCATCCTCTAAACTCAACTGGAAATCTGCAAAAGCTCATATAAATTTGCAATAATAACAAATGTTTGAAAGTACAATTAGCATATGATAATGACAAATGTATTTCCTTGGATACATATTGTTGGTTGTTTTGCGAGAATCTAACTTTTCAATGATAATGTGGTGGTAGAGTTTACCCATGAGCTATGATGCATGGGTTAAATTGCAAATGAACATTCGATTGTGTTGAAAATGAAGGCAAATTTGGAAGTTTAGATATCATTCAACTGTCAGACTTGATCACAACTCAGAGTGGAGCTGGATAAACTGTTTCAAAAATAACATTAGTAGGTCTAGTACAAATCGGCATTGAGATATCCCTTAGTTCCGTCTCATGGTCTTCATCTTCCTAACTCCTGTACCTTAGGCGATTGTGACCATGCTAGGACTAAGGCTCTAGAGTGAAGGTGAACCCCTATCTAAGTCACACCAATCCAAGGACCCTAAACTATCCAAGAATTAATGCAAGTAGCCCGTTTTGCAGCAGATCCCCTTATATTCATAACCTAGTATAGACTCTGCTCCCAGTCCAAACCAAAATCAAGGTTGAGTTGCAACTTTTTCCAGTGTCAGATTGGGCCAATTGCCCTAAATAATGGCGCCTAATTATTCTGCACACAGATGGGGTAGCAATAAAAATGTAATTAAATAACCAACTCAGGGAGTTGGCGGCCACATTAATTGTGGAATAAGAGGTCAAGGGTTCAAACCTTACCTCCCATTAATGTGCCTCAATATAAGGTTTATTCTAAATTCATACGGGTGTGTGGAGCACTCGTCTGGTCTGATGGTGGTTCAATTCCCGTCAGATTCTCCCGGTTCAATTGGGCCTACGACAAAAAAAAAATCTAATTAAATGAAACAACTAACCATCCATAGACATTTTGCAGCATTTATATAAAGTTGTAACATCAATAAAAGTTTGAATTTCATGACCATAAATTATATCGTTTACCATAACATCTATAAAACTTATCAACTAGAGAATGAAAAAGAATAACTTCTTGTAAATGAGCCACATAAAACACTATACGTTAAAATGCCTACTATTTTTATAGTGGGTCATATGTATGTATATATAGTATATATGCATCATTCGGGTAGAATATGAAGTGGGTTGAGCTCAGTACTACTGAAGTTCAGCCTACATTTAAATCAAACAAAATATTTTAGTACAAGTTTAGTTCAACACACATTGTATAAGGTTCAACCCAATAATTTTAGAGCCCAAGGGCTGAGCTCGAGCTAGTTCAACCCTATTGACAAATCTAAATGTTTTTTGGTAGGACAAAATTCAATTTTCATCCCTAGCTTGTTATACATTTCCACTTCGTGCCCCCAGACTAATTTATGACAATTATAATTAGTTGCAATATCGTTCTTAATATTTACAGCTGCACCCCATTTTGTGCTGGATAAGTGGTTACGAGTGAGGGCAAAGGAAGCTTTGAATAGGCAAGAGAAAGGTTTTTTAAAAAAAAAATTAAAAAAGAACATAAACATAAACGTCAATGGGGTAGAGGATTTTATTTATTTTTTGGCACTTGTAATTGTCGAATTTCTTATTTTTAAAACTGAACATATAGCCAATTGGATTACTCTTCTTTTTCTTTTTCTTTTTCATTTTTTGTCTTTAATTCGGCAAGGTATGAAAACCCCAGCTCTGAACTACTTCTAGGAAGCTTATTATCATCTAAAACTTGAACGACTCAAATCTTGTCTCTCGTGCAAAGTAGTACAATATCATAATCTTTAGATTAGGACATATTTCTGAATCATTATTAATCTTAATGCAAAGTAGTAAGATTTCCTACATGGCTTTCTATTCAGTAGGAGGAATCTTATGAAGACAAAAAAATAGGACATAGTTGTGAACTTTAATCTTTAATTGGTTCGAAACTCTGACTAAACTTGTAATCTTTTGTTTATCTTCTGTGTCTTGCACATATGGTTAAATTTTTATTCTGCTGCAAGTGGAGAATGGAGATAGAATTTTCCTATAGTTTCATAGTCCTGCTTCAGCTTCCGACATGGATTAATTCCCTCTTAATTAGACTTTAATCCTGAAAATTGCAAAGGACTCTGTCAATATTGCCGAAAGCATATTATTATGCAGTGAATTTGGAGTCTAAAAATCAACAAGCCTAAGACACTATCCAGCCATCAACGCTCCCATATTTTTCCCAGCAGACTCTGGAGAAAGAAAAATAAAAAGTAGTAGACTTTCCAGCTACACTAAAGAGATCATGTGCTATGTTGCCATCAGAGGCTGAAATCTTAATAAAATTAGCGGACAGAAAATCAGAATTATCGACCTACTGTAGCTGCAAGAGGAGAGAAAAAAAGACTGAATAATGCAGCCTACATAACCACATCTTAGTTAGGCCAACTGCCAACTTTTTTAATTTTCCAACATTTTAGTCAAGCGTCTTTTTTTGCAGGCAAAGTGCCAACTTTTTCGGTTTTCCTAATTCCTATCAAGCTTTTGCCCAATGCTACAAAATCTGCAAGACAATTATCATCAGATTTTATTGGTTCAACTTCAATCATGAAGTCATATAATGTCATTTGCCATCTAATTAATCGTTTATTTTGAGATAGAGGTTGAATATTATTTTTAATAAATGCTCTTACTTGAGAATTATTCGTTCGTAACTTAAATTTCTTAGGTAATAAAAAGTAGTAAAATTTATGACATACTCTTATTACTACAAGTAATTCTTTTTCATTTATGTGATATCTTTTTTCTGTATTTGAGAACATTCCAGATGCATATCTACATAATAGATTATTTTTTATTTTTAAAATTACACTCCATACTTCCTCGGAAAGCATCAGTTTTTAATATAGGATTATCTTCATCAGATGGTAAAGTTAAAAATGGTAAATTTTTATATTGCTCTTTTATTTTCTTTACTAAAGCTATATGATTTTTAGAGAATTCATATTTATTATTTTTCTTTACCAATTTTTGTAGTTCTTCTCTTTTTTCCGGTAGGTTGTAGATAAAAATTGATGCATAATTTAATGTTTCCAAAAATCTTTGCAATTGTTTTTTATCTTCTAGTTTATCAGGAAATGCTTGTATTTTTTCTAAAATATGTGGTTGCATTTTTATTCCTTTACCATTTATTTCTAGACCTAAAAGTTTAATCTTTTAATCCTATTTTTGCTTTCTTTTCTAATAATCCAATTCTATGTTTTAGACATAGATCAGAAAATATATTTAAATGTTTTAAATGTTCTTCTATTAAATCTGATGCTATTAAGATATCATCAATCTATACATATAAGAAAGGATAATTTTTGAAGATTTTATCCATTTTTCTTTGATATATTTGAGGGGTATTTTTTAATTCAAACAACATAACTAACCATTCATATTGTCCTTGAGGAGTACTACATGTTTTGTATTTAATACTGTCAAGATACATTTTTATTTGCCAAAAATCACTTTTACAATCAAATTTAGAATATATTTTCTTTTTTTTACTCATATTTATGAGAGTTTCTTTATGTGGTAAAAAGTATCTATGAAATATGGTTTCATTATTTAATTGTTTACAATTAACAACCATTCTAGGTTTATTTATTACTATTTTAGCATGGTTTCTTACCATAAATGTAGGTGAAAAATGAGGAGAATTACTTTCTCTTATTAAAGGCATTTCTAATAATTCTTTAATTTTTTTGAATTCATCTTGATCAATAGGATTATACCTCATGGGTTTAACTCTAATTATTTTATTTTCATCTTTGAGTTTTATGTCAGCATAATCTTGGTTTTTATCCCAAAACTTTAGAGGATTTTTTGTATAACTTAATCGTAACTTTTCTTTTATGTCTTCTAGGGTAGTAGATATGATTTTTAATTGTAGTTGTTTTAAATGTAATTGTCTTTCAAATTTTAACATAGGACTTCCTTATGGTATTTTGGTTTTTCGGAATATCCAATATCACCACGCTTCCGTTGCGTTAAAATTTTGGAAATTATGGAATATTTACTTTTCAAATATTGAATTCATAGATCTTCCTAAATTGTTTTCTGAAGTAGGAAAAATATATCCTCCAGAAATTACTAATATAGAATTAGACGAGGAATTCAATTTAAATATAAGTCAAAAATCCCTATTAGATAAGCCAAATACATTGTTTCTCAGATTATCCTATATGGGAAATATGGTTAGAAGTAGTTCTCATCATTTTCCAAATATGAAACTAATCCAAAAATAGCGACAAATTATAGTATAGAAGCTAGATATTGGAATGAAAAAAATATGACAAACTGTAATATTTTAATAGATACAGGAGTTAATGAAAATTATATATCTCACAAATTGGTTGAGCACTTACCCATTTTTCAATTACAAGATCCTTATCAATACACAAATTTTAATGGAGAAACTCATGAAATAAAGGAGACTGTGGAAACAGAAATTGAATTAATGGTTTAATGATACTCTTGAAATAATGTTGGGAACAAGCTTTTTAGATTCAGTATCCTCCTATAATATAACTGCTAGTGGAATAGTTATTACCCATAATGATAAAAAATATATATATTAAAAGAAAATGACGAGTCAATATAGTATTTATATACCTATAGGAATAACCTATAAAGACTATAAAGTTGAATACTTTGCAGTATATATTGATAGTGGATCAGGAACATGTTTGTATAAGCTTACATGTTTCCCACCACAATATCATAAAACCTTACCTAATCGAACAGGTACTGATATTTCTAATAACTCTATTATTTTAAATTCTGGAATAGTTAAATCTCAAATATTTCTTGATTCATTCCCTGTTAAATGCCCTCCATTTTACTTCTTCGATATAGAATTTGATATACTCTTAGAACATAATTTTCTACAATTATTTCATAAAGTTTTATTTGATACTTTACAGTCTTAAATATATTTTAAAACTCCTTGTGGCTATTGGATCGTAGTTTTCCGCCTTAAACATGCTTATGCCCATAAAATTCCTATAACCTTTCATCTTCGTGCAAGTCAGCGTGGTGATATTGGATATTCCAAAAAATTAAAAATACCAAAAAAGAAGTCTTATGTTAAAAATTGAAAGACAATTACATTTAAAATAACTACAATTAAAAACCATATCTACTGCCCTAGAAGACATAAAAGAAAAGTTACGATTAAATTATACAAAAAATCCTCTAAAGTTTTGGGATAAAAATCAAGATTATGCTAAAATAAAAATCAAAGATGAAAATAAAATAATTATAACTAAACTCATGAGGTATAATCCTATTGATCAAGATGAATTCAAAAAACAAATTCAAGAATTATTAGAAGTAGCTTTAATAAGAGAAAGTAATTCTCCCCATTCTTCACCTGCATTTATGGTAAGAAACCATGCTAAAATAGTAAGAAATAAATTTAGAATGGTTGTTAATTATAAATAATTAAATAATGAAACCATATTTCATGGATACTTTTTACCACATAAAGAAACTCTCATAAATATAACTAAAAGAAAGAAAATATATTTTAAGTTTGATTGTAAAAGTGATTTTTGACAAATAAAAATGCATCCTGACAGTATTAAACGTACAACATTTAGTACTTCTCAAGGACAATATGAATGGTTACTTATGTTGTTTGGATTAAAAAATGCCCCTTAAATATATCAAAGAAAAATGGATAAAATCTTCAAAGATTATCCTTTCTTATATGTATATGTTGATAATATCTTAATAGCATCAGATTCAATAGAAGAACATTTAGAACATTTAAATATATTTTTTGATCTATGTCTAAAATATGGAATTGAATTATCAGAAAAGAAAGCAAAAATAGGATTAAAAGAAATTGAATTTTTAGGTCTAGAAATAAATGGTGAAAGAATAAAAATGCAACCACATATTTTAGAAAAAATACAAGCATTTTCTGATAAACTAGAAGATAAAAAAAATTGTAAAGATTTTTGAAAATATTAAATTATGCATCAAATTTTATCTGCAATCTAGCAAAAAAAAGAAAAGCACTACAAAAATTGTTAAAGAAAAATAATAAGTATGAATTCTCCAAAAATCTTATAGCTCTAGTAAAGAAAATAAAAGAGCAATGTAAAAATTTACCATTTTTAACTGTTCCATTTGATGAAGATAATTTTATATTAGAAACTGATGCTTCCGAGGAAGTTTGGAGTGCAGTTTTAAAAATAGAAAATAATTTATTATATAGATATGCATCTGGAATGTTCTCAGATACAGAAAAAAGATATCACATAAATGAAAAATAATTACTTGCAGTAATAAGAGGATGTCATAAATTTTACTACTTTTTATTATTTAAGAAATTTAAGTTATGAACAAATAATTCTCAAGTAAGAGCATTTTTAATAAATAATATTAAACCTCTGCCTCAAAATAAAAGATTAATTAGATGGTAAATGACATTATCTAAGTTCATGATTGAAATCGAACTATTAAAATTTGATAAGAATTGTCTTGTAGATTTTCTCAATAGAGATGGAAGACTAAATGAATAAATAAACTATCATCTTAGACAAAGTCTCAGAATTATCTGAACAAATTTCTCAATTGCAGACGTCATTCAATGACATAATGGATATTGTGAATTATCAAGATATAAATAAAGAAGTTTCTGAACTTCTTATTAAGCATGCCGAAAAAGGTCAGAATACAATCAACCTTTATGACAAGGTTGAAGAATTATTATATGACCTATTCAAAAAAGATGAAATAGAAAATCTTCCCTTTTCACCGGAACAACAAGATTGTCAACAAACCGAGAGATTTGGAATAAATTCTCTCAATGATGGGATATTCTTGAAATTGAATTTTAGTTGGAAACATACATTTCAAAGGATACCCATGATAGACAATATAATTAATGAGTATTCGTTCGTCTCTGAATACAATTATCTTATGAGATAATTATATGATGCACAAAATACGGAAACATATTCTATGAATTTCACAGGAATCTATCCTCGAATGAATTGCGCACAGGGATGTGATAGCAATTTTATTCAAGAATGGTATAATTTTGGAGTAATCAATGCTATCTATATGACAACTCCTACTTTTCCTGAAATTTCCTAACTCCCTCAGTGGATTCAAGAAGGAGTTAGGCATATTTATCAAAATAATTCTACATATGGTTCCAAAGACATTTTAATGCTCAAGATTTTTTCAGCTGGACCAGATTTTGAAGATTCAAATAAATATAATGCCTTTCATCATATCAAAGTTATGAAATTTGATGAGTTAGAGATAAAGCTCTACCCTCAAAGGAAGAAATATGAATATTTTTCTGAAAATAAAATACATTATCGAAGAGATCTTGGGATAAGGATTGTTTTGCAAAATTTTGAAAATAGCCCCAAACAAGGATTTTGTACGTATGAAGGAAATGAAGCATTTTCTTCAATTATGACAACATATGCAGGAAATATCCCTGAAGTAGCAATGAATTATTTGAATTGAAAAATAACACAAAGAAGATAAGGATAGCTAGCACAAGTTGGACACGTGTTATTTTTGTGCTTTGTCATCCTGTACAAAGTTTTGATAGTTTTATTTTTGGATTTTACTCTACTGCTTTCCAGTAGATGTAATTTTCAATTCAAATAATTCATTGCTGCTTTAGGAGTCTTTCTTGCATATGTAGTCATAATTGAAGAAAATGCTCCATTTTCTCCATATATACGAAATCCTTACTTGGGGGTATTTTCAAAATTAAACAATCCTTATCTCAAAACTCTTCGATAATGCATTTTATTTTTAGAAAAATATTCATATTCCTTCCTTTGAGGGTAGACTTTTATCTCCAATTCATCAAATTTCATAACTTTGATATGATGAAAGACATTATATCTATTTGAATCTTCAAAATTTGGTCTAGCTGAAATAATTTTGAGCATTAAAATATTTTTCGGACTATATGTAGGATTATTTTAATAAATATGCTTAATTCCTTCTTGAATCCACTAAGGGAGTTTGGAAATTTTAGGAAAAGGAAGAGTTGTCATATAGATAGCATTGATTACTTCAAAATTGAAACATTTTTTAACGAAATTGCCATCATATCCTTGCACGGAATTCATTCGAGGATAGATTCTTGTGAAATCCATATAATATGTTTCTGTATTTTGTAAGCCATATAATTCTCTCATAAGAGAATTGTATTCAGAGATGAGTGGATATTCATTAATTATATTATCCATCATTAGTATTCTTTGAAATATTTGTTTCTGGTTAAAATCTGGTTTCAAGAATATTCTATCATTGAGAGAATTTATTTCAAATCTCTCAGTCTGTTGACAATCTTCTTGTCCCGGTGAAAGGGGAAGATTTTCTATTTTATCCTTTTTGAATAGGTCATATAATAATTCTTCAACCTTATTGTAAAGGCTGACTGTATTCTGACCTTTTTTGGCATGCTTGATAAGAAATTCAGAAACTTTGTTATTTACATCTTGATAATTTACATTATCCATTACGTCATTGAATGACATCTGTAATTGAGAAATTTACTCAGATAATTCCGAGACTTTATTTAAGAGGATAGTTTGCTTATTCATTTGACCTTTCATCTCTAGTAAAAAAAATCTGCAAGACAATTCTCATCAGATTTTATTAGTTCAATTTCAATCATGAATTCAGATAATGCCATTTGTCATTGAATTAATCTTTTATTTTGAGACAGAAGTTTAATATTATTTTTAATAAATGGTCTTACTTGAAAATTATCCATTTGTCACTTAAATTTCTTAAGTAGTAAAATTTATGACATCCTTTTATTACTGCAAATAATTCCTTTTCATTTATGTGATATCTTTGTTCTGTATTTGAGAACATTCAAAAAACATATCTACATAATAAATTATTTTCTATTTTTAAAACTGCACTCCATACTTTTTCGGAAGCATCAATTTCTAATATAGCATTATATTAATCAGATGGTAAAGTTAAAAATGGTAAAATTTTACATTATTCTTTTATTTTCTTTACTACAGTTATATGATTTTTAGAGAATTCATATTTATTATTTTTCTTTAGCAATTTTGTAGTTTTTTTCTTTTTTTTTTTGTTAGGTTGTAGATAAAATCTAATGCATAATTTAATATTTCCAAAAATCTTTGCAATTGTTTTTTATCTTATAGTTTAACAAGAAATGCTTGTAGTTTTTCTAAAATATGTGGTTGCTTTTTTATTACTTCACCATTTATTTCAAGATCTAAAAATTCAATTTCTTTTAATCATATTTTTGCTTTCTTTTCTGATAATCCAATTCTATGTTTTAAATATAGATCAGAAAATATATTTAAATGTTTTAAATATTTTTCTATTGAATATGATGCTATAAAGATATCATCAACATATACATATAAGCAATATAAATTTTTGAAAATTTTATCTATTTGTCTTTGATATGTTTGATAGGTATTTTTTATTCCAAACAATATAACTAATGCATTTTTATTTGCCAAAAACCACTTTTACAATCAAATTTAGAATATATTTTCTTTCTTTTACTCATATTTATGAGAGTTTCTTTATGTGGTCAAAAATATCTATCAAATATAGTTTATTATTTAATTGTTTATAATTAACAACCATTCTAGATTTATTTCCTACTATTTCAGCATGATTTCTTACCGTAAATGCGGGTGAAAAATGGGAAGAATTACTTTCTCTTATTAAAGGTATTTCTAATAATTTTTTAATTTATTTTTTGAATTCATCTTGATCAATAGGATTATGCCTCATAGGTTAACTCTAACTATTTTATTTTCATCTTTTGAGTTTTATTTCAGCATAATCTTGATTTTTATCCCAAAACTTTTGAGGATTTTCTATATAATTTAATAGTAATTTTTCTTTTATGTCTTCTAGAGTAGTAAATATGATTTTTAATTGTAGTTGTTTTGAATGTAATTGTCTTTTAAATTTTAACATAGAACTTTCTTTTGGTATTTTTGATTTTTTGAAATATCTAATATCACCACCCTGACTTGTGCGAGGATGAAAGGTTATAGAAATTTTACGGGCATAAGCATGTTTAAAGAGGGAAACTACGATCCAGTGGCCACAAAGAGTTTTAAAATATATTTGAGATTGTAAAGTATCAAATAAAACTTTATAAAATAATTAAGAAAATTATTTCCTAAGAGTATATCTAATCCTGTATCAAATAAGTAAAATGGAGGACATTTAACAAGAAATGAACCGGGTAATATTTGAGGTTTAGCTATTCCAGAATTTAAAGTAATAGGATTATTAGAAATATCAATACCTGTTCAATCAAATAAGGTTTCATGATATTGTGATAGGAAACGTGTAGGTTTACATAAACATGTTCCTGATTCACTATCAATATATATTGCAAAGTATTCAGCTTTATAGTCTTTATAGGTTATTCCTATAGGTATATAAATACTATATTGACTCGTCATTTTCTTTCAACATATATATATTTTTTATTGTTATGGGTAATAACTGTTCCACTAGTAGTTATATTATAGAGGGATACTGAATCTAAAAAGTTTGTTCCCAACATTATTTCAAGAGTATCATTAAATCTTTCATTTCCAACTAGAAGTCGAATAGGAATTGATTACCAGTTAATTCAATTTCTTTTTCCACATTCTCCTTTATTTTATGAGTTTCTCCATTAAAATTTGTGTATTGATAAGGATCTTGTAATTAAAAATGGGTAAGTGATCAACCAATCTGTGAGATATATAATTTTCATTAACTCCTATATTTATTAAAATATGACAATTTGTCATACTTTTTCCATTCCAATATCTAGTTTCTATACTATAATTTGTTGTTATTTTTTGATTAGTATTCATATTTGGAAAATTGTGAGAACTACTTCTAACCATATTTCCCGTATAGGGTAATATGGGTAACAATGTATTTGGCTTATCTAATAGGGGTTTTTGATTTATATCTAAGTTGAATTTTTCATCTAATTCTATATTAGTAATTTCTGGAGGATATATTTTTCCTACTTTGAAAAATAATTTAGGTAGATCTATGACTTTAGTATTTGAAAAGTGTTCAATATGATGAATATTTGATAGAGCATAAGAAATCGTATATGTAATAGAATATGATCTATTTGCACTAAAAAATAAATCCTTTCTTTTGAAATCTTGTATTAAGGAAAGTGTTTTATCAAAATCTTTATCTTGTATATTATAAGAAATTTTTGGATATATATTAAAAATTAGTTTTTGGTATTTAAGATTTTTTCTAACAATACCAGGGGTTACTTCTTCTCTATTTTTTTATTTGGTTATTAGTTATAGCAAGATCTATAGGAGTATTTAGTCGCTCTCTAAATGTAGATCTAATAATCATTTGGATAAAACCTATATGAATCTATCCTATAGATTCTCTTATTTTTTCTAGTATTTTCTCTAATTTGTTGTAAATATCCTTTTTATATATTAATGTGATCATTATTTTATTAGTAGTAAGACTATATTCCACTGCTTTTTCTTTGAGATTTATCCCATAGAACATATGGTGTTTCTTTAGATAAAATTTTATCTTTTCTAATGCAGGTACATTAAATTCACTATAAAAGTTTATTGAATAATTCCTTTTTTGAATTTTGCTAACATTTTTTTTTATCTATAAGTGGTTCTTGGCTGTATTCACCTAATTTTTCTAAAGGAATATCTATTATTTCCGAAGAATTTTTTTTCTTCTTCTATTTCACTCATCTTCGCTGCTTATTTAGTATTCTGTATCGGTAAAATAAACATACTTTTATTGGAAGAAATTTCCTCTATTTCTGCAAATTTATTTATTTGTATTAATTTATTATTATTAATCAGGTCTTCAATATCATCATCCACTCAAATCTCTTTTTATTAAATTTTTTAGGACATTGATTTTCTAAGTGTTTTTTTCCTTTGCAAAAATAACATTGACAATCTATTATAGTTCTGTTTCTTTTATTTCTCCTATATATCTTTTTCTGTTTTGGAAATTTTTCTCTATGTTTGTAGTATTTAACCTTTCTTCTTTTCATATATTTTCTTTTAAAATACTTTCAATTTTTATATCTATTTTTTATCTTATGATAATAATATGGAGTGTTACATCCTATTTGGGTAGGCATATTAATATTATTACAATATAGTCTCAATTTATATTTTAAATCACGTGTCTTTCTAAAGAGTATGGATTCTTCACAACATTTACTTAGTTTATCTAGTGTATAGAATATTCTTTTTCCTAAAGTATCTTTAGTTTCAAAATTATATTCTTCTCTTAATTTCTTACACTCTAGGCCAGGAATTTTTGAGAAAAACATTTCTAAATATGTTTCTCTTTTCCTTGAATCTGTTCTATATTAATAATCTTGAATAACACAGATATGCTTATCTATTTCACACATATCACAGTGTTAATTTAAGTAATGCATTGATATATTTTTGAATTGAATTAGCATCTTTAAAATAACTTCCTTCACTAACAAATTCAAGATGAATTAATTCAAGTGCTCTAGTTATCATACCATTTGTATCTTGTTCTTCAACATATATTATTGCTTTAGCCTCTTCTGGTAATGTCTTCCAATATCGAGAGATGCTATTTACTGGAGATCTTTCAAAAAATCCTTTTGACTCTCCATATGATAATTTATTTAAAGAAACAACTAATCTTAATCCAATTTCCCATTTATCTTTTGCTTCTTCTATATTTTTTACACAATCTAAATCTAAAAGTGTTTCAAAAGGAAATATTGCTTCAGGTGTGATCTTATCTAAAAGTGTATTATGCTTCATTATCTAAATAGCCTTTTTGCTTTGCTATGTTCATTAGTGATGAAACAAAAGATTTTTCTGAACTGGATTTACTCTTAGCATATGAGGAGGCCAGTCTACCGGATGAAGATATATCATTTATATTTGGATTTATTTCTAGTTTCATATCTGATTTTATATTTATCATCAGATTATTAAGTTTGTTACTTATTTTTTCTATTTCAGAATCTGAGAGACGAGTACAATTATTTTTAGACTCACTCATTTTATTTTAGCAATATGTTCTGTTAGGTATTCCATAGTGGTTTTTTTCTTTTTTCGGTAATTTTTTCTTCTGAATTTTTTTTAGTTTTTCTTTAATTATTTGAATTTCTTTCTTTAGATTTTTTATATATGTATAACATTGTTTTTTGTATTTCAAATAGGTCTTTCTATATTTTTAAATTTCCAGGTTCTATTATTTTGTAATTGTCCGAATTCATGTATGAGTTCTTACTAAATGTGAATTTCTTTCTCGTATTTTTTCAAAATTTTCTTTTCTATTTCTAATAATATATTTAATGCTTCTAACACTATTTCTTCAGAGGAATATTTAACAATAATTTGTTTTACCTTATTTATTTTAGCTTTGGCTACTAGGTCTTTACTAATACATTTTTGACATTCTTGGCAATATGTTATTCTTTCTGAATTGTTCATGGTTTATCTAAGCGTGCTTTCTATAATGGACTATAAATTCTTGATTTAGTTGTGCATATTTATTAGTTATTAAATATTTTTCATGTTTAACTTCTCTTAAGAACTTATATCTATCATGGCAGGTAACTGGATTACAATTATACAAAGCAAAATGAACCCACCTTTCCTGATAATATGTAATTCTTTCATTTAATTGTTGTAACTGATACGCATATTCTTTAATAAGAAATAACATTGAATCACATTTTTGACATTCTTCTATTTTAAGGAGAAGGATAGTGCTAATCAGAATCGTCAAATTCTATTCCATTATCAAAATATCTAATAGGTACTGGGTTTGCATCAAATTCTTTATCAGAAATATAATCATTGTTATTATTTAAGGGAATATGTAGATCATTTCTGAAAATTGTGGGATTATTTATGGGTTTTGAAACCATTTCGGCACCCAAGTTTAAGTCAAAATTTAAGTTTGGGTTAGCTAGCAAGATGTAAAATATATTTTTATTTCTAAAGTGTATTCAAGATGTGTAATATTTATTGATAAGGAAAAGCAGGTTTGAAATATCTTCCATAAAATTTTTCAAGAGAATAGAGTGCAAAGCATATCAAAACTAACAATTTCTTATTAACAAAAGAAAGGGGTTTAACATGCTTCCATACCTTAGATTTGATTTTTTATCAATAAAATTCCGGCTACCTCCTCGAGAACTTCTTACTTGGGCATTACAGCCTCCAACTACCAGGGTGACTTCCTTTAAGGGCCGTTTCAAAATATTGCAGTACAATTTAGTTTCGTTTCCTACCTCTAAGTGTACTCAGATGTAAATATGAGAAGTTGAAATCCAGTCAGTGCATCAATGATCCAATCAGTGAGAAATCACATTAAACAAAAATCTATAAACCCTAAATCTATAATCAGAATTATTCTCAACTCTCTTAGGATCCGATGTTTTCCGTTACTCTTTACACTTTTTTGTTACTTGAATATATGTGATTGACTTAAGATGTCAATCACAGATGTCAAATTGGCTACAGATGTCAAATTTTTAGAGTGAGACCATGTAAGAAGGCTCCTTAAAGGGGCTAAGGATCGGATGCGTCCATTCGACTTTTGGCAATGGCCAAACTCCTAAAATCTACTTATCTTGTCAATCTGAGCCATCATTTGGTGGAAATAAAAGATTCAGTTTTCTTTTATTTCTGTTATCTTTCTTAAGCACACTGCTAAAAAAGTCCCGTGTTAATCCATTTTCTTATTTTTCCTACATAAAATTTAGAAAGGTTTGAATTTAGCTAAAGAATTTTGTTCCAATCTTCTATGACAAAAGCCCCAGGTCCAGAATATGAAGAAAAGATGTGCATTCAAAAAGAAAGAAGTTGTATCTAGTTCGTTGATGAGGTCTTGATTTAGTAATTAAAATTGAAATCGTAAAACATAGAGTTCTTGGATTTAAATTCCTCTTCTCTCCCTTCTCAAACTTCTCAAGTCCCACCCTATCTTGATAAGGAAAAAAAGTAATAAAAAAGGTCCTAGCTAGTTCGAAAAGGCTTGCGGCTTCTCAAATCCTAAGTTGGAGATACTGAAAGTCCAAGACCAATATAAGATATACATGTGAGGAAAGAAGAAAAACAAGAATGAGCGAAAGATATATCTGCACTATGAAGAACAAGACATGACAAACTAAATAAGAAAATAACAAAAAAAACATTTATTAGGGTTTTGATATATATATATATATATATATATGTATATATATAATCAGAACTAATCGAATTTACAATAGATAATATGGGTATTTATACGGGCTAGTCCAGGCTTATTCCATATTTGTCCTGCTCAAATTAGTCCAACACTGAATATGGATCCATATTTGACACATCGTAAGCGGTTGCACTAGGATCGAGATCCTCTGGAACTGCAGAGGAGTTTTAACGGTTGAGATCGGTCGAGCCGACCTTGCGCTGATCTTGCACCTATGTGTGAGAGACAGATCATGAGCCAAAACAATTATTCATCATAATTGAATGTGACAATATATACATCAATGCAATATACATAAATACTAAATTAACAGATTAATACTAATCAAATCATTCAAAAGTTTTTTTTTTCAAAATCAATACATTCATCCAATTTCATATTACAAATCAATCGCCATTGTTAATTTCACTCTACAATCCCAAACTTTGATCAAGAATTGTCAGTCGAAAAGCCGCCAACGTAGCTTGCCGCCTCTAATACACTTTTGGTGTTACACTCCCTAGTACCTATGTGTTAGACTGTTAGGATGCACTTGCTCTAGATATTTCACAAACCTATAATACATAGTGTAATAAAGAGTGTAAAGTTGAAAATTTAACGAAGAGCCAAATTCGTCAAACCACCCCAAGAGTTCTTTCATATCCCCTTCTATAAGAAGCGCAAACCTTATTCCCTTGGTTCATTGTAGCCTTCACAAACCATACTCCAACAAATGATGAGTCTCAAAGTTTGTCCAATTGCTTTAATACTCTCTATAATCTTTTCCCTTTTCTTGATTTCAGAATGTGGAATCATTGCGGTCTATTGGGGCCAAAATGCAAGGGAAGGCACCTTGAGTGATACATGTTCTTCTGGATTATATAAGATTGTTAACATAGCCTTCCTCCCAACTTTTGGCAACGGGCGAACTCCTAAGCTGAACTTAGCTGGTCATTGTGACCCTTCATCTGGGGGCTGTAAAAAATTAAGCGACAGCATTCGCCAGTGTCAAAGGCGAGGAATTAAGGTCATGCTCTCGATTGGCGGTCATATTGGGAGCTATTCTTTATCATCAGCCAATGATGCCAGGCAAGTGGCTGATTATTTGTGGAACAACTTTTTAGGGGGCAAATCAAAATCAAGACCACTAGGTGATGCTGTTTTGGATGGTATCGACTTCGATATTGAACATGACCAAGGCCAATCTTATTATGCTACTTTGGCAAGAGCATTGTCTGATTACGGCAAGAAAGGTAAAAAAGTGTACTTAACTGCTGCACCACAATGTCCATTTCCTGATCGGAACCTCAATACCGCACTTAGTACTGGACTCTTCGATTACGTGTGGATCCAGTTTTACAATAATCCTTCTTGTGAGTACACTTCTAGCAGTCCCAACAACTTCAAAAACTCTTGGAACAAGTGGACATCCTCCATAAAAGCAAATAAGTTTTTTGTTGGACTGCCAGCTTCAACGGCGGCTGCTCGAAATGGTTATGTTCCACCACAAGTTCTAAAATCAAAGGTCCTGCCATATGTGAAAAGGTCATCAAAATATAGTGGGATCATGCTTTACGATCGATACTATGACAAACAGAACGGCTATAGTTCTGCTGTGAAGAGCAGTGTTTAAGTTTAATATCTAAACCACCATGTTATTACTAAATAAAAAACAGAAGAATAATGTGGCCTAATAATGAAGCCACCATGTTATTACTACTACTGCTGTGAGTATGTTATTTGTGTAAGCACTAAACCCCTTCTTATCAATGATACACCAATAATTGTCCTTCTACTTATATAATCTAGCATTTTAGTTTAAGCATGTCAATAAAGAGCTAGAGCTTATTAACATCTGGATAGGGGCGAGCAGCAATAAAGTTAATAGAATCTCCTGTTGAATTAAATTGAATTTGGTCAATCAATCTCTATACATTTGATTCAATTCAATTTTGTTTAAAGTCCAATTCCAAATTTTTGGTATCAAATATTTGATTTTGGTTTTTGTTTTTAAACAAAATTTGAATCTTATTTACTTTTTTTTGCATACATAATATTGGTGTTGTTTATTCTTATGCCTAATAATTTATATGCCTATGTTACAACTTATTATTAATACACGCAAATATACATAAACGAATTGATTATTGATTATTCACTATGTCATCAATTGTGAATATTTACATTAATAACTTTCTCATACAAAAAAACTACATAATTGCAAGCAATATAGATAAAGTAGTAATAACATCTAATATTTTATTACTTATTATGAAATATGTTTGTGTGCTTAGTTAATGCCATATACAATTTATATAGATACATGTCATAATACTCGTGTAATAGCATGCCTTTAAAGTTTATAAGTAATTACTTTGTGTTGGTATGAATTAACTTAATAAATCACATGATATAAGTGTTAAATATTAATTTAATTAGTCAAGATGGAGAAAATCGATTACCAAAACTGATTTTGTTTTTTGAGTCTTGGTGGGTGGGAAATTAATGGTTCAAACCTTACCTCCCATAATTTCCCATAATATGTGGTTTCCTTAAATCCATACGGGTGCGAGTGCACCCGTCTGGTTCGATAGTGGTTCAATCTCCATTGACTCCCCTAAATTAGGTTAGAGTAAGAGTAGAGTAAATAAATGACGAATGACAAAAAAAAAAACTAATTTTGTTTTTCGAGTTAACTACAAATTTATTTTTAAGTTTTTATGCCATGTATGAAAATAAACAAAATAATGAACCACGCGATTTATCTAAATTGATTTCCAATTTCAATTTAATTTCAACTTTACACTGATGGGAGAAAACCAACGTTGACGGATTGATTCAATGGCAAGTTCGTTATGATTTTAAGTCCGATCCATTTATATGGGTTATAAATGGACAAGGAACATGATGAGCCAGCCTACTTTGTAGTTTAATTTCATGCGGCTCTTCCTCAAATCAAAAGGCAACAGCAAGTGCCATCTAATGTAATTAATATGATACAAACCTAACTAGATCTGATTTGAGTTGAACTACTTCAAGTTATACAAACCTAACTTCTAGCGTCTCTCTCTTGCCTATCCCGTACCCCTTGACCTATTTAAAGTTAATTTCTCCAATTAATATGATACAAACCTAAAGTTATACAAAACCTAACTTCTAGCGTCTCTCTCTTGCCTATCCCACACCCCTTGACCTATTTAAAGTTAATTTCTCAAATTAATATGATACAAACCTAAGTAGGTCTGATTCGAGTTGAACTGCCTCAAGTTATACAAACCTAACTTCTAGCGTCTCTCTCTTGCCTATCCCGCACGCCTTGACCTATTTAAAGTTAATTTCTCGAATTAATCTTTCTTACACTTTCTTAAACACTCAAAATTTATTTTATTAATATACTATTGAGACAAAATACATGCCAATACAAAAAAGAGAGAGGGAGAGAATTCAAATTTGAATAGTGGTGATGTGTTTTGCATCTACTACAAGTGTAGAAAAATATTTTATATTAATAGTGCAAGAATGAGTAATGCATTTCTTTATAGTTATCTAATTAGTACAGTAAGCTTTGTTCTAATCTTTACAAGAACAAATATTTTAGAGAAAATTGTTCAAAATGTTGTTCGCATTTTGTTAAATGAATTTTTTCATTCTTCATTTTTAAAAATATTTGCTCTGGCTAAAAGATTATTGCATTGACAATAACATCAACCCATTCAAATACGTGAACTGGTTATCCCTTTGTCGGTCTCTATGTCAATGGTTTTAAATTTGGACCGAAGAGTGATCCACAAAATCTTCCTATTTCACGGTTTGACCGGTTCAACTGGTTCAACCTTGATTCAAAGGTTTAATAAATTTTTTAAATTTATTTTGACATTAAAAATTTTGAAAGAAACTAACATATTTATTTTTAGAAAATGAAATTCTAATAAAAACTGTTTGAACCTCCCGATTTTACCAGTTCAACCAATTCTTAACTGGATTTGAACTGTTCAATTGATTCTTTGAGTTATTCATTGAATCATATTAGAGGCATGACCGGTTCACAGTTTGATTAGTCGAATTGCCCAGTCTGATCCGATTTTCAAAACACTCCTTTACGTGGTTAGTAGTTGCTCTTTCATTCAATCATCTATGTAGTTATGTTTATAAATCACAACTTGTGACTAGGAATGACATGAATTGCTCGCCGATTAATTTACGCTGAAGCCCCCTAGAAATTGATTTAAAATTTAAGCCTTTACTGCACTTTATAGACATTGTTTATTGTTCCCTTGTTTGAGTTTTAACAATGTTGTTTTGCGTATAACAAATTGTAATTTTTATCACACAACAAATGTAATGATATTGTGGATATACAATTAACTTGATAAAATATGGTACTTTCAGTATTTTGTATGTCGGAGTTCAAGCTGTAGGTTATCCTCACAACCTATAGAGGTGTTAAAATCTTTAGATCTTTGACTTTAAATAATCTATTATAAAAAATTAAAGAAGATGAAAAATATGCAAATATTGTAACATGATGTTGACAACCAACATTTGACAAAAGAATTAATTTTGGGATAATATGACCATGTGCACCTGAAGTATTACTAGTTTGCTTCAAATAAGCCAAAATGGCGCATCCATGGAAATAGCTCAAGTGTGTTTCAGGTGAGAATTGAAAGGAGATCATTCTGTAAGATTGCAGAAATATTCTCCCTATACATGTAATTTTAAAAGGCTAATTTACTGCCTAAAATTTTATCTCTTCCACATATCTTTGAATCTTTTCTTATTCATTTTCCAGTTTTTTGCAAGTGGAGATAGTTTGTGGTTAAACTTGCTTTTGCCATCTTTGCTATGAACATCTCAACCTAGTCCACACAACTTGCATTCTTGAAATGGTTTAGGGCATAAAGCCATGTTTCAGTATAACTGCGCGGTGACGGAGTCAGGATTTTTTCCTTGGGGGGGCCAAAATTTTTTCGAACAAAATTACCTTAATATGTTTTGTTCAAAATAATTTTTATTTATTTAAATATATGACATCTAAAAATATAAAATATTAACTTTAATTATAAAGGTACGTCTATTTCATAAATATGTAACATAGCCATAACTAAACTTAAGACAAGAAATATCTTATAACATCACAAACCATCCAAGTTGCACATTATGAGAAGATGCTCCAATATGTCACTTGTGCAAAAAGAAAAATATAACTATGCAATATAAATATATCTATTTTCAATTAAAAAAATAAAAGTTATGTTAACATACTTTGAAATTTCATCCTCTTTTATTAAAAATAAATTGAGCTTTACGTTCTTTCATAGAATTAAATTCATGTATAATTGAATCAATGCTAAATTTTTGAACAACTTCCTTTCTTTATGTACATTGTTAGGCACTCATTCAAGAAATTATCTTTTATCCTGTTTTGGAGCTTTGTTTTGATTATTTTCATAATTGAAAATGTCCATTCTATCGACTAAAGAATGGAGCCGGGATTTTTTCCTTGGGAGGGGGCCAAAATTTTTCTGAACAAAATTATCTTAATATATTATGTTCAAAGTAATTTTTATCTATTTAAATATATGACACCTTAAAATATCAAATATTAACTTTAATTATAAAAGTATGTCTATTTCATAAATATGCAGCATAGTCATAACAAAAATTAGGACAAGAAATAACCTTTGATTAAATATCTTATAACATCACAAACTACCCAAATTGTACATTATGAGAAGATGCTCCAATATGTCACTTGTGCAAAAACAAAAATATAACTATGCAATATAAATATAACTATTTTCAATTAATAAAAGACAAATGTTATGTTAGCATACCTTGAAATTTCAACTTCTTTTTTTAAAAGTAAATTGAGCTTTACGTTCTTTCGTAGAACTAAATTCATCTATAATTGAATCAGTGCTAAATTTTTGAACTTTTTTTTTATGTACATTGTTAGACCATCATTCAAGAAATTATCTTTTATCTTATTTTGGAGCTTTGTTTTGATTATATTCATAATTGAAAATGTCCGTTCTATAGTTGCAATTGACACAAGAAAAATGAGAACAAATATAATTAATCTGTCAACAACAGGATAGATCACTCAATTTTTTTGTCTTCACCAAGTCTTCAAGTAATTATTTGTATATTTGTATATCGGTCAACAAGAGGATAGATCACTAATTTTAAATTTTTTATCAATTAGGCTAAATTGTATATTTGTATATGGATCAATAAAATAATTATTTTTGTTTTAGCCCATTGATAATTATGAATTGAATCTTTTATTATAATATATCAAATTGGGTCAATTTACTATGGATCATCAATTATATGTTTAATTTTTTGAACATTAAATAATTAGCACAATAAAAAATAAATAACTTTTTTTAAAGAAAAAATTAAATCAAAGGTGGCTAATTCACACACACACACACATATATATAAAAACTCTCATAATATAAACTAAAATTGTAAAAAATTAGGGGGGGCCAACTTTGTCTTATACATATATTTACATATTATGAATTAAAATTTTTAAAACTCATGGCTCCCCTCAGCCGCCCCTTGGCTTCGTCATTGAATATAAGCAACTATCCTCTCAACTAGCATTCTGTACAGTTTACATGGTGCTTTGCTTATGCATCTTCCAAACAAATTGAAGTTGCAAAGTCCTGCTCGAGCTTCCTAAATTCAACCCTACATGTATTAATATATCTAAATTGTATTTCATTCATGAAGATTGCCAAGGAGTCTGTTAATGTTGCCTGGAAGGCCCTATCTATCGTTCCCCTTTAAAGACCTAACACTTCACTGAAAATATGTTCACCCTGATATCATTCCCCTATCATTCGAATCTGATTCCATTTTCAGAGTGTAAATGGCACCTCCTAAGTTCTTGTAAGTTTTGTCAATCATTTTTTGACTAGTTTCCCTTGGTGGATATGCACTTCATGCTCAGATCTGTCTCGGTTACCGAAAATGGAAATGGACAAAGTAAGCAGTCTTTCTAGCTACTAAGTAGATCATGCAAGATCTCACCCTAGGTGGCTGAAATCTAAATAATAATAATAACAGTAATCAGTGGACAAATAAGCTAAAAATTCTCGGCATAATGCAGCTGCAAGGAAAGAAAAAAAGCACATTACCTTAGCCGATCGTGTAAAACCATGTAGTTAAATCAGTCACGTCAAGTGCCAATTTTTTTTGGCTTTTCCAGATTTCTAGTTCAGCTACTTTGCAAGTCAATTGCCAACTTTTTGGGTTTTCCAACTTTCTAGTCAAGCATCTCTCTATAATCACTGGCGCAACCATACCTGTGGAGAGGGGAAACCGCTATCACCACCTCCTCCGCCCCCCAAAAATAATCCAAAAGACACCACAAAAGAATTTATAATATTTCCTATGTAATAAGAATTTTGGCTTGAGAATTTTGAATGGTTCTAGTTTTTGCCTCCCAAAATTCTGTTCTTGATAGAGTGTAATGTTAAAAATTTAACGGAGGATCCAAATTCGTCCAACCATCCCAAGAGTTCTTCAAATCCCTTTCTATAAGAAGAGCAAACCTTATTCCCATGGTTCATTCTAGCCTTCACAAGCCATATTCCACCAAATGATGAATCTCAAAGTTTGTTCAATTGATTTAATAGCCTCTAAAATCTTTTCCCTCGTCTTGACTTCAGAATGTGGAATCATTGTGGTCTACTCGGGCCAAGATGAAAGGGAAGTCTCCTTGAGCGATACATGTTGCTCTGGATTCTATAAGCTTGTTAACATCCTAAGCTGAACTTAGCTTGGTCATTGTGGGCCTTCATCTGTGGGCTGTCAAAAATTAGGCAACAACATTCGCCAGTGTCAAAGCCAAGGAATTGAGGTTATGCTCTCGATTGGCTGGGGCGCCGGGAGCTATTCTTTATCAATTGGCTAAGCAAGTGGCTGGTTATTTGCGGAACAACTTTTTAGGGGGCAAATCAAATTCAATCTTTATTATGGTACTTTGGCTCAAGCATATTACAGCAAACAAGGCAAAAAAGTGTACTTAACTGCAGCACTACGGTGCCCTGTGAATTCCCGCAAGCGTAGCGATTTTGCTGCGAAACTTGTTAGTGCAAAACCCAAGATAAGAAAGGAGAGATATTATGATAGGTTTACACTTGCCGACCCTCTTCACATTCTAAAATTGAGCTGCACACTTCTTAGATTTCGTACCATTTAGTGTATGTAAATTTCCCATAACTAGTGATTTGCACCAAAAAATTAAATGTAAAATTAAATAATGTGTAATGGGTAGTTAATTTTAAAGTTGCAAAAAGAAAAAAAAATTGTTGGTGGAAAAATGAAAGCAAGAAATGGACAAAGGAGGTTAGTGTAATTTACCCTAATTATGATTGCATATAAGTTGAATAACTGTGTAAATCAAATTGTGGTGAATAATTTCAAAATTTTAAAATAAACAGATTGACCCGTTATGGGCATTCATTGCACTGTGTGCTTACTACTGTTAGTTGTACCAAAACCCTCCCTCAACTAGGATGATGAGGGGCTTTACAATTGTTGATGATGCAGTATATATATATGCCAAATCAGCAATTGCATATAAAAGTACTGGACTCAAATTTTTCTATTCCTTCCGGCTTTTTAAGTTTCACCTCTTTTTTGCTTCAAAAAAAATTTGATAATGAAAGTGAAAAGGCTGTGGGGAGAGATGTGTGTGCCTCTCTCTCTCTATATATATATATATATATGCGCGCACCCACACATGGTACAATCTAGGTGAAAGGACTTAAGTTAGAAGACAGCATAACATCTCAAACGTCCTTGTACCTTTCAAGGCTTTATGTTCTGTGATTTTATTCACCAATATAAAAAATTACCTTTTCAAATTCTTACTTTTCATCAGACTTTTATTGGAGAAAAAAAAGGGAAAAAAAAACTTTGGACATCCTAAGGGATTATTATACTTATGTTCAATAAGAAACGTGATATTCAAAATCAGATTGTAAGAAATAAGAATCAAATGGGCTTGCTAGTTGTTACACCATTAAATTCCAGAAAAGATGAGGGATGGTTTCACCTTCACATCATGTACTATGCCTATGAGCCATTTTTCTTGTGTTTGGAGTTAGAAGTAATTGGATTCCATGCTGCACCATAAAAAACATTCAAGTGACGGAACAATTCTTGATGCACAATTGCATCTCTAGAATCTACGAAAAGGAAAATTTAGATATAGAACATCTTACTATCTGCACTATAGGTAACTTGAAAATTTTATTTGTTGTATAGTGATCCATTTACATAGAAAACTTTTGGACTCTATTCACTTCTTAATTTGCATGAATGGTCAATAATGACCCTTTTATCTATATATGACAAAATTGCTTAAACATACCAAAGAGTTTAAATAAAATTAAAGAGTGAAATATAGCAAATTCTAAAAATCAGTTCCCCATTTGCCAATAGAAATGTGAGCCTACTTCCTCTTCAAAAGAAGGGGCATTGTCAATACTAACCTTGGTTTAGGGGTTAGGAAGGGAAAGGGATAGAAGGAGGAGAGGAAGAAAGGAAGGGGTGGTGGTGACGGTGGTAGTGACAATGGAGAAGGGAGGAGGGGAGTGTTAAGTGGTGGTGGGTGGAAGAAAAAAAGGTAGTAGGATTTTTTTAAAAGTTTTTGTTGTGTTTTTTATAAGTTGTATTTGAAATGGTAAGAATAAGTGTTTTTCGATGGTGTTTTTGGAGTATGTTACTGTTACATTGTCTATGAAAAACAACTCAATCTAAATAGAGCCAATATCTTTTACCATAACATACATAAATTTATCAATTAGAGATTGAAAAAGAACAGTTTATCATACATTAGCCACATAAAATACCATATGTTAAAAAGTCTAATATTTTAGTAGTGGGTATTTACACACACACACGCACACATTCAGTAGGACAAAATTCAATTTTTACCTCTAGTTTGTCATACATTTCCACTTCATGCCCCCAAACTCTATTTTATGACAATTATTAATTAGTTGCCGTGTCATTTTTAATATTTATGCTTGCACCCCTTATTTGTGCTGGATAAGTGGTTACGAGCGATGGCAAAGGAAGTTTTGAATAGGCAAAAGAAAGGTCTTTAAAAAAATACAAAAAAAAAAAAAAAAAAACTGCAATGGGGTAGAAGATTTTTTTTGGCACCAGGTGTGTTTAACAAATTTATGAAGTTTAAAGACTGTCATTTTTACTTTTCAAGGGAACTAAATGTAATGGTCAAATTTCTTATTTTTAAAATTAACGTACTGCCAATTGAATAACTCATTTTTTTTCCTCTTTGTCTTTTATTCTTTAATTCGGCAAGGTATGTGAAACCTTGCTGTAAACTACTTCTAAGGAAGCTTATTATCATCTAAAACTTGAAAGACTCAAATCTTGTCTCAAGTGCAAATTAGTACAATATCACAATCTTCAAATTGGGACATATTTCTGAATCTTTATTAATCTTAATGCAAAGCAGTAAGATCTCCTACATGGCTTTCTATTCAGTAGGAGTAATCTTATGAAGGAAAAAGGGGACATAGTTGGGGTTAATACCACTTTGTCCCCTCAAATTTTGGACGATTACCCACTTCAATCCCTAAACTTCAAAATGGGACACTTAAGTCCCTAAATTTATAAATACCTCCTACTTAAGGAAAATTGTTAACAAATCCTGAATGCCGTTGGTGGTCGAAGTGTTCCATTTTATAAGGGTTTAGGGATTTAAGTGTCCCATTTTATAAGTTTAGGGACTTAAGTGAGAGATATTTATAAATTTAGGGACTTAAGTATCCCATTTTGAAGTTTAGGGACTGAAGTGGATAATCGTTCAAAGTTTAGGGGAACAAAGTGGAATTAACTCGACATAGTTGTGAACTTTAATCTTTAATTGGTTCTAAACTTTGACTATACTTGCAATCTTTTGTTTATCTTCTCTTAAATTTTTATCTAGTTGCAAGTGGAGAATGGGAATAGTTTGTGGTTAGACCAGCTTTTGCCATCTTTGCTATCAACATCTCAACCCAGACAAAGCATATTTAGTAGCAACAATCCTTTCCAGCCCAAAAAAAAAAAAAGAAAAAAACTCTCCAATTCAATCTTTTGAATTGATTGAAATAAGTTTGTCATACCTTTAAGTTAAAGTTATTGCTGGATGGTGATTTAAGTGTTTTGGACCCTTAAATGGCAACCTTTTCAACCATTTAAAAATTGAACCTCTATCATTGCTTAAGGGTAGAAACTGAGGGAATAGTTACTTAAAGGAACCATAGACTTTTCCCAAAGTTGCATAGTCCGGCTTTAGCTTCCTACACGGATTAATGCCCTCTTAATTAGATTTTCATCCTGAAAATTGCCAAGGACTCTGTCAATATTGCCGAAAGCATAATTAATATTATGCAGTGCATTTGCAGTCTACAAATCAACAAACTTAAGACACTATCCAGCCATCAACGCTCACAATTTTTCCCAGCAGGCTTCGGAGAAAGAAAAAGGAAACCAAAAAAAGTAGTAGAATTTCCAGCTGCACTAAAAAGATCATGTGCTATGTTGCCATCAGAGGCCGAAATCTTAAGAAAATTAGGGATACTTATAAGTCCCTGTGATTTTATATAATGCCAAATGGCCCTTTCTTATGTTTCAAAATAACCACATAATTGCTCTATGGTTATATGCAAAGTGAAAAATATACGTAATATAGAATCAATTACGACATTTATATCAAATGCACCTTAAAAGCTCGTATGATAACATTTTAATCTCCATATAACTCTCTTATGATTTGTATTAGTATTCACTTTATCTCTTGTGATTTTTGCATTTATCCGTGTAATCTTCCTATGCATTTGTGCAAAATAGTTAAGCCATCGATTGATTTAGCATTTAAGTAAGGGCACTATTGGTATTTTAGTTAACGATGTTACATTGGCTAGTTTTTGTCCAATTTTTACTTTATATAAAATTATAGGGGATGAAGTGACATTTTTGTAGCCATAGAAGGTTCATATGGCCATAGTCGAAACTACAGAGGGATTATATGTAATTCAACCTAAAATTAGTGGACAGAAAATCAGAATTATTGACCTGCTGCAGCTGCAAGAGGGGCCCCAAAAAAAAGTAAAAGAAACTGATTAAGGCATATTACTTCAGCTAGTCATAATGAGAAACCATGGCCACATCTTGGTTAGGCAACTCCCAACTTTTTTATTTTTCCAACATTCTAGTCAAGCGTCTTGCAGGTAAAGTGCCAACTTTTTTGGTTTTCCTAATTCCTAGTTAGACAATGCAGCCTAAATACAAAGCTGTTTCAACCAAAGATAAACATCAAACGCTTTCACCACTTTTCTTTGTCATTTCCTTGATTCTGAAATCAGAATCTGGAAGAGTTGTGGGGTACTGTGGCCAAGACTGGGGGGAAATTGACTTGGGGGGGAGGCACTTTAAGGGATACTTCTGCATTTGGACCACATGAGATTGTAAACATATAATAATTGGCCTTCCTTTCAACTTTTGTCAACGACCAAATATGGATCCACATTTGACAAATCGGAAGTAACTGCACCTAGGATCCGAATCTCTACAATCGTAGAGGATTTTTTGACGATCGAGATTGGCTGAGCTGAACTTGGGCTGATCTCAGCTGTTCATTTGAATTTTAAAAGTTTTAACTGTCTTTTGCAAGCCAAGGTGCAACCACAGAGGACAAGAGATGGATCATGAGCTTCAACAATTATCCATCATAATTGAATAGGATAATGTATACATCAATGCAATATATATACATATATACACACACACTAAAATAACAGATTAAAAATAATCAAATCATTCAAAAGTTTATTTTTTTTTAAAAAATTAGTACGTCCATCCAGATATTTCACAATCCTATAATACATAGTGTAATGCAGTGTAAAGTTGAAAATTTAACAGAGGGCCAAATTCGTCCAACCACCCAAAGAGTTCTTCATATCCCCTTCTATAAGAAGCGCAAACCTGAGTCCCTTGGTTCATCGCGGACTTCACAAACCATATGCCACCAAATGATGAATCTCAAGGTTTGTTCAATTGCTTTAATAGTCTCTATAATCTTTTCTCTCGTCCTGATTTCAGAATGTGGAATCATTGTGGTCTATTGGGGCCAAAATGCAAGGGAAGGCACCTTGAGTGATACATGTTCCTCTGGATTATACAAGATTGTTAACATAGCCTTCCTCCCAACTTTTGGCAATGGGCAAACTCCTAAGCTGAACTTAGCTGGTCACTGTAACCCTTCATCTGGGGGCTGTCAAAAATTAAGCAACAGCATCCGCCAGTGTCAGAACCAAGGAATTAAGGTCATGCTCTCGATTGGCGGTGGCGCTGGAAGCTATTCTTTATCATCAGATAATGACGCCAGACAAGTAGCAAATTATCTGTGGAACAACTTTTTAGGGGGCAAATCAAATTCAAGACCACTAGGTGATGCTGTTTTGGATGGTATCGACTTCGATATTGAACATGAGCAAGGCCAATCCTATTATGCTACTTTGGCAAGGGCATTGTCTGATTACAGCAAACAAGGCAAAAAAGTGTACTTAACTGCAGCACCACAATGTCCATTTCCTGATCGGAGCCTCAATACCGCACTTAGCACTGGACTCTTCGACTACGTGTGGATCCAGTTTTACAATAATCCTCCTTGTGAGTACACTTCTAGCAGTCCCAACAACTTCAAAAACTCATGGAACAAATGGACTTCATCCATAAAAGCAAATCAGTTTTTTGTTGGACTTCCAGCTTCAACGGCGGCTGCTGGAAATGGTTATGTTCCAAAGCAAGTTCTAATATCAGAGGTCCTGCCTTTCGTGAAAGGGTCATCCAAATATGGTGGGATCATGCTTTACGATCGATACAATGACAAACAGAACGGCTATAGTTCTGCTGTGAAGGGCAGTGTTTAAGTTTAATATCCAAGCCACCATGTTATTACTAAAGAAAAAACCCAGAAGAGTAATGTGGCCTAATAGTGAAGCCACCATGTTATTACTACTTCTGCTGTGAGCATGTTATTTGTCTAATCACTAAAAAAACTTTATTATCAATGATACAACAATAATTGTCCTTGTACTTTTATAGTCTATTATTTTTGTTTAAGCATGTCAATAAAGAACTAGAGCTTATTAACATCTGGACTCCTCCTATCCGCTGTCGGTAGATTGTGATTGGCTTCCACGAACTCTCTGGACAAGGCTAACAGAATTTCCTGTTGAATCAAATTGAATTTGGTCAATCGATCTTAGTAAACTTGATTGGATTCAATTTTGTTTAAAATCAAAATTCCAAATTTGATATCAAATTTTTTATTTTGGATTTTATTTTTTAACGAACTTTTACTCTTATTTAATTTTCTGCATACATAACATTGTTGTTGTTTATTCTTATGCCTAATGATTTATACGCCTATGTTACAATCTATTATTAATATATATATAGACACACACATATATACATATACAAATTAATTATTGATTATTCTCGTACAAAAAACTACATAATTCAAAGTAATATAGATAAGGTAGTAACAATTGTTGGACTTGTGGTCTGGCCTATTTGATGGATTAAGTGACAACTTAGGCCCACGCGTTAAATTAATTTGGTCGACTTTGACCAAATCAAAGGAGGAAAACCAAGTCATCATGACTTGATGATTCAGCCGTGGGTTTCATTTTAAAAATAAGCGTAACGGATCTTCTGTCCCACACCCTGTGCCACTCTCTGTCCCACTTTTTATTATATTGCTATTTCTCATTCATAAATATCATGTTTTAGTTCTTTTTTGCTTCCTTATGATTCAATAACTATTAATTGAGTAATACACAAAATTTAAACAAGAAGAAAGCATTGTTCCAGCCGCCAACCTGGAAAAGAAACTAAGAGAGAGGAAAAAGTGAACCGGGAAAAAACAAGTTAGAGAGAGAAAAGCTTTAAACTCTTGATTGGATGGTGATTTGAATTTTGATTGAGACGAAATTTTATCCATGCGATCATCTCGTTAATATCTATCTATCTATTAATTTGGATTTTGAATTTTCTTTTTGTTTAGTAATACCCTTCCAAACTTACTTCTTTGATAGTTGTAATTTTTGGGAGATAAATTTGTAACAATTTCACTTGGTTGATGTTAGTAATATTATATTGTTGTCTGAATATTTCGAGTAGACCTGTGTATTTCCATTACTGTGATAGTGAAATTTTTTTTTACTAGACTAGATCCCGTAGTTTTTTTTAAATTTGGATTTTTTACATTAAAAATCTTGGTGTCTTGTACCTTTTATATTTCTGTATTTTATTATTACTGTTGATATCGTGGTTTGGTAATTTGATTTGTTCCTCTTGTAACTGGTATTTGGGAAAGAGTAATTTGTTCTAAATTAATTGATATTGTGTGTTTGCACTGGTATTCTTTTTTCAACCAAGTGATATTAAAGCAGCTAGGTTAGGTTGCTTATTTATACTAGTTAAAATAGATGATTCGAATAGTGGTTGTACAATAAAATTGAATGCAACTAATTATTCGATCTGAAAGTTTAGAATGGAAGACTATTTGTATTGTAAAGATTTGTTTGAACCTGTTCTAGGGGATAAAGGTAGATCAAGTAATATGAGTGATAAAAAGTGGACTGTTATGCATAGAAAAATTACTGGTAATATTAAAAAGTAGATTGGTTAGAGTATTTTCCAACAATTGACTAATGAAATTAGAGCTGATGTATTATGAAAAAAGTTAGAAAATATGTACAAAAAAAAAGACTGGCTTAAATAAAACCTCTTGTTTAAAACAGATTATTCGGATGTGACAAAAAGATAGTAAAGATATGACTGAACATCTGAACAATTTTCAAGGCTTGATAAACCAAGTAGCTACATTGAATGTGAACTTGGATGATGAGGTGCAAGTTTTGTTATTATTCAGTTCTTTGATGGATAGTTGGGAGGCAATGGTGATTTTTGTCAATAATTCAGTTTCGGACAGTGTGTTGACCATGAATACAACAAAAGAGACTGTGATGAATGAAGAACTCAAGAGAAAGGAATAAGAAATTGTGAATGAATCCAAACCCCTGGTGATAGAAAACAAAGAAGGAAGAGGGAAAAGCAAAAGCGGAAGACCCCACAATAGAAATGACAAATCCAAAGGCAAGCCTAAGTCATAAAAAATAATGCATACTTTTATTGCAAAAAGAAAGGGCATTATATGAAGGAATGCAGAATCTTGAAAAGGAAACAAGTTGAGAAAAAGAAAAAAGGCAAGGCGAAGAAAAAAGGTGATAAAGAGACTACAACAATTGTGGCAGGCCATGATGATATGATTATGTTCTGTGATGATGTCATATGAATATTACCTATCATTTCTTCTCAATTTACATTGAAGGAGATTTTGACTATGTTAGGATGAGAAACGAAATCTCGTGTAAAGTTATTGGCATAGGTGACATATATTTAGACATAGATGCTGGGCGTCAGTTAGTCTTGAAAAATACTCAATATGTTCTTGATATCTACCTTAATCTTGTTTTTAAGGGAAAGTTTGATAATAAGGGTTATCATAACTCATAAGGTGGATGCAAATGAAAATTCATCAAAGGAAATCTCGTTATTGTTAGAGAAAAGAAGCAGAATACCCTTTACTTGATGCAAGCCAAGTTAGAGATGGGAGAAGTGAATGCAGTTTCTGATTCATCCATTGACCTTTGGTATAGGCAATTTGAATACATGAGTGAAAAAGAGATTCAGACACTTGTTCGCAAGCAATTCCTACTTGAAATTAAAGGTAATGCACTTAAACCTTATGTTGACTACATTTATGAGAAATAATATAGTACTGTATTTCAAAATATTTCTCCATCTAGAAAATTGAATCCACTGGAGTTGGTGCACATTGATATTTACCATATGAAAGATGAGTCTCTTGGTAGTGCCATTTATTTTGTAACTTTTATTAATGATTTTGCTAGAAAATTTGGTATTTTGCTTTAAAATCCAAAGATCAGGTTTTAGAGGTGTTTAAAGCCTTTCACAGCAAAGTTGGGAGGGAGACTGGCAACCAATTAAAGTGTATTCGTGCTGACAATACTGGTAAGTATAGGAGACTATTTAAAAGGTACTGCAAGTCCGATAGGATCAAATTAGAAAAGATAGTACCAAATACTCCCCAAAAGAATGGAGTAGCAGAAAGAATAAACAGATCTATCACTGAGCAGGTTAGATATATATTCTCTAATGCTAAACTGCCAGAATCCTTTTGGTGTAAGGCAATGAGAACTGCAGTTGATTTGATTAATCTTTCTACATCAGCTCCTTTGAATGGTGATATCCCAGAGAGAGTATGGATAGGAAAAGATGTATTCTTTAAATACTTGAGAATTTTTTGTTGTCAGACATTTGTCCATATTCCAATAGATGAGGGGTAAAATTTGATGTAAAATCAAAACAATATATTTTCTTGGATTATAGCATAAAGATTTTGGCTATAGACTATATGATCTTGTTGAAAAGAAGGTGATTAGAAGAAGAGATGTTGTCTTCCTTAAAGATCAAACCATTGAGGACATTGATAAAAATGACAAGCCAAGATCTTCATATGGCATTCCTGCTAGTTCAAATCCAGATACAGTTCTAGCATCAGTTGATTTTGATCATGAAGGAGCTAACATAAAGCAGAGGCCGGATATTGATGGTGATGATATTGCCACCGATAACTTGAACAAGAGATACCACCAACTCCACCATTACCACCACAAGACGAGTTTAGGAGATCTACCAAAGAGAGGAGACTTTTTAACAGATATAATCCTAATGAGTATGTGCTGCTAATAGATGGATGGGAACCGAAATCCTGTAGTGAGACTCTAGAGTATAAGAGGAAAGAAATTGATTGCAAGCTATGCAAGAGGAGATGATGTTCTTACATAAGAATCACGCCTATGACTTGGTGAAATTGCTTAAGAACAAAAGAGCACTAAAAAATAAATAGGTCTATGGGTTGAAGACTCAAGAGTACAATGCACAGCCACAGTACAAAACAAGATTGGTTGTTAAGGAATTCAGTCAGAAGAAAGGTGTAGATTTTGAGAAAATTTTCTCTCCTATGATAAAACTATCGTCAATCTGGGTTGTTGTTGGTATTGCGGCCAACTTGAATTTGGAGACTGAATAACTTGATGTAAAAATTGCCTTCCTACATGGTGACTTAGAAGAAGAAATTTACATGGAATAACCGAAAATGTTCAAAGAAAGTGACAAAGAGAACCTTGTATGCCGTTTCAGAAAGAGTTATGTATGAATTGAAACAGATGCCAAGGCAGTGGTACAAGAAGTTTGACTCATGCATGACGGACCACGAGTACCATAGGACTATAACTAATCATTGTGTCTACGTGAAGAATTTTTCTAATGGTGATTTTATTATTCTGTTGCTGTAGATTGATGATATGTTAATTATTGACCGTGATGCTATGAAAATTGACAAGTTGAAAAAAGAGTTAAGTAAATCCTTTGCAATGAAGGATTTGGGTCCGACTAGATAAATTCTTGGAATGAAAATAAAAAATAGTGGTTATCTCAGGAAAAATACATTGAAAAAATGTTTTACAAATTTAACATGAGCAAAGTTAAAGAAATCTCTACTCTACTTGTAGGTCACTTCAAATTAAACATTAAGTAGTCTCTTAAAAGTGAGAAAGATAAATAAGACATGAGAAAAATTTCTTATGCATCGGCTATTGGTAGTTTGATGTATGCTATGATTCGCACTAGACTTGATATAGCTCATGCAGTTGAGGTAGTTAGCCGATATCTTTTTAATTTTGGTGAGAAATATTGAAATGCTTTTAAGTGGATCCTTAGGTATTTTAAGGAAACTTTCAAATTGTGTTTGTGTTTCGGCAATGGAAAGACCATGCTAGATGGGTATATTGATATAGATATTGTAGGTGATCTCGACAATAAGACGTCCACATCTGGATATTTGATATTTTTGTAGAGGGAGCAATGTAATGACAAAATAAGTTGCAGAAGTGTATCACCCTATACAGTATAGAGGGAGAGTATATCGCAATCACTGAAGCATGCAAAAAGACTTTTTAGTTGTAGAAATTTCTTCAGGAGTTGGGTATAAAATAAGAGAAGTATAGTTTTCACTGTAATAGTCAGAGTGTCATTCATTTGTATAAAAATTTTATATTTCACTCTCGGTCTAAACACATTGATGTGAGATAATATTGGATTCGGGATATGTTGGATTTTAAATTGTTGACACTTGAGAAAGTTCATACTAATGATAATGGTACTGACATGTTGATTAAGATATTGCTTAGTGAGAAACTCTTTCCTTATAGACAGGAAGCAAGTTTGGTAGAGCCCCCTAAATGAGTTGGACGAAGAGATTGTTGGACTGGTGATCCAACCTATTTGGTGGGTTAAGTTACAATTTAGGCCCACACATCAAATTAATTTGGTCAACTTTGACCAAATCAAGTAGAGAAACCAAGTCATCATGACTTGATTCAACCGTGGGTTTCCTTTTGGAAATAAGAAGAAAGCATTGTTCCAGCCGCCAACCTTGAAAAGAAACGAAGAGAGAGAAAAAGTGAATTGGAAGAAAGGAATCTAGAGAGAGAAAAATTTCAAGGTTTTGATTGGATAGTAATTTGAAACTCGATTAAGATAAAGTTTTACTCATACGATCCTTTTGTCAAACTCTATCCATGTAATGGTTTGGATTTTGAATTTTTTTTTCATTTGGTGATATTTTTCCAAACCCACTTCTTTGATAGTTGTAGTTTTTAAGGGATAAATTTGTAGTAATTTCACTTGGTTGTTGTTGGTGATGTTGTTGTCATCCAGATGTTTAGGGTAAACACGTGTATTCCCATTACTATGACAGTGTAGATTTTTTTGACTAGATTAAGTCTTGTGATTTTTCCCAACTTGGATTTTTCACATAAAAATTTTTAGTGTCCTGTGCCTTTTATTTTTCTGCATTTTATTATTACTGTTGATATCAACGGTAATTTAGTTTGTTCCTATTTTAACTAGTACTTGGAGAAAGAGTAATTTGTCCTGAATTAATTTTGTTATTGTGTGTCTGTACTGGTACCCCTTTTCCAACATAATGTCTAATACTTTATTACTTATTAAGAAATATGTATGTATGCTTAGTTCATACCATAGTCAATTTATATAGATACATGTCATGATATTCATATAATGGTGTGTCTTTAAAGTTTATGAGCAATTACTTTGTGTTGATATGAATAACTTAATAAATCACATGATAAAAATGTTAAATATTAATTTAATTACTCAAGATGGAGACGATTGATTACCAAAACCTGATATTGTTTTCGAGTTAGCCACAATTTTATTTTTGAGTTTTTATACCAAATATGAAAATACACAGAATGATGAACTGCGTGAATTATCTAAATTGATTTCCAATTTCAGTTTAATTTCAACTTTACACTGAAGGGAGAAAACCAACGTTGATGGATTGATTCAATGTCAAGTTCGTTATGATTTTAAGTCCGATCCATTTATATGGGTTATAAATGGACAGGGAACATGACGAGCTAGCCTACTTTGTAGTTTAATTTCATGCGGGTCTTCCTCAAATCAAAAGGCAGCAGCAAGTGCTATGGAATGTAGTTAGTATGATACAAACCAAACCACATCGAGAGAAGGGATAGATTGGGTGGTTCCGAGGAGGGAGTAAATATAAGTGAAATATCTCGAATTCGAACCTTCTCATTTACACTTAAAAAAAGAAAGAAAGAAAATTAACTAGATCTGAGTTGAATTGAACTACTTCAAGTTATACAAACCTAACTACTAGCATCTCTCTCTTGCCTACTTTGTGCCCCTCAACCTTTTTAAAGTTAATTTCTCGAATTAATCTTTCTTACAATTTCTTACATGGTTGACAAAATTTTTTAAATATACTTGTGAGACAAAGTACATGCAAATATACAAACATAAAAATAGGGGAGAGAGTTTAGATTTGAACAGTGGTGATGTGTTTTGCTGCTACTACAAGTGTAGAAAAATATTTTTATATTGATAGTGCAAGAAAGAGTACTACATTTCTCTATAGTTATTTAATTACTACAATAACCTTTGTTCTAATCTTTACAAGAACAAATATTTTAGAGAAAATTGTTCAACTTGTTACTCACATTTCATTAAATGAATTTTTTTTTCATTTTTTTCTTTTAAAATGGTAAAAATTTACTCTGCCTACCTGGTGCTGCTTGAGCTATTTAAAGTTAATTTCTCGAATTAATCTTTCTTATAGTTTCTTACATGCTTGAAATTTATATTTTTAATATACTCGTGAGACTAAGTGTATGCCAATATACAAAAAAAAAAAAAAAAAAAAAAAGAGAGCGAATTTAAATTTGAATAGTGGTGATGTGTTTTGCTTCTACTACAAGTGTAGAAATATTTTTATATTGATAGTGCAAGAAAGAGTAATGCATTTCTTTATAGTTATCTAAATACTACAATAACCTTTGCTCTAATCTTTACAAGAACAAATATTTTAGAGAAAATTGTTCAAAATGTTACTTACATTTCACTAAATGAATTTTTTCATTTATAACTTCTAAAATAGTAAAGATTTGCCTTGGCTAAAAGATTATTGCACTGATAATAACATCAGTTCATTCAAATACGTGAATTGATTAACCCTCCATCGGTCTCTACGTGGTTAGTAGTGGATTCTTCTTTCTTTCATTTGGTCTTCTGTTCAGTCATCTTTGTAGTTATGATTACAAATCACAACCCGTGACCTCGAATGACATGAATTGATAAGCCGATTAATTTACTCTAAAGTCCCTCTGGAAATTGATTTTATAATTTAATCCTTTACTACTCTTTATAAACACGGTTTGTTGTTCCCTCGTTTGATTTTTAACAACGTTGTTTTGCGTATAACAAACTGTAATTTTTATACAATGAACTTAATAAAATGTGATACTGTCAATATTTGTATGTCAGAGTTCGAGCTATTGATTCTCCTCACAGCTTGTAGACGTACGTGTGAAAATCTTTACATCTTTGACTTTAAATAATCTATTATAAAAATTCAAGAAAATGAAAAATATGCAAATATTGTAACATGATGTTGACAATAAATATTGGACAAAAGAATTAGTTTTGGGATAATATAACCATGTGCACCTAAAGTATTATGCATTTGATTCAAATAAGCCAAAATGGCACATCCATGGAAATAGCTCAAGTGTGTTTCAGGTGAGAATTGAAAGGAGATAATTCTGTAAGATCTTAGAGATATTATCCCAGTACATGTAATTTTAAAAGGCTAATTTACTTCCTAAAATTTTATCTCTTCCACATATCTTTAAATCTTTTCATATTTTTGCAGGTGGAGATGGTTTGTGGTTAAACTTGCCTTTGCCATCTTTGCTATGAACCTCTCAACCTAGTCCACGCAACTTGCATTCTTGTAATGGTTTAGGGTATAAAGCCATGTTTCAGTATAAGCAACTATCCTCTCAGCCTGCATTTTGTACAGTTTACAGAGCACAGTGCTTTGCTTATGCAACTTCCAAACTAATTGAAGTTGCATGGTCCTTCTCCAGCTTCCTAAATTCAACCCTACATGTCTACAAGAAGAAGGTGGAGTTATTATAGCAATTCCAATGAATGCCAAGTGGCTTTCTTTTATTTTTGACATTTGACACATTTCTTTTTTGAGAAAACTATCTTCATTTTTTCTTTTCTTTATTTTGCTTTATTTTGTTTACTTTATTTCCTTTCTCCTTTCTGACTAAAGACAACTATCTACCTATTATATAAAAAGAAAGTATAGTTACTATAGCAATTTCAATGAATGCCAAGTGGATTTCATTTATTTTTGACACATGTCACATTTCTCTTTTGAGAAAGTTATCTTCATTTTTTCTTTTCTTCATTTTGTTTTCTTTTTCTTGTTCACTTTATTTCCTTTCTCCTTTTTGGCTAAAGACAACTAAACAAACCCTCATCTATACTGTAGTTTCCTCATTTAGTTCACTCTATACTCCTTCGAGCCCTTGTCCTCCAAAATCCACGACAATCTCTTTTCAGCCTTCTTAACAATTTGCCTCATCTCTGGCTAGATAATGACAACTAGCCAGAAATTTTCGACAAATATACATAAATGCTCGAGATAATCATTACCTTCAGCATCTCAGATTGATTTTTGGTATCATAAGTTTCATTCGTAACCTGCAAGCCCTTGTCCTCCAGAATTTGCGACAATCTCTTTTCAGCCTCGACACTTTGCCTCATCTCTGGCTAGATAAGGGCAACTAGCCCAAAAAATTTCCACAAATATACATAAAACCTTGACATTTTTTTTTGTTGACACAGGGGTGTCCGGGTCAATCCTTACGGGGCCCGACTAATCCCCTGCTGCCCAGGCCCGGGAGTGTCCGGGTCAATCCTTACGGGGCTCGACTAATCCCCTGTGACCCAGGCCCGGCGCCCCAACCCGACTCTAGCACGATAAGTGCGCGAAGGAATCCAGCAGAGCGGAGGCTCGAACTCGTGACCTCTCGGTCCCTGTGAGAGCTGACTTCCGCTGGACCATTCACGCGGGGCTACATAAAACCTTGACATAATCATTACCTTTAGCATCTTGGATTGATTTTTTGCCTCATCTCTGCCTCTTCGATCCTTTTGCTCTATTTTACCATTGGGCCGGGCTGAGTTTCTAATTGAACTGTTTAAGTATGAAACCTGTTGACTGGTCAATGATCTGGCAGTTCAACCGGATTAAACCGAGAACTCGGCTGGTTTTGTGAAAGAACTGGCTTTTGTGGAAAAATTTTGGTAAGCTTTTGCTAAGATTTGAACTTGGGACCTTCAGCATGTATCTACAATATGTTCACCACCAAACCACTTGCCAAACATTAGTTGAGTAGCTTTCTTATAATATATGATGTTTTGTCAATTCTATCTTTATTTTTTTTATTTCTTTGAAACAAATTTATTTGGAATCTTTTAATAAAAACTTATGAACCCCCAAACTCTATAAGTTATAAGATGGATTTAAAAAATAACATATTGCGTAATTCATTTTAAAGATAAATATTGTTTTTAATAATTTTTTGCACTTAAAATTCATAAATAAGATGGATAATTACACTAAACACAAATAAAATTTTACACTTGAAATTTGGTAGATTACTAAATAAATTTATGTCTTGCTAATTCTTATACGAATTGAATTAAATGAGCATTTGCTATGGCATTGTTTATTACAGTTTATATCATATATCTTCTATCAAAAAATATAAAACATAATATTTAAATATATTTACTGACCCACTGGTTCAATTACTCATCTACTAATTGAACTAGTGACCCGTTGACCAATATCCTTCGTCGGGTTCCTTTCCGAGCCGAGTTTAATAACTATGACCGACCCACATGCGAAGTTGTTTAAAAGAGATGTAACTTGAGGTGATTCCTTTAGAAATTCTATAAATTGACCTACAATTTTGTTTTCAGTGGAGAAAGAATCCATTTGGATTGCGATTTTCTGAATTTTTTTTAAAAAAATGTATTGTAGTGATTTGATATATGTAAGATAAAAAGGTGATTGAAAAATATATTCACAAAAAATATAAAAAATTTTGGAGAAAAATGGCAATACGAATAGGGTCTTAGGTTTTGAGTTAGGCTTTGCTTTCCGGAGGAGAGAAAATTTTAGGTTTTGGGTTTTAAAAGCCTAAGACTAAGGCCCTGCTTGGCACTTAAGTTTTTTGCCAAGTTTGTGTGCTACTAGTTTTTTAAAAACTTTAGTTACATTAACCTTAAAAAACTTCTCAAAGTTTTTAAACTATACATTTCAAAATATTCAAAAATTTACACACTTCAAAATTTTTTTAAAAAACTTCTACAGTAAAACTATAATAAAGTTTTAGATGAAAGTTTTAGACGAACACCCAAAAAAATCACTTGTCAAATAGGGCCTAAGATTGCTAATACAGATTTTGAGTTTTAAAAGCCTAAGACTAAGATCTGGCTAATACTCTACTACTATAGCGAGCCAAGAAACATAAATGCAGTTGTTGTGCAAGATGACAAACAAGACACTAGGATAGGGGTGCAAACGAATCGAGGCGTTCGATTCAAGCTCGAACTCGAGCTCAAAATATTAAACTCGTTAGCTTGTGAGCCAGCTTGTGAGCTCGAATATATATATTTTTTTATTTTTTATTTTAATAGTAAAATTACATAAATATTCTTAATATTTTATTATTTATTAAGAAAAAAATATTATTTTATTTATTTTTTTAAAAATAAAATAATTATTTTTATTATTTCGAGCTTGAGCTCGAGCTTCAAAATTGTCAGCTCGTCGAGCTCGAGCTCGAGTTCAATAAAATTAAGTCAATACTCGGCTCAATTAGGCCAAAATTCGATTCAACTCGACTTATTTGCAACCTTACTCTAGGAGACTCTGATCTTACCGTACATGTAGTTTCTTTTGCATGCAACCACATTTTCAGCCTTTCTTGTCCTAGCAAAGTTGGTATAAAATACTATATTGAATGTTAAAATCTTCAAGACAAGTATTTTTCCTCTTTAAGTTTTTCTCTCATTCATTTTTTGGATGTTTTTTATTCTTTGCCAAAACAATTTATTTTTCAATATCGTATTTAAATTAAAGAACGTGTAAAAACTTATTTTGTATACTTCAAAGGATAAGAAATATTTTTTTTAATACTTATATATGTGGAAAGGAATTGTCAAGGAAAAGATAAGAAAAAGGACTACAAACATGGTTCAAAGGAACGGTTGTGGTTATGGTCACAGTCATTATCGTTCCACATCGATCATGGTAGAATCATCACAGTTTCGATGAGACGTATATTTTATATATAATTATTTGATAGAAAGACATCTAATTAATTTTAAAATTCATTCTCAATTTTTTTAAAAAGAGAAGTTTTTAACTCACTATAAAGTAGATGTATATCCTATAATGAAATATTTCAATTAGTTTTAAAAAAATGAGGAAATAAAGATTACGTGGTTTCTAAAGTCAAACGGCTCAATATTTTACATAATAGGAAACATGGGAAAACTTGCAAAGTTTTAGCATTTATAAGTAGTTTAGAGAAATTATTAGAGATACAAAAAAAAGTTCTACAAAAAAAAATAATAGGGTAAGTCTAATATTCATAATAACTATGAGCATTTATATGCATAAGGGATAGATTATACCACAACCTAAAAAAGATTAGCTGTATGATCAAAATCATTTTTAGATTTAGTCAAAGCTTGAGGTCTCATATGCAAATAAAACAAGCCCTAATAATCACTAAAACAAGCTGGAGGTGACCTTATTCCCTGCCATAGCCATTCTCCAACTTGTTAACGGCCCTCGTTTCTTCTCTCTTAAAATTCTTTTCTTTGGCTAGTAGAGGTACCTTACACAGCCAAGGCACTAGAAGTTATTGTCAGGCTTAAGATTCTTCATGTAATCACCAACCATCCTCTTGTCAGCCTTAAGTAATTTTTTTTCCAGAAATAAAAAAGCCAAAAAGCAATTTTAGAATAAACAAAATTTTTAAAAAAATGAAAAAAAAACACATTTCTTTAGATTTAGGGGGAAATAATATTCACAACATCATGTACAGACTTTAACTTGCCTCCTTTAGGGGAAAAGAAAGCCAAATGATGGATGAAGCGGCAGGAAAATGAATAAGCAAAGGTTTCTGATCAGAAGACAAAAAATGACAAAGAAATTAAATAGTACGTACCAAGGAGAGACGGTAATAGCAGAAATTCATGAATTATGAATATTTGACTAAACAAAACAAGAAATGAAATATCACATTCATCCTTGATCTCTTGCAATGAAACCATTCATTTAGTTAATTATGGACAAAATTGAAAGAAAATGCATCAACTAATCCAATAGAGAAAAAAAGAAAAGTAAGTGATTAGGATGAAGGGAAAAAAAAAGAGAAGTACATAGTATTATCTAAATGAGGAAGGCTACAATCTAGATGAGGATTTGTTTAATTGTCTTTAATTAGAAAAAAAAAAAAAGAAAATAAGGTGAATTAAAAAAAAGAAAGAAAAAATAAAGATAGCTTCAAGAAATGGAATAACTATAGTAACGCCAATAAAGGCCAAGTGGCTTTCTTCTATTTTTGACACATGGCACATTTTGAGAAAGCTATCTTTATTTTTTATTTCTTCATTTTGCTTTCTTTTTTTTTTTTCACTTTATTTCCTTTCTCTTTTCTAACTAAAGACAACTATATACACCTATTATATAAGAAGAAAGTGGAGTTACTATAGCAACCCAAATGAATGCCATGTGGTTTTCCTTTATTTTTTACACATGGCACATTCCTCTTTTGAAAAAGTTATTTTCAATTTTTTTCTTCAATTTTCTTTCTTTTTTTTGTTCGCTTTATTTCCTTTCTCCTTTCTAACTAAAGACAACTAAACAAAGCTTCGTCTATACTGCAGTTTCCTCATTTAGTTTTCACTTTGTGTCCCTTTCTTTTTTTCCTTTCATCCTGATCGTTTACTCTGCTCATTTTTCTCTATTGGATAGTTGATGAATATTCTTTCAATTTGTCCATAGGAAGAAAGTGGAGTTACTATAGCAACCCAAATGAATGCCATGTGGTTTTCCTTTATTTTTTATACATGGCACATCCCTCTTTTGAAAAAGTTATTTTCAATTTTCTTCTTCAATTTTTTTCTTTTTTTTTTGTTCACTTTATTTCCTTTCTCCTTTCTAACTAAAGACAACTAAACAAAGCTTCATCTATACTGCAGTTTCCTCATTTAGTTTTCACTTTGTGTCCCTTTCTTTTTTTTCATTCATCCTAATCGTTTACTCTGCCTTTTTTTCTCTTTTGGATAGTTGATGAATTTTCTTTCAATTTGTCCATAGTTAACTAAATGAATGGTTTTGTTGTAGGAGGTCAAGGATGTGTTTGATGTTTCCTTTCTTGCTTAGTCCAATCATCATGATTCATGATTTTTTGCTCTTACGTTCTTTTTCTGATATATACTATTTAATACTTTTTTGTCACTTTTCACCTCTTGATTCGAAACCTTTGCTTATTCCTTTTCTCGTAGCTTCCTTCTTCAACTAGCTTTCTTTTTGCCCTATAAAAGAAGGAAGGTGAAGTTTGTATATGATGTTGTGAATACTTTTTTCCCCTAAATATAAAGAAATGTGTTTTTTTTTAGTTTTTTTAAATTTTATTTATTCTGAAATTACTTTTTGGCTTTTTTATTTTTGGGAAAAATTCTCTAAAGCTGACAAGAGGATGGGTGGTGATTACATGAAGAATCTTCATGCTGATAATGAAAAAATTGTAATTACTTCCCCCCCAATAAAATAATAAATTCCATCGTACAAATTCATTCCAATTTTAATTTTTTATTTACTAAAATTGTTATTTGATAATAGGGTGATAGTGCTAGAGTAGAGGAGGAAGAATTTGACAAGTGAAAGTCCAAGGTAGACGATGATCACGAAGGAAATGGTGAGACTTGTTGAACCAAAAATTAATTAAAGTCTCTTAATTTATGGATAGATAATTATATTTTGATATTTTGATTTATATAAAGTTTCTTAATAGTGAAAAGTGCTTATTTACTGGATAAGGTGGATGATGTGTAAAATGATTGGTGGGGCCAGCAATTTAGGGTGTGAAAAAAAATATTTCGTAGTATCTCTTTATTTTGAATTACTAGCATTTATCCATGATAGGTAGTTTATTTTCGTGGTTTTTAATTTTTGCAAATGATAGCCTAAGAATAAAAGAAGTGTAAAATTAAATTTTAGAATCTTTTGTTTAAACTGGTTCTATATGACTTTGTACTCTTATCCTTTTTCTATTGCCCCTAACGATAAATAATGTAATTAGAGTTTAAGATGGTTGTTAGGCTTGGAACTGGACATTATTATTTGACTAAATGATTTGATAATATTTTGTCGATTTAACTAGCTAAAATGATTGGGATTGTCAAAGGATTGCAGTTGGTAGTATAAGTTAGCATTGAGACTTTTAGCCTAGAGTGTCACTCGACAAAATATAATAAGAAAATTCAATTTTGATTAAAAAAATATTTTTGCAATCAAATAAATTGTTGGTTTTGAATTTGCATATGTATATCTAGAAACATGGCATTCATATTTTTATTTAAAAATTGCTATTTGTATTCTAAATCTGTTTGGTAAGATAATATGCTCACCTGTTTGTAATGCTATTAGGCAGGATTTAAATGGACGGATTAACTTGCTTTTTCTCTAAAAAAAAAAAAAAAAGAAAAATGTGCAAGTTTGTATGTTTTTATTGATGTTGATTTTGACAGGTCTTGGTGGCTTTCTAACCTTTTTCTGATTATTAAAGTGCTAGAAACATTATGACTGCTTGTTGTTTAGTTACAACTAAATTATGCTGCTATTAAACAGACAATACACTCATAATGGATTTGCTTTCTCTTCTTTTTTGGTATCATTATATACACATGATATAAATTAAAAAACTTTGTCCAAATCACAATAAATTGGGGGCGAATTTCATAGATAGAATTTCTCTTCATGGCAAATTTTAATTGTTTGGATACTCAATTTTTCTCTTATATTTCTATTTATTATGAACCAAAAAAATTTGTTATTATGTATTCAACTAAACTTTTATGGACCCTTGGCTGTGACTTGCACAACCAAGGTAACTCTAGTATTAATATCTCTATCAATCATGAAGATTGCCAAGGAATCTGTTAATGTTGCCCGGAACACCCTATCTATCATTCCCCTTTTAAAACTTAACACTTCACTGAAAAATATGTTCACCCTGATATCATTCCCCACTTTCATTCCCCTATCATTCGAATCTGATTCCAATTTCAGAGAGTGAATGGCACCTCCTAAGTTCTTGTAAGTTTTGTCAATCATTTTTTGACTAGTTTCCCTTGATGGATATGCACTTCATGCTCAGATCTGTCTCGGTTACAGAAAAAGGAAATGGAAAATGTAACAGCAGTCTTTCTAGGCTCTAGCTACTAAAGTAGATCATGCAAGATCTCACCCTAGGTGGATGATGATGATGATGTTAGCGAAATTCTCGGCGTAATGCAGCTGCAAGAAAAGAAAAAGGCGCATTACGTTAGCTTATTGTGTAGTCGTTAAGGAAGTCACCTCAAGTGTCAAGTAATTTTTGGTTTTTCCAGATTTCTAGTACATCTACTTTGCAAGTCAACTGCCTACTTTTTGGTTTTTCCAATTTCTAGTCAAGCATCTCTCCATAATCACTGGCGTAACCAGTGGGGTGGAAAAAGGAAACTGCCACTCCTCCCCCCTTCTCCCCCAAAAAAAATCCAAATTACACCACAAAAGAATTTATAATATTTTTTATGTGTTAAGAATTTTGACCTGAGAATTTTGAATGGTTCTTGTTTTTGCCTTCCAAAATTCTGTTCTTGATCAAACTCCACTAAAACTTGGCGACTTGCATACAATAGTAGTCTAATAATTGTGGCAAGTTCAAATTACAATTATTTAATAAATTTAGATTTATATAGTCTCTCTGTTCTATTGAAATTGTCATGATTTTCTTTTTCATGCATCCAAAATTACATCATCTTACTAAAAATAGATAAATAAAATCTTTTCAAGCATTGCCTTTTGTTCACATGGTCCAAAGAGGTTTTAATACTTATTGTGGGTTCCAAATGATATATCTCATCTCCACTAAAATTGCTAAAATAGCAATGCGTCCCTTATGCAAAGCCATTATGAAAGCACATACACTTTGAATGCTTATCTACAAATTACTAAAGCATTTAAGGACCCACGGTTGCATTCATTCTCTCACCATAAATTGATTATTGATTAAAAAAGCACGGTTTACTAAGTGCACAAAAAATATTGGAACTGAGGGAGTATAAAAAAATAAAAGATTGTATTGGCAGGTCCACTTAACCATTTCGTCTCTTATTTTATAATTAATATAGATATGTAGATTTGTTATGCTTGCTTTTCCGGTGTCCACCGCAATTAGGAGCGTGCATTCTGTGCCTAAATGCATGACACTTCATTCCGAAACAAAACAGAATAGAACTTTCTTGCAAATGTTCCTCGATAACTTATGTGCAATAGCATATTACTAAAAGTGTCGAGACAAATTCTACCATTGATGCACAATTTAGAATGGCTTAATTTGATAGATAACATAAATAAATGGGTAAATTACATTTTACCCCCTGTAGTTTAGCATTTTTTTTACATGACCCTCCTATGGTTTTAAAAACTATACATAACCCCCTCATAGTTTGAATTAAAGTGTCAAAGTGACGGAAATAATCATTCGTAACGGAACTTCTAAAAATGCCGAAATTACCCTTATAAATGTATGACATACTAATCCCGTATGATTTTTATATTTTATCATATAATCCCTTTATGATTTAATACTTTACCATATAACCTCCTTATGGTTTTCAAAATATACACATAACCCCCCCTTGGTTAATAAATAATTTTCAACTTTACATAAGGGTATTTTGACATTTTAGGTGACTCCGTTACGAATGATCATTCTCGTCACTTTAACACTTTAATCCAAACTATGAGGGGGTTATATATAGCTTTTGAAACCATAGGGGAATTATGTAAAAAAATACTAAACCACAGAGGGATAAAGTGGAATTTGCCCTAAATAAATTGATACTTGTTTCATTGGATATAACTTTTTTGATTTTGAATATTATGCTATACATAATTAATCTTTTGACAATTTGTAACTCTATCAATTATACTAATCCCGTAATAAGTTGTTGTAATTTTCATTAGACACTACTGTGATACATATCACTTTTGCCCCGGTCTCCAAGGACCAAATCCTGGCTTTGCCGGTGCCTATAACACTGATGCCCAATTTCTTAGTCAGGTAATAATACAGCCCACAGAGGAGGCTAGTATAGGTGTCGTAAAATTAATGCCTTGTGGTTACATCAAAAATCTTGTCAAACTTGCAGGATTGTCATTAAAGAGTTGATGGCTTAGATCAATCGAACTGAACTCAACCTATTTTAAACCGTCATGAGCCGTCAAATGTATGGTGCGGCGGCATAACAACACTAGTCCTTGACCGTATAAATGCATGATCTTTTGGCAAAAGACTTCGGAGAAATTTTCTGAGTGCCATCAGAATGGCATGCGAGGCGAGAAAAGGAAAATTGAAAAATGGGTGATTGTACAAATGATTTTGCTAAATCGTACTTTGAATCCACAGTAAATACAAATTTCACTATATTATCCAATGACAACTAGTAGTTCTTTCTCGCGATAACAGTAACAATTCTAACAAGAATAATACTCTTAGGCCTTAGAAGTATTTCCTTTAGGACACTGGCCAATTAAAGTTCATGAAAATTATGTTAACCTGTTGTGACTAGTTGCTATGCTTCTGAAGGACGATTTATTTTTGTATTCACTGCACATAGAGATCCCTCTTGGTAAGAGACAAAGGGGATAAAGAAGTAGCGGTCTGTGAGATGTTCTCATGGGCGGTTGAAATCGTAACAAAATCACTGGACAAACAAGCAGAACTGCCTGCAAGAGAAGAAAGGGATTAGTCTCTGGTTGGTATATGTCCATATGGCATAGAGCTGAACAACACTGCAACACTGTTTTATAAGGCATTTCTAGGGCAAGTCTCGAGGCGAGGCGAATCCCAAATGCCCCACGGCTTTTGAATGGGGCGCAGCGCGAATGCCAGGGAGTTTGGGGTGTTCGGGGTGTTTTTGTTTTTTTTTTTTTTTATTTTGAGTTTTGAATTTACTATTTTATCCTTCATATCTTGACTTTGTTTCCTATTTTTTTTTCTTTTCTTTGATACCAAATTATAACTATCTTTTATTAATATGATTTTATATGGCTAATATATGAGTTAGAGTTATGTTGTAATTTTATTTGTTAGACAACAATAATATTTTCATAATTTTATCCATGTTTTATATTTATTAGTAACATATGTTCACACTTATGTATGAATGTTATAATTTTGTAGTATTATTTTATATATTTAAAAATCAAATTTTTTGGGAGTTACGCCCACACCTCGGGCCTTTTGCCTTGTTTGGATGGACATAAACCACTCTGCGCAGTGCCCTCGCCCTTTAAAACATTTGCACTGCAGAGTGGATGCATAGCATGAGTACAAGCGCTGAAATTGATGGTGGTTGTTGTTCTTAGGGCTGTAATAAAATCGAACTGCTTGCGAGTAACTCAGTCAAAAACTTGACTCGGACTCAGGTTGACCGAGTTCAAGCGTTTCAATAAGCAAAACGAGTCGAGTTCGAGTACCCAAAAACAAATGCTCGAAAGCTCATCAAGTTTTATCGAGCTTTTAATTTTAATTTTTTAATATATTATTAAAAAATTACTCTTATACTCAAAAGAGTTGCTGAATTTATGAAATGTTTTAAATCATATAAATATTTTTAAAGGGCAATAATGTCTTTTCACTCAAAAATTATCAAGAAAAATGAAAATGTCTATTGATTGGAGTCCATGCAAGTTGATCTCGAGTTCTGTGAGTAAGCATCGAGTTCGAGCTTAAACTCCAATAATACTATTCACTCGAATTCGATTCAACTCGATTACATTCCTAGTAGTTGTTCCGCCTTCCTTTTACATTCTCTTGTTCCCTGCCCAACAAAAATCACGTACATACTTCGTTCGTGGATTGGAATCCATTTACGAACACGAGTTATGGACACGTTTTGTTAGCGGGATTGATAAAATAAACCCACTACCGATAGTCCAATTCCTATTCGCCAATATTAAAAGGTTTTTCATCCTAATCGATAATTAGTTTGTTTACTAGATAATTTCACTAGTTAAATTTTCTTTTAGTTACCCATGACCTGTGGTCATTATCGAAAGTGAAGTCATTCTAAATTTTTTTGACAAAAAAAAAAAAAAGATCTTTTGATCAAGGGTGGTAATCTAAAATTTGAGAAATAATCACTGCCTTTATTATATGAATGATTTACATCACATTCACATTTCATATCCGCCCAATTTGAAAAATAAATTATGTTTTCCGTTATAATAAGACCTCTTATTTGGTTGATTTCAACATTTGAAACTTCAACATGTTTACCTGCACTATGATCTATTGCCGACTTACTATAAAAATCCAACAATCTGCTTTCAAGTATCTTTCTCTGAACTATTCTAATTCACTTAACCTTTGTGATCATTCACGTTGTTAATCTACAGAACTCTCCCTAATTTTATTTTCAAAGACCACATTTTATAGTGATATCTATATATGCTACTATCTACTCACTAGACATCGATTGTGCACCTAACATACTACTCATATCCAACTCTATATATCACATCACATTACCCTTGAGCTTACAAGTATTGCCTTATATACACTTGAATCTCAAAATATTGCCTTATAGACTAATAATGCATTTAACTTTTAATTTATTTGTATTCCACCTCATTTTTCCTTTATACTCATTTAATACTGTATCTACTTATTTATTAATGCGTATTCATTAATCTTATAACTTCTATCCTTTTTAGATTAATTAATGTTGCAAATTTTCAATTCATCTTAAATTGTAATTATTTTAGATCAATAGAGGCCTACTCATATTAATTTCTTGGATACGAATAAATAATCATAATAAAGGTATAAAAAATTGAATTGGATTGTTAAAATAATTTTAAGGACAACATGGAAAGGTTTCACTTTTTAGTTCCTACTGCTGTCTATGATATAAAAATAATGAATTCTATCTTTAAATTAAACACGGACTGCAATTAAGATCCAAAACTAAATAAAAAATTAATAAATAATCATTACGATAGTATCTTCAAATAGACTAATCATACATACATAAAAATATAATAGAAGACATTTTAAAGCCAAAAAAAAGGAAGAAAAAAGCATTGCCTCTTAACAATGGAGCTTGAAGGAACACATATCCTTCAAAAGATAATGATGAAATCTAGGGAGTTAGATCATTAGCAGGGGTGGGCGCGGGTCCGATACCCCCCCATTCACCATTTGGCTGATCCGACCCGTACCTTGCGGGTCAGTCATTTTCTGACTCTTACCTGCCCCGCATATTAGTGGGTATCCGATTATAGGGTACCCGCTGAGATAGGGTCGGGTCAACGGGTACCCGCCCTGCCCCCATTTATCATTTAATTTTTTTTAAAAAAATAGTTTATACCAATTTAATTTTATATTTTACACATTCATCTAAGATTTAATAATTTTTTTTCTAAAAACAGATTTCCCACTAAGAAACAAGCATGTGAAGAGAATATAAGATAAAGGAAAAAAATTAAAAGAATTCAAAATCAATAAAAGTTTGAAATAAGTAGCACAATTTTTAATATATATGTTCTACATTAATTAAACTTTTTTCTATAAAATACAAGATAATGACCTCTACAAATGAATATTGTAAATAAACTATAGTATCTCATATTTGTAATATAATTTGTTCAATAAAATTACTTATTTAGTTCTAAATTATTATTTTATAGTGTGTGTATAAAAATAAAAATAAAAAATATATATGTGGGGCGGATCGGGTACCTGCGGGTTTTTAATTATGTGATTCTAACCCGTCCTACATCTTAGCAGATACCCGACCCTCTTTTGACCCAATCAAATAATAAAAATCGGATATTCTAATTTTCGGATCGGATCGGATCAGATATGACGGGTTTTCGAGTTAGCGGATAATTTTGCCCACCCCTAATCATTAGAATCACAATAATGAACTTCGGAGGAAATAATACTATTTTTGTCAATTAAAGTCTTGATTATTAGTGTGTTAAATGGAGTGAATAGCCTCTAAATAAATCCGAATGCAAATATCTATTTTATATAAATTCTAATATAAAGCAAATTTCCTTTGACTTGTTAATTGGATTCAATCAACTTTATGAAAAATCCTAATAGCAATTAAATTTCCTTTAGTTTAACATTTATTTCGTTTTGTATAATTTTTTTTATTTTGTAAAGTTTGTTTCAAAAATTTTGTGAAAGAAAAGATGCCTAGCAGTTGATTTCTTGTGGGAAATTTTGAGAGTAAAAATTTTTTTTTAGACAAAAAAACTTTAAAAGAAAAATTAAAAGGAACCCAATGAATCACTTAAGATAAGTGCGTTGGACGTATGGTTGATAAATTTTAGCTAAAACCTACAAAAGTTTTAAAAGTTCTAAAATTGACTAATGTCGTTAGTGGACGTGCCAGACTGCCTCAAATTATTCCCCACGGCTAGCGGCAACATCATATTGAATTATTCCCCACGGCTCAGCTAATTTCTTAGAATATTCGTATAAAAAAAATTCGCCAAATAAAGCTCTGACACACTATATTTCTCATTCTATACCTGCCGTGCTGACTCAACACGGCAGCAAAAATGAATTTCCCATCCGCAGTTTGACAGCATAAAACTCAGTATGGGTCGTCAGAGGGCTCAGTCGCAGCTATGCTAACTGATAAGTCATAATTTGTTGCTAAATTTATAATTATTCTTTCCTTGATTTTAGCCAAATATTATTTTAATTGTCGGATTCTACTTATGTTTGGTATAATGGTGCCAATTGTAGAAAAATGAGCAACATGTGATGAAAGGGTAATTTTTCAAGAATTACTGTCAAATCTAGAGATGACGGGCACTACTACAAAAGTGTTCTTTTATGACATTCAAAAGCGTCATTATAGATTTATGTCATAGCGTTTAGGCTCTAATGACGCTCTATTAGAAGCGTCGTCCATTCTAGCGTCACGATAGGTTTATGACAGTTTTAAGTGTCCCAATTTATCATTATTATGACACTATTAAATGTCATTATCTATACATATTATGACACTTTCAAATGACAAGAAATGTTGGGGTACAATAACATATCATGACACTTTTTAGTATAAGTAGATAGAAATATTATGACACTTTTGAAGAGTAACTAGATCAGGCTTTTATGACATTTTCTACTTGTCAGTGTAGCATCTAAATTAAAGTGTTCCAACTTCTTGCTGCATATCATATGACGGCAGAAACCACATTTCATCCTGCCACACAAGCATCTCCAATCCTAAATTTTGAAGGATTGTAACGTAGCTAGTACAATAATATAAAAGAAGCAATACAATCATCCAAACTTGTGCAAAAGTACATCATCCAAACAATCTACACCAAAAGTGTCTACAAATTATATACTAATTTAGAATAAGGGAAGCCCTAAAGATGGATTAGAAAATTTATTATTTGAGCCACCAGCAACAGCACCACTAGTGCCACTGCCATTGCCACCAATGGAGGGCTGAAACACCATAGGTGGCTGCACCTGAAGTGAGTGATCATCTTCATCTAAAGACAGTCTTTCATATGCTACGTTAGTGAAAGAAGCAGCAATAACAATCATAGGTCCAGAAGCAATCAAAGCTCCCACAACATTTCCTCCAACAACTTGACCGTATCTTCCAGCCAAATATATGGTCAAATTGGTGGCACCCGGTGGAGCTGGTGGTGGAAGGAAGGAGCCCGACAATGATAAAATTTCGAACCAGCCATGTAACGTCATGACTGAGCCGACAACAGCCAGTTGCCTCAAGCTCACATTGTTGACCGTGCCACTACTACTCAATATACAAATACCTCTTTGCCTTTTTCTAACATATGTTGCAGCTAATTCAAACACATCACAGCCGCTGCTGACCTCTAATTTATGTGCTCGGAGCGTGTTGGCACTCTCTTGAGTGATTATCACCGGGGGTTTAGGCTTGTTTTTGGAGTTAGGTGGCCTGCCTCTTGGCCGACGAGCTACAACATTGCCTGAGCTTGTGTTTGATGTGACCAGCTCTATATAGACAAAAACAGCTAAATATCTCAAACAGAAAATGCATGTTCAAACTAAAGATCCGAAGAGAAAACATAAAGACACATTCAACCATGTTGCAGTATTTCAGTTCTCTATTCAACTCAAGATTAGTTTATAAAATAAATTTCAAAAAAAGAAGGCAGAGCCTTGGCAAAAAACTAAAGGGCATGTTGCTTGGAAGAATTGAGTAAACTAGAGAGCAAATCCATTTGGCAAGCAATGAAAAACTCGTTTAGTCAATTTATCAAACATGTGGTGGGTCACAGATGCTACCAAACTGATGCTAAAGAAGGCTATAACATTTACTTGGAATCTTTCGACGGCATCCAAAAAACAATTATCTTTCGACGGCATCCATTTAGACCTAAAGTTAAAATTATCTCTTAAATACAAGAAATCAAAAAGAAAACAACCTTGATGTTAACAAAAAATTGAATCATTGATATTCAATAAACTAAACAAACATCTTAATCATCATACCTCCATCGGTGGGATGAATCCTAGTTGCTTCCTCCTTGAAAAATTAGCAGATTGGCAAGAAAATTGGCTAAATCTACCCTAAACTGAGAGATACAAGAGAGGGAGGGAAAGGTCACAGTACAAAAAGAGAGAGAATGCTGCGGGTGAGGAGAGATGTGATGAGATATGGTAAGTAAGAAAAGGGAGGAAATATTAGAATTTTGGGTGAAAATAATCACGCGCTAAAACATAGAGCCAATTTTCAAAATTAAGGGTGATACGGTGTAGTTTTGTCTATTTTTGGCACCTTTTTAATGACACTCCTTACTGACTGTCATGTTAACACCCTATTATGACATTTAGGAAAAAATGTCATAATACAAGTGTTACTAAAAGCTATTTTTCTAGTAGTAGGGGTTCACGCATGGCAGTTTCCTAATTCAAGCCGAAGACTTAGAAGCATGTTTTCAAATACAGTTGGGAAACGTCTTAGATTAGGAGGAAATATCTTCTTCTTAGGAAAATTAGGAAGTTCAATGTATTTGAGAAACTAAAAAATAGGAAAAGAAAAGGCCGGCTCCCATTTTGATTGCTACTTCTTAGGAAAGAAAAAAGGAGGCTAGTCTATTTTTATTCCTTCTTTCACGTTTGGAAAGGAACAATGAGTAGTAGAAGCTAAATAGGAAACAAAACAAACGAGAGGAAAAAAAAAAGCCGGATCCCGCGTGATTAAGAGTTGGTTTGCAACATTGACGGAGATTAATTCATCATGGTCTGCTCCACAAGCTCTCTGGGGAGGAGGCTTTTACTTGTTAGGCTTTCGATCTTTTCTTTCTTTCAATCAATGGTGGAAGTCAAGTCTTGGGGGCCTCTTTCTCTAACCATTCGCATGGATGGTTCTCCATTAATGGAGAACTAACTCTCCAATTCTAGTTAACTGAGGATTTGGTTCGACAATTACTGTAAGATCGAATTTATTTTAATTATTTCTTTTATTTATTGGTATTTATATGTTTCCTGCTTTTAATTGCTATAGCTCGTGTGTATGATTGATTAATGCGCAATAATTAATTATTCACGTAAGTTAATATGCTAATTAGGGGTAATTGAATCCGTAATTGTTCCAATATCCCTATCTCAGTAGCAACTGGCGTAATTGTGTTTATGTCAGGGAAACGCATGATCTAATTGAAACAAACCCTCGTAGCGTGTTTGTTAGTTAGAATTGGGCCTTTCTAATTATTAATGTCATCTAGAAATTAAATCTTATGGTCGTACCTAGGGTTATTTTTGGGTTAGAGAAATAGTTAACGGTTGTACCTTAACTATCGAGAAATTAAGGAAGGGTTGGTTGTTTATCGCGTGCATGACAACTATAACCAATCTATTAATAATTGTTTGAATTCTGTGGGAATCAATGATCAGTGCATGAACCATTTCTGAAGTGCACCCTTGGCTAGAGTTCTCCCAATTATTTCTTTTAATTCATTATTTTCTGCATTTCATTTATTTAGTTAGCATTTAATCCTGAAAACCCTCATTTGTCTTGACTAAAAAAGAAACAAATTTCTCTCCAGTCCCTGAGGAGACGACCCTACTTGCCACTGTCTACTAGTTAGTGAATTTGGTCAGATAATTAATTCTAGTATATCGGATTAAACAAACTCTTCGGGAATATGGTGAATCAAGTAACCCATTGCACACCTAAAATCCCTGCTCCAGTACTTAGAATTGATTATTGACTGCTTTTGGTGGTAGTTAGGTTTTATTTATTATTATTGCACAGGTTCGGCACTTGTCACTGACTGTGCACGGCTGCCTGACGCAGATGTCGGCCGCAGCCGTGCACAGTCAGCACGGCTGTGGCTGACCCCTCTGACTCCCTTGCAGCCGCTGTCGGCTGACTTCGGCAAAAAAAAAAGGCTAGGGATTTGGGGTTCCGTCTATGGTGGAAGGGAAGAACAAACGAAATTTGGCCAAGATATCATTGCGGGGCCGGGCAAGAGCTAGCTATTAAATGAACTACTGGACACCGGATAGAATTAGTTGATTATGTGGTCCCCTTCTATTTCAACGAGAAATAAAAAACAAGCCCCTTAACAACTTTGAGGGGCTTGCTTTTTATTTCTCGTTGAAATAGAAGGGGACCACATAATCAACCAATTCTACTCGGTGTCCAGTAGTTCATTTAATAGCTAACTCTTGCCCGGCCCCGCAATGATGTTTTGGCCAAATTTCGTTTGCTCTTCCCTTCCACCATAGACGGAACCCCAAACTCTTAGCCATTTTTTTTTTTTGTCGAAGTTAGCCGACAGTGGCTGCAAGGGGGTCAGAGGGGTCAGCCGCAGTCGTGCACGTGCAGCGGCTGACATCTGCGTCAGGCAGCCGTGCACAGTCAACATGGCTGCGACTGACCCCTCTGACCCCTACTGAATTTTATGCTGTCAGACTACGAATGGGAAATTCATTTTTGCTGCCGTGCTGAGTCAGCACAGCAGATATAGAATGAGAAATAGGGTGTGTCAGAGCTTCATTTAGCGGATGTTTTTATACGAATATTCTAAGAAATTAGCCCCATGGCTCGGCTAGCAAACAACGTCAAATTGAATTATTCCCCATGGTTGGGCTAGCAAACAAGATCAAATTGAGCAATGGACTTGTGGGTCTTTCTGCCTAAATGGAGTAACTTGAAAAGTATATATTTTACGTGTTTTACGTGTGCTTTAACAATTAGCTTTGGTGTGTTAATTAACTAAGATTCTAGAGAAAATATGCATTTTATGATTGAAGTTGAAAATTACATTTCTATAGATTTTTATGGTGAAAACTTCATATTTTTGTAAGTTTAATAATTTGATCATCAAATGGCATGAATTGAGAAGATAATTGGATGATTGATAATGGTTTGAAATTGTTTAAAGAAGACATGAAGTGCAAAAAAGGAAATGCAAGCAAGAACAAAAGGAAACAAGTTTCACAGGTTTGACATATTTTTGTATTTTGGCTATATCTTGAGTTACAAGCATTGGATTGAGATAATTCTTCAACCATTTTGAAGGTAAAGATAGATTTACATTTGTTATGAAGCAATCATAGTCCAAATCAGTTATTTTCCTTGTCAAAATGTTGAAATATAGAAACATAAATTCTGTCGTAAGCTGGAACAGAGCTCTCTAGTGAGGAATTCCATATCTCTAGAAACTCTCTAGTGCTAATTTTCATTACTTTTATGTTTACGGTAGTCTAGATGATAAAAGAGTTCGAAAAACACCGATAATTGCAATCTTCCCTATGGGATCGATCCTTAATACCCTATACTCGCTCACTATTCGTATACTTGTGATAAATCATGTGTGGGATATTTAGGAATTATAAATGTAAAACTTGATTGTAGATGAGTAAATTGTATATGTATACCCTGTGCACATCACAGCTTTACGCCATGTGGTGACTTCTCCACCATGGAGAAAAAGGCACGTCAATGAGCACTTGAGCTGATCCTGTGAAGCCACATGACTATATCTTATTTGAAGTCAACTGCAAGTGAAGTGCAAACTTGGTTTTCCAGCTTTCTAGTGAAGCATCTTTGCGAGTAGGGATTTTTTTTTTTTTTGTCGATACGATAGCTTCCTATAATATAGGAAGGGGAAGGGCCTAAAGAGATGCTAGAGTAATCCGGAGGGAATTGAACCACCACCGGATCAGACGGGTGCACTACACCGTCTATTGTGAGCAGGGATCACAATGGGCCGGTTTGCAATGTTGTTAAACTCGGACCGAATATCAATTCGATTAAACTATTAGGCTAGGGGTTAATTGATCAAATCGATCTAAAAAACTTGCAAATATCAGTATGATGACATCATTATTTTGGCATTTGGTTCGCACATTGGAATCGGATTTGGATTCGGATTCGGAATCGGATATCTTGGGTTTGGAATAAGGTCATTCATTCCAATACATCTGCTTGGTTCAAGTACCTGAAATGTGTATCGTAACTATAGTTGATATTTGTTCGTCAGCTCTTTCGGAATGGAATATAATAACTATATTATAAACCACTTCGTAAATGATAGTCATTGACTTTTTGTAAATGGGATATAAGAAATTTTCACTAATTAAATATATTACTATAAATAAATTAGTAAATTTAGTATAACTAATTAATAATTTCTGTTAGTAAACATGTATAATTATTAGTATAATTGATAATAGCAATTATATTACATAAATTAATATACATTATATAATATGTATAACTAATAATAATATTATTATAAGTTTGTAACTAATTAAATTAAATATTATATATATAATTAAATATAAATATGCAAATGTTATAATATAAATATATAATTATAATTATATAATATATACAAATATTAATTATACTAATATTTTATATAAATATAATATACATTACATATTAAATATAGTTATTATTTATATTATTATATTTAAAATAATAATAATAATTATTATTATATAACTTATGAATATTATATACATGTATGTATTATAATTATATGCACATATAATATACATATATATTATAAATATATATACATATATATATAATTATATAATATAATAATATCATTATTGGAAGTTTGTAACTAATTAAATTAAATATTATATATAATTAATTATAATTATACAAATGTTATAATATAAATATATAATTATAATTATATAACATATAAATATTAATTGTACTAATATTTTATATAAATATAATGTATATTACATATTAAATATAGTTATTATTATATTTAAAATAATAATTATAATTATAATTATATAATTTATTAATATTATATACACCTATATATTATAATTATATGCACATATAATATACATTTATAAATATACATATATATTATAAATATATTATTATATAATATTAATAAATTTATAATATATTATGTAAATATAATTATATTTAACTAGATAATTATAATATATATTTATATAATATACTAATATTATAATAAAATATTATAATTATAATATATTATATATATGTAATATTATAATATAAATATATAATATATATATAAATATTAATTATACTAAAAATATTATATAATTATAAGATTTTGGAATCACACTTGGGTTTTGGACAAAACCCGCCAACTTACTAAGGAATGGTGAAATGCTAAATTTTTAGATATCATTCCAAAATTTCAATTCCGATAGTAGTGAACCAAACATGAATTTTGGAGTTTATACTAATTCCTCATTCCGAAACCCTTTTACTAAACGAATCTTGGGGTTTATATTTTTTTAGTTTTAGAAATATAGAATTAAGTTCTTGGTTATATTTTGACCAACTATATAAAATGTTTTAAAAATATTAGACTTGCAATCAAATATACATCTAAAAATTATATATAAAAATATGAATTCATGTTTAAAATATGTCCATACCCCAAAACTATTCGAAAAACTAAACTAAAACAAATTATTCCCAATTCGAAATCTTTATGATTTTCTAATACAAGTTGGAATCACTAATGATAAATTGATAAGGATAAAAATGAAAACTTCTTGGTTTAGAAATCGTTTAAGGGTATGAGTGATTTTGGTATTTACACTAAGTGGTGGTGTTTTTTTTTATTCCCATTAATAAATGAAAGTTTTATAATTTAGGTAATTCAAATTATGTTCAGAAAAATTAAAAAAAAATTGAGAACCGGGTTAAGTAGTCAAATTGGGTCATTGGTTAGGTTGGTTTTTAAACAAAACAATTTTGTGCTACTCATCAATTCAGGAAGAAGGCTGGTTTGTGGTCAGATTGATCAGACCAACTGATCTGGTCCGCATCTAACAACATCGTTAGTTTAGAGTGAGGGAGGGATCTGCTGTCGAGTCCTCTCCATTGCCAAAAAATTCCTCTGGTCCCCACCCCCGTTCCCTCAAATCCCCCGTTCCCTTCCCGCCTTGCACCCTATGTGAGCACTTGAGGGTGATAATTTTATTTTTTTAATTGTCTTAAACTTATTCCATCTTGATAGGGTGAAACTTAACCCGACTCCCAAATCCATCTCCAATAGATCAAGACTAAATTTAATGAACAAAAATAAAAAAAGAGAATTGAAAAAATGAAAAGGGAAAAAAAGAACAAAAAAGAATCAAGAAAGCACCCAAAAAAAAAATAGAAACCTTAATCAAATTCTACAAATAACCCTTGCGAATGCTCATGTAGCCCAAAATATGCCTATGCCAAATACCAACTACGAATCTGGTGTTTTCAAAATAATTTCCAAACATCTCTGTTTCAATTTGATTCTTTACAGCAATGGTTATTTTAAAAAATCAAGAAAGATCCAAAAAAATGTCAAACCTTAATTCCAATATAACATAGAACAAAATAAAATAAAATAATAGAGATAATCAATATCCTAAGTATTATTTTTAGATTACACATAATATTATATTTATTTATATTAATAAATTTAAGTGGGAGATGGAGTATGGGATAGGGTGGGGTAGAGAAAAATCTCCCTTACTCGTGCTCCGTCCCTACCCATTACTCCCCCACGAGGTTGGCACCCATGGCACCTGTGTCGTTGCTATCCCATGAGAGCACAGGGCAAACATATTGATATGCAAAGCTCATATTGATAGCAAGTAGTAGTAGTATTATATTGTAAAACTAATAATATAGATTACTAACGTAGGAATTGGAATAGTAGGGTGACAAGCGGGAAGAGAGAATAAAGAACTATAGTATTATTATATTCACTGATCAAAGTTTTTCAAGGTTTCAAATGGAGTAGGATACACCCCTATTTGTAGTTGATCCAAGATCAAAAGTACATGAACCCTATTAAATACTAAAACATGAATTTAGTACTTCAAATACATCCATAAATGTATTCATCCAATGTACCAATGAACTTAGGGAGAATACATTTATCTTCCTTTTTGAGAATATAAACGGACATCCATACCTCATAATTATTTCATAACTCTCCCCTTTGGATGTCCATTATACAAAGAATATGTCTCGTTAAAACCTTACTAGGAAAAAATCCAGTGGGACAAAAAAATCCTAGTGAAGGAAAAAGAGTACACTATTCTTATGTAATAATTTCTCTCCCTGATGCAAATATTATTTGAGATCTTTTAGCCGATGCATACTAATATTCTTCACCAGTTTCTCAAATATAGTAGTTGGCGATGGCTTGGTAAACAAATCTGCCAAATTATTATCTAATCGAATTTGTAGCATATCAATCTCACCATTCTTCTGCAAATCATAAGTAACGAAAAATTTTGGTAAAATATGTTTCGTCCCATCTCCTTTAATATATCCTCCTTTTAACTGAGCTATACAAGTTACATTATCTTCATATAAAATTGTTGGAGGATTTTCCTTCTCGAAGGATAACCCACAACTCTTTCGGATATAGTGGGTTATTGATCTTAGCCAAACACATTCTCGATTGGCCTCATGAATTGCTATTATTTCAGCATGATTTGATGAAGTGGCAGTTAAGGATTATTTTGTAGAATACGAAGAAATGACTGTACCACCACAAGTAAAGAGATAGCCAGTCTGAGATCATGCTTTATGTGGGTCAGATAAATACTCAGCATCAGTATAACCAAGTAACTCAGGCTTAGATTTATTCGAATAAAACAAACCAAAATCAATTATTCCTTGGAGATAGCGAAAAATTTGTTTAATACCATTCCAATATCGTCTTGTAGGCAAGGAACTAAATCTTGCTAATAAATTCACAGCAAATAATATATCTGGCCTTATACAATTAGTAAGATACATTAACGCACCAATTGCACTGAGATATGGTACTTCAGGACCAAGTATCTCTTCATATTCCTCTCGTGGCCTAAAAGGATCCTTATTAGGATCTAGTAATCTGACGACCATTGAGGTACTTAATGTATGCGCTTTATCCATACAGAACCACTTTAATACCTTCTGAGTATAAGCAGTTTGGTGGACAAAAATTTCACCTTCTAAATGCTCAATTTGTAAACTAATGCAGAATTTTGTCTTTCCAAAATCTTTGATCTCAAATTCTTTCTTCAAATATTCGACAGCCTTTTGGATCTCTTCAGGAGTTCCAATCAAATTGAGATCATCAATATATATAGCAATTATCACAAAATTTGACCCATTTTTCTTGCTAAAAATACATGGACATATTGGGTCATAAATAACCTTCTTTAGTTAAGCATTCATTGAGACGGTAATACCACATACGTCCAGATTGCTTGATCCCATATAAAGACCTTTGTAATTTAATAGAATACACATCTCTATAATTTGATTTACATGCTTCAGGCATGTTGAATCCTTCAGGGATTCTCATGTAAATATCATTTGCAAGATTTTCACACAAAATAATTAGTGACAACGTCCATCAAACGTATATCTAGTTTTCCATGCACTGCAAAACTCACGAGATACCTAAATGTGATCGTATCCACTACAGATGAATACATTTCATCAAAATCAAATCTAGATCTTTGTGAAAAATCTTGAACTACAAGTCTTGCTTTATATCTCATAATTTCATTCTTTACATTCCTTTTTCTCACAAATACCCATTTATATTCAACTGGCTTTACGCCTTCAGGTGTTTGGACTATCGGTCGAAAAACTTTTCTTTTAGCCAGTGAATCTAATTCAGATTGTATTGCATCTTTCCATTTTGGCCAATCATTTCTATGTTGACATTTATCAATCGATCTAGGTTCATGATTCTCGTCATTTATTATAATATCAAGTGTTACATTATATGCAAAAGTACTATCAGCAATTATTTCTCTTCGGTTCCAACTGTTTATTGTAGTGATAAAGTTCATTGAAATTTCTATAATTTTATTCTCTTCAGGAGTTGGCTCTTCGGGAACTGACTCTTCAGGAGCGACCTTTTTAGGAGGTTAAATTTTGTCACTAATTATTGATTCATTTGATCATATTTTCTTTCTAAGATTTTTATTTTTGGAACCAAGAGATTTCTCATGCTTTAGGCGTACTTTAGATTCATTAGCATTTGTGATTTGTCCTTTAGGGATATTTATTTTAATCGCAGCATTTTCAGCAGGAATATGTGATCTGATGACTCTTCTGGAGTCATTAAATGTATCCGGCAATTGATTTGCAATATTTTGTAAATGTATGATCCTTTGAACTTCTAATTCACATTTTTTTGTACGAGAATCTAGGAAATCTAATGAAAATTTTCAAATGATTTCCTTTTTTGGGATTTCCTTTTTCGGTTGATCTTTTCCTTTCCCTAATGTCGAGAAATGTGATTCATCAAAATGATAATTTGCAAATCTTACGGTAAATAAGTCATCTGTCAATGGCTCAATATACTTAACTATAGAAGGTGATTCATACCCGACATATATTCCCAATCTTCTTTTGGACCCCAATTTACGACGTTGGGACAGTGCAATAGGAACATAAATCGCACAACCAAATATTCATAAATGAGAAATATTGGGTTTAGAACCAAATACTAATTGTAGGTAGAATAATTATGATAACTAGTCGGCCTAATTCTCACAAGTGTTGCTGCATGTAATATAACATGTCCTCAAACAAATAAAGGAAGTTTAGAACTTATCAACAATGGTCTAGCAATTAATTGTAGTCTTTTAATAAATGACTCAGCTAGACCATTTTGTATATGAACATAGGCTACATGATATTCAACAGTTATTTCAATGGACATGCAATACTCGTCAAAAGCAAGTGACGAATATTCACTAGCATTATCTAGACGAATTCTTCTAATTGGGTAATCAAAAAACTGTACTCATAATTTAATTATCTGAGTAAGTAATCTCGCAAACGCTAGGTTGCGAATAAATAAAAAACATACATGTGACCATCTAGTTGATGCATTAATCAGCACCACAAAATATCGAAATGGTCCACATGGTAGATTTACAGGTTCACATATATCACCATGAATTCGTTCTAAAAATGTGAGAGATTCAGTCCCAACTTTAGCTGGTGATAGTCTAACAATTAATTTTTCTTGAGAACAAGTAGCACAGGAGAATTCATTTGATTTTTCAATAAGTGGCCATGTGAATTCTCAATTATTTGTCTCATCATTATGGATCCAGGATGTCCGAGACAATCATGCCAAATCATAAAATCATTGGGATGAGTAGACTTGGTCTGTTGGGTGATAATTTCAACAGCACTTATTTGTGCATAATATAAGTCAGAAGAAAACAGAGGTAATTTTTCTAATACATATTTCTCCCCAGAAATGGTATTTGTAATTACTAAAACTTCACCATTTGTCTAATTCATTGTCCCGATGCGATATCGATTTTGGCGGATATCTCTAAAACTCAATAAATTTCTTTGAGACTTGAGAGAGAGTAGTGTATTATTTATGACAATTTTAGTTCCTTCAGGAAGAATAGAGTGACTCTTCCGGATCTCTCAATTAATTTTGCACTACCACTGATGGTATTGACATTTGTCTCTCCCTCTCCCATCTCTAAAGAAGAAAAATATCTTTTATCTTTCAATATAGTGTGCGTAATAGCACTATCAATGAGACAAATGTTATCATCACCATTATATAGTCCCAAATGTTTGGCATCCATTTCTTCTTCAGGAAGAAGATAAACAAAAATAAACATTAATAAAAGATGTGAGAATAGATATTTACAAAGTAAATTGATAAAATATGCAAGACTAACAACATATTAAATATCTGGACAAATATTAAATATTTAATATATGATCATTTTGCAATTTCAGGATACTCAAAGAAATCAGCAACATCTAGATGTGTCATGTCAATATCATCATAATCATAAGCATCCTTTTGGTCGATAAAATTTGTCTCGACATTTTTGCCTTTCTTTTTCAAAGATACTTGATAAAGGTTAACAAGGTGGTTAGCCGTACTACAGGTACAAGACCAATGATCTTCCATGCCACGCCGATAGCATTTTTCTTCAAACTTTCGTTTCTTCATTTTTCTATTCATTGTTATTATCCCACTTCTAGGGGATATTTTGTTGCTTGCCACAATCATTATCATAAGGCTCAAATCTGCCATGTGCGGGTCTACGGCCACGACTATGTCCTTGGCCTCCTTAACCACCTCTACAACTATGTCCACAACCACGACCAGAATTTTGAGGTTGAGTCACACTGGCTTCAGGGAATGGACTAATACCAGTTAGTCAGAACTCATGATTTTTTAATAATAATTCATTGTTTTGTTTAGTCAAGAGGAGACATGCAATAAGTTTAGAATACTTCTTAAATCCTTTCTCTCTATATTGCTGCCGCAGGAGCATACTAGAGACATGAAAAGTAATAAGTGTTTTCTATAACATGTCTTCATCAGTAATTTTTTTACCACATAATGTTAATTGAGAAGTAATTCTAAACATGGATGAATTATATTCATTGACAGATTTAAAATCTTGCAATCACAAGTGAAACTAATCATATCGGGCCTTTGAAAGAACGACCAACTTCAGGTGGTCGAATCTTTCTTTCAAATCTTTCCAAAGAACAAGCAGATCTTTCACAGTAAGATATTCTGTTTTTAATCCTTCATCTAAATGATGATGAAGGAAAATCGTGGCCTTAACACGGTCTTGGTTTGAGGTTTCATTCTCTTCAACAATAGTATTCCTAAGACCCATTGCCTCAAGATGATTTCAACATTTAATACCTACGATAAATAATTTTTTCGAGAAATATCAAGAGGTACGAACTCTTGTTTTGTGAGATTAGCCATAAGAATATGCAATAGATTCGTAGAAAAATTGTTTACCTCTATCAGTAATCAAAAATAGATTCGGCCAGAACCTTGACAGCGTCTCATGCTTCACTTTTGCTCAAAAATTAGAGATTCATGCTTTTCCTTTGCTTAAAGTAGAGACTCATGCTCATAACGTATTGTAAAACTAATAATATAGATTACTAACGTAGGGATTGAAATAGTAGAGTGAGAAGTAGGGAGAGAGAATAAAGAACTATAGTATTATTACATTCACTCATCAAAGTTCTTCAAGATTTCAATGGAGTAGGATACGCCGCTATTTATAGTTGATTCAAGATCAAAGATATATGAACCTTATTAAATACTAATTCATGAATTTAATACTTCAAGTATATCCATAAATATGTTCATTCAATATACCAATGAACTTAGGGAGAATACATTTATCTTCCTTCTTGAGAATATAAACGGACATCCATATTTCATAATTATTTCATAACATATTAAACTTAGTTGGTATTAAATTTAGCTTTGTAGTCGTTCCAGAGTTGATCGACGGACTTCCCCAGCAGCTCAACAAAATAGTTATTACTATAACCGTTCCCCATCTTCTTGTTAAGCTGCGCAACAAAACCATTTTTCAGGCTATTGCAGTAATCAAGAAAGCGGGCGGTGACATCGTATCCTTGATCCCACTGGTCGCCTTGCCCAGGTTTCACCCAATGACTGGGTGCATACCCGGCTTGAAGCCTCACATAATCCGCGATTCCCTCGATCAATCCTTCTGGAGCCTGTCCGTTCCCCTTCCACTGCCAAACGTGAGTCATCTCATGGTAGAGAGCCCCAGTAATCTCTCTTCTAACATCACCCGAGTAACCTTGGATGTACCTCGCGCTTACGTGAATCTGATCGTTGCTGGTATAGGCAACACCATCCATGTCATCGACGAACATGTCAACTTTCTGGACGTTTTTCCTGTCGGCCGGAGCGTTCTCCTGGAAGATCCTCCATATGAAATTCGCGGCGGAGTCGAGTGTTTGCTTGCTGTATTGGACCCCGATGTCCCTCCCGAATCGGGCACCACCTGGGGTGGACGCGGCGGTGTTTGTTACCGCGTATTCCACTGCATGGCTTCCCTGGATGACCGCTGCTAAGAGGAAGAGGATGACCGCCGAAGACGAGAGGAAGAAAGTTTTCCGTTGACCCATCGCTGTGTTGATTTTGAAGTATCTACTATCTAGTTTTGGTCGGTATGTTTTGCATTTGAAGCGCACAACGGCTTTATTTATATAGAGCACTGGCAGAGGCAGAGGCAGAGGCAGTATCATGGGCCAATTTTGCCACCATGGAGCAATGAGGTTTTAATACTTATTGTGGGTTCCAAATGATGTATCTCATCTCCACTAAAATTGCTAAAATAGCAATGCGTCCCTTATGCAAAGCCATTATGAAAGCACATACACTTTGAATGCTTATCTACAAATTACTAAAGCATTTAAGGACCCACGGCTGCATTCATTCTTTCACCATAAATTGATTATTGATTAAAAAAGCACGGTTTACTAAGTGCACAAAAAATATTGGAACTGAGGGAGTATAAAAAAATAAAAGATTGTATTGGCAGGTCCACTTAACCATTTCGTCTCTTATTTTATAATTAATATAGATATGTAGACTTGTTATGCTTGCTTTACCAGCGTCCACCGCAATTAGGAGCGTGCATTCTCTGTCAGAAACGCATTAACGCATTAAATCACAAGTTTCGAGACAAATTCTACCATTGATGCACAAGTTAGATGGCCACATTTGATAGATAACATACATAAATTTATGCTTATCTCATTAGATATAACTTTTTTGATGTTAAATATTATGCTATATATAATTGATCTGTTTACAATTTGTGACTTCATCAATTATACTAACCCCGTAATAAGTTGTTGAAATTTTCATTAGACGCTACTGTTATACATATCACTTTTGCCCCGCTGTCCAAGGACCAAATTCTGGCTCTGCCTGTGCCTGTAATATTGATGCCCAATTTCTTAGTCAGGTAATACAGCCTACAGAGGAAGCTAGGATAGGTGTCGTAAAATTAATGCCTTGTGGTTATAGGCAATTATTTGTGCATCGAAAATCTTGTCAAACTTGTAGGACTGTCACTGAAGAGTTGACGGCTTAGATCAATCGAACTCAACTTAGCCTGTTTTGGACCGTCAAATGCATGTTTCGATGGCATAACAGCACCACCCCGTGACCCCATATATGCACGCTCTCTTTGCAAAAGACTTGAGGGAAATTTTATGAGTGCCATCAGAATGGTATACGAGGCAAGAAAAGGAAAAAGGGGGGGATAGTACAAATGATTTTGCTAAATCGTACTTTGAATCCACAATAAATACCACACAAAACTTAAAATTTCACTATATTATCGATGACAACTAGTAGTTCTTTCTCACGATAATAGTAACAATTCTAACAAGAATAATACTCTTAGGCCTCAAAAGTATTTCCTTTAATTAGGACACTAGCCAATTAAAATTCATGTAAACTATGTTAATCTGTTGTGACTAGTTGTTATTCTTCTGAAGGATGATTTATTTTGGTATTCACTGCACATAGCAAACGCTGGGGGCGTTTCGGGTGTTTTTGTATTTTTTTTTTGTTCCTTAATTTTGAACTTTGATTTTACGATTTTATCGTCCGTATTTTTGTTTCTTGCCCTTATTATTGTTTAATAATTTTAAAGAATGATTCTATTTATTTTCTTTTTGGAAATAGTTTGGGAGAAATACAAAATAAAAGCAACTATGACTTTGTTTCCTTTTTTTTCTTTTCTTTGATCCCAAATTATAACTATTTTTTATTAATATGATTCTATATGGCTACTGTATGAGTTAGGGTTATGTTGTGATTTTACTTGTTAGACAACAATAATATTTTTATAATTTTATCCATTTTTATATTTATTAGTAACATATACACACACATATGTATGAATATTATAATTTTGTAGTATTATTTTACATTTATTTTTTATATATATTTAAAAAATTAAAATTTGTGAGACTTACGCCCTTGAGATTTTCACCCTATTTGGACGGACATAAAATGCCCTGCGTAGCGCTCTCGCCTTTTAAAACATTGCAGTGCAAAATGGATGCATAGCGTGAGTACAACGTTGAAAACAGTGATGGGACATGGACTGAGAATGAAGAAGATTTGGGAAAAACAGTGGCTGGATACTATAGGAATCTTTTTTCAAGCTCAGGGGGTGAAGAGATAGAGAGCATACTAGAAGGAATGCCACACTCAATAACTCCTAGCATGAATGAAAACTTGACTAGATCAGTTAATGAAGAGGAGATTAAATCTGCTTTGTTTGCTATGAATCCTAATAAATCTCCAGGTCCAAATGGGATGACTCCTCTTTTCTTCCAGAAATTTTGGAAAATAGTAAAGATTGATCTGGTTAAAGCCATAGACTCTTCTTTCATTCTGGTCACATGCTTAAATCCATGAATCATACACTGATTTCCCTTATTCCTAAAGTTTTGAACCCCACTGATATGAAGCACTATAGGCCTATTAGTCTATGTAATGTAGTGTATAAAATTATATCCAAAATCCTGGCCAATAGGCTTAAAATTGTGCTGAATTTTTGTATTAGTAAAAATTAGGCTGCTTTTATACCTGGAAGACAAATTCTAGATAATGTCATTCTTTCCCATGAACTTTTGCATTTCATGAAAAATAAAAGACAAGGGAAAGATAGGTATATGGTAGTCAAACTAGACATGTCTAAAGCCTATGATAGAGTGGAATGGAACTTTTTGGATGCTAAGATGGGTAAAATGGGCTTTTGTGGTATGTAGAGAACATGGATCATGAACTGCTTGAATACTATAACTTTCTCCTTCAATATCAATGGACAACCTAAGGAATACATAACTCCTATGAGGGGCATTAGGCAGGGGGATCCACTTCACCATACTTATTTCTTTTGTGCTCTGAAGGTTTTTCAAATCTGCTAAGACAGGCTGTTGAGAGGAGAAAGCTTTTTGGCATGAAAATAAGTAGAGGTGGACCATGTCTTACTCATCTATTTTTTGCTGATGACTCACTGATTTTTTGTAAAGCTAACAGTGGACAAGCAAGGGAACTGATGACCATATTAAAGCAATATGAGAAGGGATCAGGCCAGAGCATAAATCTGGAAAAGTCCTCAGTCTTTTTTAGCAAAAATATGAACTCCGACGAGAAGGCAGTGGTGACTCAACAACTGGGAAGCATTCAGACAGCTTCACAAGGAAAGTATCTGGGACTTCCAATGGTGATCACTAGATCAAAAGAACAGGTTTTTGGTTTTATCAAGGACAACATCAGAAATAAAGCAAGCAACTGGAAAAGTAAGATGCTCAGTCAAGCAGGGAAGGAAGTCATGATTAAAGCTATATCCATGGCCATGCCAGTCTACACAATGTCATGCTTCAAACTCTTTAACAAACTGTGCAGAGAGATAAGCTCTATAATGGCAAAATTCTGGTGGGGAGATTCTGAGGAAAGGAACAAGATTCACTGGTGTTCTTGGGAGAAGATGACTCAAGGTAAAAAGTGGGGAGGGCTAGACTTTAAAGAAATACAGAGCTTTAATAAAGCTCTTCTGGGGAAACAAGTATGGAGAATCCTGACCAACCCCAACTTATTCGTGAGCAAAGTGTTGAAGGCGAAATATTTCAACATGAATCCATTTTCAAGTGCAAAGTACCAAAACAGTCCTCTTGGATGTGGCAAAGTCTAATGGATTCAAGAGACCTAGTGCAGGAGGGAACAAGAAGAAAGGTGGGAAATGGCAGAAGTATAAACATCTGGAACGATGGGTGGATACCAGGAAATAAGGATGATAGAGTGCAAACAGACAAACCTCCCAACTGTGATGTGTCTAAGGTTGAAGATTTGATTAGGGGCTTCCGATGGAACAGGCATGTAATCTTTTCAACTTTCAACAAAAAAGATGCTGAAAAGATCCTGCAAATACCTGTTAGTTTGTCAGGGAGAGAGGATAGCAACTATTGGATACACAGTGAAACTAGTCAATACACTGTGAAGTCCGGTTATAAACTTTTGTATAACTGGAGGGAACAAAGGAAAAACAAAGGAGAAGCTCTGGGGGAAACAAGTGCGGCAAGCAATTTCAACAACATATGGAAGAAGTTATGGAAGCTAAACGTAAAAGGAAAATTGAAACAATTTTTGTGGAAGTGCATTAAAGGAATTCTACCAGTGAACAACCCGGTCTACAAAAGGACAGGGAAGGGTGATCCAATCTGCAAAGAATGTGGCGAACAAGTGGAAACCATAGAGCATATGCTGTTTAGCTTATCAATGGTAGAGATTATGGCATAAGATGATGGCAGAAGTTGTGGTAAAGATTATGGCATAAATCATGCCCACGATTTGTTCATTAATTGTGTATATATAGTTACCTAGAATAGAATATCAGTAATTAGGACATTAGCTGTAATTAGCTATGTATAGATGACTACCTAAAATAGATTGTACAGAAATTCTTATTTAAGGGAAATGATCATCAAGTAAAAGGCATTCAGCCAATTTACTCAAAAATTGACATGGTATCAGAGCTAGTCTCTTGAATCCATAGCTGAATATTTGCATCATTTGGTTAGTTTTCTGGGTTGATTAATTTCTAATCAACATTTTGGCTTTGAGATTTTTTTTCTTTTTTATTTTTTAAGAATGTCTATTGAGAATTATTTTGGAAGCTTGCCTATAGAGACTTCAGCTATCAAATTTACAGGAAAGAATTATGCGGCCTGGGAATTTCAATTCAGAATGTTTCTGAAAGGGAAGGAACTTTGGGGTCACATTGATGGGACTTCTCCTGCTCCCGAAAATGAGAAAGAACTTGGTCAATGAGAGGCAAAGGATGCTAGAATTATTTCTTGGATTTTAGCTTCCATTGAAGCCCATATGGTGAACAATTTGCATTCATTTGGTACAGCTAGGGAGATGTGGGGTTATCTGCAGTGCATATATCATCAAAATAATACTGTAAGACGATTTCAACTTGAACACGAGATTAGTACCTTCAATCAAGGTAATCTCTCTATTGAGCAATATTATTCTGGATTTATTAATTTATGGAGCGAATATTCTGGTCTTATCTACTCTAAGGTACCTAAGGAGGCCTTAGGCAGCCTTCAACAGGTTCATGAAGTTAGTATGCGTGATCAATTTTTGATGAAACTGAGATCAGAATTTGAGGTTACTCGGGGTGGATTGCTGAATAGAAATCCGGTTCCTTCTTTGGATGTTTGTCTTGGTGAATTATTACGGGAAGAACAGCGATTGACTACACAATCTATTCTAAGTGCATCTGGAGAGACATCAGAAGTTGTCAATGTTGCTTATGCTGCACAAGGGAGGCATAGAGGAAAGGGATCAATGCAGTGCTACAGCTGCAAGGAGCTTGGACATATTGCTCGCAATTGTGGTATGAAATTTTGCAATTGCTATAAACAGAATGGACATATTATCAAGGACTGTCCTACACGACCAGAAAACAGGCGAGCTCAAGCTTTTCACGTTGCAGTTCCAAATCCTACCGTTATTGGTCCTACACTTACAACCACAAGCACCAATCAGGCTGTTATTACTCCAGAAATGGTCCAACAAATGATTCTCACAACATTTTCTGCCCTTGGGCTTCAGGGCCAAGGTAAGACAATCTCTTCTACTTGGTTTGTTGATTCTGGAGTATCCAATCATATGACCGGCTCTACTGATTCGTTACAGAATTTGCAGCAGTATACTGGTAGACAAAATATACAAATTGCTAATGGTAGTAATCTTTCAATTACAGCCATTGGTGATCTTGGACATTCTTTTCGTCATCTTTTTGTCGCTCCTAAGTTGTCTACTAGTTTAATTTCTGTTGGTCAGTTGGTGGATGATAACTGTATTGTCAACTTCTCTCGTGATGGTTATCATGTGTAGGATTAGATGTCGGGGAAGGTGATCGCAAGGGGGCCTAAAGTGGGAAGATTATTTCCGTTGCAATTTGCTATTCCTAAACCTTTATCTTTAGCCTCTGTGATTGTTGAAAATAAGGCTGACGTTTGACATAGGCGATTAGGTCATCCAAATAATGTGATATTATCTAATTTGATGAAGCGTGGTCTTCTTGAAAAACAAGATCAGTGTTCTACTCATGCATTGTCTCTTGATTGTTCTACTTGTACGTTAGGAAAGAGCAAAACTTTACCTTTTCCTACTTATGGTAGTCGTGCTAATGCATGTTTTGAGATAATACACAGTGATGTTTGGGGCATTACTCCTGTCATTTCACATGCGCATTATAGATATTTAGTGACGTTCATTGATGACTATAGTCGATTCACATGGATATATTTTTTGCACACCAAAGCTGAGGTATTTACTGTTTTTCAAACTTTTGTGGCTTATATTGAGACACAATTTTTCACAACTATTAAGATTTTTCGATCTGATAATGGTGGCGAATATGTGTCACATAACTTTCAAGCCTTCTTGCAACATAAAGGCATTCTCTCTCAGTGATCATGTCCTTATACGCCCCAACAGAATGGGGTGGCTGAGCGTAAAAATCGTCACTTGTTGGATATTGTTCGATCATTACTCTTACAGTCTTTAGTGCCGTTTAAATTTTGGGTTGAAGCTTTGACAACTGCAGTGTATTTGATTAATCGTCTGCCTTCTCAACAATTGGGTTTTGACTCTCCTTATTATCACCTTTTTGGTGTCCATCCTGATTATCACATGTTACACCCATTTGGCTATGTTTGTTTTGTTCACTTGCCACCTCATGAGGGTCACAAGCTTACAGCCCAATCAGCTCGGTGTGCTTTTATGGGTTATAGCACCACTCAGAAAGGATTTTTATGCTATGATGCTGTTGCTAATCGTTTCTGCGTTTCTAGAAATGTAATTTTCTTTGAGCATGAGTACTATTTTTAGCAGCATGTTTTGCCTTCCCAGCGTGTCCTTCTTCCTAACTTTGATGATATCTCGCCACCAATTGAGTGTTTTAAACCCGGTATTGTCTATCAACGACGCAGGGCCCCATCATCACAAATCCTTCCCAACCCTGAACCAATGCCTGCTCCAGTGGTTCTTCGAAGATCATCTCGTATCCGTCAACCTCCTGCTAGGTATGGCTTCTCTGCCACTTTAGCTAATACTGCAGTTCCTACCTCTTATTCTCAAGCAACTAAGCATGCATGTTGGGTAAAAGCTATGCAAGAAGAACTTCATGCTCTCCAGGAGAATCATACTTGGGATATTGTTCCATGTCCTAGTGGTTGATAGGGTATAATTTGTTAGTAATTTTATTATTAATTTCCCCTTTCATCCCTGATAAATATTGTGTTAATTGCACATATCTACTTCTATTTGGTTTGTGGCCTTTATTTCAGGGATAGAACAGAAAACTACCAAACATGAGGGATTTTCTGGAGAAAATTGAGTTTTCAAGCGAGTCACAGGCCAGGGCCACAGTGCTGAAAAGAACTGGACTCCCATCCCTTTATTCTTGTTGACCAAGAGGATTACAACCGGAGACTTAGAGAACTTGAAGGCTTGGGCCTTTGACTTCGGTGGGGACCACGGAGGAAAGGAAAAGGGCTTTGGTCCTTTGGTTCTTAAAGAAAAAGCAACGTACAAAGTCTAAGGAAACTAAGAAGAAATGGGGCAGCTTGTGGCCAATTGGTGGGGACCACTGGATATCTTTCCTTTGGCCTTAAATAGGGAGCTAACGTACAGAAGACGGACGGCCAGCTTTTAGTTTAGCTTCTTAGCCTAGTCTTTAGTTTAGTTTTTCCTTCTTTTGACTGGCCTCTGACACACGCCAGGTGTTCGACAAAATTTCCCAACGGGAAAAACACCTTTTATTCCTTGCTTCTTAGTAGAAAACGCTATGCCTTTGCAATCCATTAATTCGTGTGGTGATTTAATTATGCGGCGTGGCTAAATCTTCCATCTAGTCAAGGGTCAACTCGACGGCGCAGTCCCGAAAATCTGTGAGATCTAATTAGTTTTCACGTGTTCCTTTATTTATTAATATTTGCACGTTATCTGCTTGAATTTTCATGGGATTATTTTATTAATTGGATGTCAAGGGCCCGATGTTCAATGTGATTTATTAATCTCGTGCCAATTTAGTCAATTAAATCCGTAATTGTTTGATTGATTAATGTTAGTGGCAGCTGGTGTGTTTACACATTAGGGGAACGTGCAATCTAATTTAAATAACCCTCGTAGCGTGTTATTGGTTAGGGCTAGGTTTTTCTAGTTATTAATGCAATTGAAAAATTAATTCCTACGGTCGTACCTAGGAGTACTTTTCTGGTTAGAGGTGATTAATGGTCGTACCTTGGTCATCTATAATTTAAGGAAAAATTGGTCGTCAGACTATAACTAGCCTATTAATACATTAAGTGAACCTCTCTTGCATCAATGATCGGATGATTGGACTGTGCCTGAGTAGTTGTATCCTTGGCTAGAATTTATTTATTCTTGATTTAATTCCTGTTTTACTTGTGCTAGTGATTTATTTATTTTTAATTAAATTGTTTAATTATTTTTAGTTTCATTCCGGTGAAATCCCCCCTTATCAATTGGACTTTAAAAAGAGACAGATATCCCCAGTCCCTGAGGAGACGACCTTACTTGCCACTGTCTACTATTTAGTAATTTTTGTCAATTAATTAATTCTGGTATATCGGGTTAAGCAAACTCTTCGGGAATAGGGTGAATCAAGTAACCCATTGCACACCTAGAGTCCCTGCTCCAGTACCTATGATTGATTATTGACTGCTTTTAGTGGTATCTAGATTCTATATTTATTATTATTATTGCACAGGCTGACGACCTGTCAGTGGTGTTAAGCCCATTGGTTGTAAGTGGATCTACTCCATTAAGCGCCGGTCTGATGGCTCACTTGATCGATATAAAGCGAGGTTGGTGGCACTTGGTAATAAATAAGAATATGGAATAAATTATGAGGAGACATTTGCACCCGTCGGAAAGATGACAACAGTGCGCCTTGTTCGAGCTATTGCTGCTTCTAAGGGCTGGTTATTGCAACAAATGGATGTTAAGAATGCCTTTTTGCATGGGGATCTTAAAGAAGAAATTTATATGCCGCCACCATCAGGATTATTTTCTACACCTTCATTTGATGTTTGTAAATTGAAACGATCACTCTATGGTTTGAAACAGGCTCCACGTGCTTGGTTTGATAAGTTTCGTTCTACGCTTATTAATTTCTCATTTGTCCAAAGTTAGTATGACTCCTCTTTGTTTCTTTGCAAAACACTTAAAGGAATTGTCCTGCTTCTGGTATATGTTGATGATATTGTTATTATAGGGACTGCTACTAACTTGATTTCTAAGCTTCAAGACCATCTTCAGACTTCTTTTCATATGAAGGACTTGGGTCCTTTACAGTATTTTTTTAGGTCTTGAGATGCGTTCCACCTCAGCTGGTATCTTCTTACACCAGCATAAATACATTCAAGAGTTAATTGCTTTGGCTGGCCTTCAAGATGGTCGTTCAGTTGATACTCCCTTGGAGGTGAATGTTAAATATCGTCATGATGAGGGTGATTTTCTATCTGATCCTTCTTTATATAGACAGCTGGTAGGCAACTTCAATTATCTGACTATTACTCGGCCTAATATTTCTTTTGCTGTTCAACAAGTCAGTCAATTTATGCAAGCCCCTAGGCACCTTCATCTCGCCGCTGTTCATTGCATTGTTCGCTATTTGAAAGGCACTTCTGCTCGAGGTCTTTTCTTTCAAGTCGACTCTCCTATTCATCTGGTTGCATACAGTGATGCTGATTGGGCTGGTTGCTCTGATACTAGACGTTCCATTACTGGTTGGTGCATGTTTATTGGTAACTCTCTCGTTTCTTGGAAAAGCAAGAAGCAAGATCGGGTGTCTAAGTCTTCTACTGAGTCTGAGTATCGGGCCATGTCCTCTGCGTGTTGTTTGGCTTCGTGGATTGTTGGGTGAACTTGGGTTTCCTCAAATCGAGCCTACTCCGCTCCATGCAGATAACACTAGTGCTATTCAAATTGCCGCTAACCCAGTATTTCATGAGCGTACCAAGCACATTGAAGTAGATTGTCACTCTATTCGTGAAGCATATGATGCTCATGTCATCTCTCTTCCGCATATCACCACTGCTCTCCAAACTGTTGATGTGTTTACTAAGGCTCTTTCCAAACCTAGACATCACTTTCTTGTTGACAAATTGATGCTAGTTGATCACCCAACATCAATTTGAGGGGGGATATCAATGGTAGAGATTATGGCATAAGATGATGGCAGAAATTGTGGCAAAGATTATGGCATAAATCATGCCAACGATTTGTTCATTAATTGTCTATATATAGTTACCTAGAATAGAATATCAGTAATTAGGACATTAGCTGTAATTAGCTATACATAGATGACTACCTAAAATAGATTGCACAGAAATTCTTATTTAAGGGAAATGATCATCAAGTAAAAGGCATTCAGCCAATTTACTCAAAAATTGACATAGCTGCAGGAGAGCTAGAGAGGTGTGGAAGATGGCACCAATTCAGTGGGATGGGATATTGGCACAGTCGGGTAACTTTTCCTATTGGTGGAATGCAGTAATGGAAGCAGCAAGAAGGAAACAAGGTTAGAGCTACATTAAGCTAACAACCAACATACTTTGGCAAATTTGGAAGGCAAGGAATGAATGGCAATACAACTCAAAACAGAAACATCTTTTGAAGATTGCTCACAAAGCTCAAAAAGATTGGCAGGAGCAGGTGTTAGCAAAGGAAAAATAAGAACCAATGAGCAATTTTGAAACATCCAGAGGACCTATGCAAGATGTTCAAACACGAGATGAAGCAAATGAAGTCAATCTGCAGATAGCTGTCTATGAGGATATCGACACCAGATGGCTGGGAAGGGGAGTGGTGGCAAAGAATCACAGGGGACAAGTGAAGACAGCATGGGCCATGAGGGACAAAGGTACAAACATTTCAATATTGGATTTAGCTGAGACAGTAAGGTTAGCTTTAATTAAGGCTAGAGGAAAGAATTGGTCAGAACTCAAGGTTCATATCCCCCACAAGTAGCTTCTGTCATCGTTGATGTCACGGAAAACTAAAGACATTAGACTGGCAACTATGATTGATGACATCGCCAACTTAGGCTTTTTGTTTAAAAAATGCTCATTTTATTTAGATATAGCAAATGACAATATAAGTAAATCTGTGAGTACTTATGCTGTAGGCATTTGTATTGATGAGGAATGGAACAATCCTCAAGGTGTCTAACACCTTTGTAAAGTATCTTAGAGCCGTTGCTCTACAAGTGTATAGTTATGTTTTGATCAATATATTCCTATCGTTTCAGAAAAAAAAAAAAAAAAAAGTGAGTACAACGCTGAAATTGATGGTGGCTATTGTTCCCGCCTTCCTTTTACATTCCCTTGTTTCCCTGCCCAACAAAAATCACGCACATGCTTCGTTCGTGGATTGGAATGCATTTACGAACACAAGTTATGGACACATTTTGTTAGCGGGATTGATAAAATAAACACACAACCGATAGTCCAATTCCTATTCTCCAATATTAAAAGGTTTTTCATCCTAATCGATAATTAGTTTGTTTACTAGATAATTTCACTAATTAAATTTTCTTTTAGTTGCCATGATCCGCGGTAATTATCGAAAGCGAATCCATTCGAACTTTTTTTTTTTGACACAAAAAAATGATCTTTATTTCAAGGGTGGTAATCTAAAATTTGAGAAATAATCACTACCTTTATTATATGAATGATTTACATCATATTCACATTTCATATCCGCCCAATTTGAAAAATAAATTATGTTTTCCGTTATAATAAGACCTCTTATTGGTTGATTTCAACATTTGAAACTTCAACATGTTTACCTGCACTATCATCTGAACTATTCTAATTCACTTAACCTTTGTGATCATTCATGTTGTTAATCTGCAGAACTCTCCCTAATTTTATTTTCAAAGACCACATTTTATAGTGTTATCGACATATGCTACTATCTACTCACTAGATATCGATTGTGCACCTAACATACTCATATCATCCAACTCTATATATCACATCACATTACCTTTGAGCTTACCGGACAATGATATATACACTTAAATCTCAAAATATTGCCTTAGAGACTAATAATGCATTTAACTTTTAATTTATTTGTATTCTACTACATTCTTCCTTTATACTCATTTAATTACTATGCATGCCTACTTATTTATTAATGCGTATTCATAAATCTTATAACTTCTATCTTTTTTTAGATTAATTAATGTTGCAAATTTTCCATTCATCGTAAATTCTAATTATTTTAGATCAATATAGGCCTACTCATGAATTATACATCATAGTTGTGGATTGTGGTCATAAGCATATATTTACATTTGTATCTAACCACATTTTCATTCATTTTAACATATTTTCATGTGCATATACATACATGTATAAGGTTACTTTTATGATAACAAAAACGATAAAAAATTCAAAACAAAATAAAGTGATTAGTTTATCTAACATTTTATCTCCTATCAATTTAAAGCATACTAAATTATGCTTGTCACTCCTTCATTTGATCAGAGGCATCTATGAATTGAATCAATAGTAATTTCTTGAATACGAATAATAGATGGTTAAGAATAAGTAATCATAATAAAGGTATAAAAAATTGAATTGGATTGTTAAAATAATTTTAAGTACAACATGGAAAGGTTTCACTTTTTAGTTCCTACTGCTGTCTATGATATAAAAATAATGAATTCTATCTTTAAATTAAACACGGACTGCAATTAAGAACCAAAACTAAATAAAAAATTAATAAATAATCATTACGATAGTATCTTCAAATAGACTAATCATACATACATAAAAATATAATAGAAGACATTTTAAAGCCAAAAAAAAAGGAAGAAAAAAGCATCGCCTCTTAACAATGGAGTTTGAAGGAACACTCATCCTTCAAAAGATAATGATGAAATCTGGGGAATTAGATCATTAGAATCACAATAATGAACTTTGGAGGAAATAATACTATGTTTGTCAATTAAAGTCTTGATTATTAGTGTGTTAATTGGAGTGAATAGCCTATAAATAAATCCTAATGCAAATATCTATTTTATATAAATTCTAATAGAAAGCAAATTTCCTTTGACTTGTTAATTGGATTCGATCAACTTTATGAAAAATCCTAATAGAAATTAAATTTCCTTTAGTTTAACATTTGTTTCGTTTTGTATAATTTTATTATTTTGTAAAGTTTGTTTCAAAAAATTTGTGAAAGAAAAGTTGCCTAGCAGTTGATTTCTTGCAGGAAACTTTGAAAGGAATTTTTTTTTTTTACACAAAATAACTTTAAAAAAAATTAAAAGGAACCCAATTAATCACTTAAGATAAGTGCGTTGGAGGTATGGTTGATAAATTTTAGCTAAAACCTACAGAAGTTTTAAAAGTTCTAAAATTGACTAATGTCGTTAGTGGACGTGCCAGACTGCCTCAAATTATTCCCCACGGCTAGCGACAAACATCAAATTGAATTATTCCCCACGGCTAGGCTAGCAAACAACATCAACTTGAATTATTCCCCACGGTTGGGCTAGCAAACAAGATCAAATTGAGCAATGGACTTGTGGGTCTTTCTGCCTAAATGGAGCAGCTTTACACCATATGGTGACATCTCCACCACAGAGAAAAGGGCACGTCAATGAGAACTTGAGCTGATCCTGTGAAACCATATGACTATTTCTTAGTTTAAGTCAACTGCAAGTGAAGTGCAAACCTGGTATTCCAACGTTCTAGTGAAGCATCTTAGCGAGCAGGGATCGCAATGCAATGTTCTTAAATTTGGATGGGATATCGACTCGGCGAAACTATTAGGTTAGAGGTTAATTTCTAAAAAAATTTGCTAACATTAGTATGATGTCATAATTATTTTATATATTTTTTTGAGTTTTAGAAATATTAAAATTAAGTTCGTGGTTATATTTTGACCATCTATATAAAATGTTTTAAAAATATTAGACTTGCAATCAAATATACACCTAAAAATTATATATAAAAATATGAATTCATGTTTAAAATATGTCCATTCTCCAAAACTCCTCGAAAAACTAAACTAAAACAAATTATACCCAATTCGAAATCTTTATGATTTTTCGATACAAGTTGGAATCGCTAATGATAAATTGATAAGGTGATAGGAATGAAAACTTTTTGGTTTAGAAATCGTTTAAGGGTGAGAGTGATTTTGGTATTTATACTAAGTGGTGGTGTTTTTTTTTTATTCCTATTAATAAATGAAAGTTTTATAATTTAGGTAATTCAAATTATGTTTAGAAAAATTAAAAAAAATTGAGAATCGGATTAAGTAGTCAAATCAGGTCATTGGTTTGGCCGGTTTTTAACTAGAGCAATTTTGTGCTACTCATCAATTCAGGAAGAAGGCTGGTTCGTGGTCAGACTGGTCAGACCAACTGATCTGGTCCGCCTCTAACAACATTGTCGGTTTAGAGTGACGGAGGGATCTGCTCTTGAGTCCTCTCTATTGCCAAAAAATTCCTGTGGTCCCCACCCCATCCCCCATCCCTGTTCCGTCAAATCCCCCTTTCCCTTCCCACCTCGCACCCTATGTGGGCACTTGAGGGTGACAATTTTATTTTTCTAATTGTCTTAAACTTATTCCATCTTGATAGGGTGAAACTTAACCCAACTCTCAAATCCATCTCCAATAGATCAAGACTAAATTTAATGAACAAAATAAAAAAGAGAACTGAAAAAGTGAAAAGGGAAAAACTGAACAAAAAAAGAATCAAGAAAGCACAAAAAAAAAAAAAAAAATAGAAACCTTAATCAAATTGTACAAATAACCCTTGGGAATGCTCATGCAGCCCAAAATATGCTTGTGCCAAATACCAACTACGATTCTGGTATTTTCAAAATAATTTCCAAACATCTTCGTTTCAATTTGATTCTTTCCAGCAATGGTTATTAAAAAAAATCAATAAACATCCAAAAAAAATGTTAAACCTTCTTTCCAAAATAACATAGAACAAAATAAAATAAAATAATAGAGATAATCAATATCCTAAGTATTATTGTTAGATTACGCATTATATTATATTTATTTATATTAATAAATTTAAGTGAGGGATGGAGTATGGGCTGGGGTGGGGTGGAGAAAAATCTCCCTTGCCCATGCTCCGTCCCTACCCATTACTCCTCCGCGAGGCTGGCACCCGTGTCGTTGCTATCCCTATTTGCTGGTGTTAACTCTTTGATTTTTACAACTTTCTTGTCAATCGTCCTTGCACCCTTTGCAAGGATCAACGCCTCACGAATTAAAATTTGTCCAATACAAATCGGTTAGTGCAAATCATATAACTAATCAAATCGTTAAAAAGTATTTCCAAAATCCATACATCCACCTACTTTCAAATTAAACCTAATCACAAACTTTGAACAAGAATTGTCAATTGAAAAACTGTCAAAATACCGTCTTCTCTAGTATTATACCCCCAATTACACCATGTATCAAGGTGAACCTGCTTTAAATATTTCACAAACCTTCTATACATGGTGTAATATGGAGTGTGACGTTAAAAATTTGACGGAGGATCCAAATTCGTCAAACCACTTCAAGAGTACTTCAAATCCCTTCCTATAAGAAGCGCAGTCCTGAGTCCCTTGGTTCATCGCAGTCTTCACAAACCATATTCCACCAAATGATGAATCTCAAAGTTCATTCAATTGCTTTAATAATAGTCTCTACAATCTTTTCCCTCGTCTTGACTTCAGAATGTGGAGTCATTGTGGTCTACTGGGGCCAAAATGTAATGGAAGGCCATGTCCTAGTGGTTGATAGGGTATAATTTGTTAGTAATTTTATTATTAATTTCCCCTTTCATCCCTGATAAATATTGTGTTAATTGCACATATCTACTTCTATTTGGTTTGTGGCCTTTATTTCAGGGATAGAACAGAAAACTACCAAACATGAGGGATTTTCTGGAGAAAATTGAGTCTTCAAGCGAGTCACAGGCCAGGGCCACAGTGCTGAAAAGAACTGGACTCCCATCCCTTTATTCTTGTTGACCAAGAGGATTACAACCGGAGACTTAGAGAACTTGAAGGCTTGGGCCTTTGACTTCGGTGGGGACCACGGAGGAAAGGAAAAGGGCTTTGGTCCTTTGGTTCTTAAAGAAAAAGCAACGTACAAAGCCTAAGGAAACTAAGAAGAAATAGGGCAGCTTGTGGCCAATTGGTGGGGACCACTGGATATCTTTCCTTTGGCCTTAAATAGGGAGCTAACGTACAGAAGACGGACGGCCAGCTTTTAGTTTAGCTTCTTAGCCTAGTCTTTAGTTTAGTTTTTCCTTCTTTTGACTGGCCTCTGACACACGCCAGGTGTTCGACAAAATTTTCCAACGGGAAAAACACCTTTTATTCCTTGCTTCTTAGTAGAAAACGCTATGCCTTTGCAATCCATTAATTCGTGTGGTGATTTAATTATGCGGTGTGGCTAAATCTTCCATCTAGTCAAGGGTCAACTCGACGGCGCAGTCCCGAAAATCTGTGAGATCTAATTAGTTTTCACGTGTTCCTTTATTTATTAATATTTGCACGTTATCTGCTTGAATTTTCATGGGATTATTTTATTAATTGGATGTCAAGGGCCCGATGTTCAATGTGATTTATTAATCTCGTGCCAATTTAGTCAATTAAATCCGCAATTGTTTGATTGATTAATGTTAGTGGCAGCTGGTGTGTTTACACATTAGGGGAACGTGCAATCTAATTGAAATAACCCTCGTAGCGTGTTATTGGTTAGAGCTAGGTTTTTCTAGTTATTAATGCAATTGGAAAATTAATTCCTACGGTCGTACTTAGGAGTACTTTTCTGGTTAGAGGTGATTAATGGTCGTACCTTGGTCATCTATAATTTAAGGAAAAATTGGTCGTCAGACTATAACTAGCATATTAATACATTAAGTGAACCTCTCTTGCATCAATGATCGGATGATTGGACTGTGCCTGAGTAATTGTATCCTTGGCTAGAATTTATTTATTCTTGATTTAATTCCTGTTTTACTTGTGCTAGTGATTTATTTATTTTTAATTAAATTGTTTAATTATTTTTAGTTTCATTCCGGTGAAATCCCCCCTTATCAATTGAACTTTAAAAAGAGACAGATATCCCCAGTCCCTGAGGAGACGACCCTACTTGCCACTGTCTACTATTTAGTAATTTTTGTCAATTAATTAATTCTGGTATATCGGGTTAAGCAAACTCTTCGGGAACAGGGTGAATCAAGTAACCCATTGCACACCTAGAGTCCCTGCTCCAGTACCTAGGATTGATTATTGATTGCTTTTAGTGGTATCTAGGTTCTATATTTATTATTATTATTGCACAGGCTGACCACCTGTCAATTTTTGGCGCCGCTGCCGGGGACTGGCGTTATTATTTGTTTCTTTATTAAGTTCATTTTTGCTCTAATTTTCTGGTTTTTGACCCTGAGGTAGAGAAGACTGCGCGTAGGACAAGAAAAGAGACCAGACAGCTCCGAGAGGAGCACTCCGGTGCTACATCTCAGAGACCTGGGCCAGAAGTTGAACCAACAGATTCATTTGGTGACACTTCGAGTGACTCAGAGCAAGAAGAAATTCCCATGGCTAATGCACGAACATTAAGGGAGTTGGCTGCTCCTGATTTAAATCAGCAGCCTTTATGCATTACTTTCCCGAGTTTGAGTGAAAATACTTCATTTGAATTGAAATCAGGTCTAATTCATCTTTTACCTTCTTTTCACGGCTTACCAGGTGAGGAGCCGTATAAGCATCTACAGGAGTTTGATGTGGTATGCAATAGTATGAAACCCCCGGGAATCACAGAAGAGCAGATAAAAATGAAGGCATTCCCCTTCTCCTTGAAAGATTCTGCGAAAGATTGGCTGTACTACCTGTCACCAGGTAGCATCACCACGTGGGACCAATTGAAGAAAAAATTTTTGGATAAATATTTTCCTGCGTCCAGGGCTGCAAGTCTAAGGAAAGAAATTTGTGGGATCAAGCAGCATCCAGGGGAGTCACTTTACGAGTATTGGGAACGGTATAAGAACTTGTTGGCAAGTGCCCCCAACACCAAATAAGTGAGCAGTTGATCATACAATATTTTTATGAGGAGCTCATTTTTAAAGACAGGAGCATCATTGACGCTGCAAGTGGAGGGGCACTGGTGAACAAAACCCCTCAGGAAGCACGGGAGTTAATAGAGGGGATGGCACAGAATTCACAGCAATTCAGTACAAGGGAGGATGTTCCAATACGTAGGGTGAATGAGGTAGAAACATCCTCTATGCAGCAGCAGCTAAATGAGTTGACTGCGTTTGTTAGGCAACAGGCCGTGAGAAATGCATCACAAGCCAGGGTATGCGGGATTTGCACTGGTATAGGTCACTCTGCAGACATGTGCCCAATGATTCAGGAAGAAACTGAAGAACAGGTGAACATGGCTGATCACGCGCCCGCGCCAAGGAAGCAGTACGACCCTTACTCAAGCACCTACAACCCCGGGTGGAGAGATCATCCCAATCTCAGTTATGGAGGGAATAGGCAATCCAACTTCACGCCGAACAGGCAGTCTAACTTTGTGCCGAATAAGCCACCAGGGTACCAACAGCAATACCAATCCCGACCACCTCCGCCCCCTCAATCTGGTTCATCTACGGAGGAGATGCTGAAACAAATGATGACAACCATAGCGCAAAATCAGCAAAGGACGGAGGCAGCTATTATGCAAAATCAGCAAAGGACGGACTCCGAAATGCAGGACATAAGGAATCAGATGAATCAAATGGCCACCAAAATTAACCGTTTGGAGTCCCAGAACCAAGGGAAGCTGCCATCTCAACCGGAGTTGAATCCGAAGAACGTGAGCTCAATGACCCTAAGGAGTGGGAAAGAAATTCAAGAGCCTGAGCCTGTGATCCCCAAGGACAAGGATGAAGAGAAGATCGAAAATGAGCTTGAAAGGGAGGACAACAATGGTGCAGATCCAAAGGTACTTCCTGACCCAATAATTACAGTTAAAATTAACCCACCTCCTTTTCCTAGCAGGTTGGAAAAATCAAAGAAACAGGAGAAGGAGATTTTGGAGGTTTTTCGCAAGGTTGAGATAAATATCCCCCTTTTAGACGCCATCAAACAAGTACCAAAATATGCCAAGTTCCTAAGGGACTTGTGTGTCAACCAAAGGCGATTGAGGGGAGATGAACGGGTCATAGTTGGGGAAAATGTGTCTGCGGTCCTGCAGAGGAAGCTCCCACCAAAGTGCGGGGACCCAGGTATGTTTACTATTCCCTGTAAGATAGGTAATACTGTAATCAGAAGGGCCATGTTGGATCTGGGAGCATCAATAAATGTCATGCCTAAGTCTATCTATGCTTATCTAAAATTAAGTCCATTAAAAGAAACTGAAATAATCATTCAATTAGCTGATCGAACTAATGCATATCCTGATGGCTTGGTTGAAGATGTGTTGGTAAAAGTTAATGATTTGGTGTTTTCAACTGATTTTTATGTATTTGATATGGATGATGATCACTCCCCTGATCCCTCACCTCTGTTATTGGGTCGACCTTTTATGAGCACAGCACAGACGAAAATTGATGTTAGTAAGGGTATTCTGTCCATGGAGTTTAATGGGGAAATTGTGCATTTCAATATCTTTGATACTATGAAATATCCCTCAAACTCCAACTTTAGCTCAATTTTCTCTGTGAGTGCTATTGATCCTGTGGTGCAGGAAGTGTTTGAAACTGATGGCAGGGATGAGCTGGAGGTGGCTTTAACCAAGCACCTCGAGTTGGAGACAACTCCTCAGGTGGAGTGGAGTGAGGATTTAAAATGCACAATCGGTACATTACACTCATTGCAGACCACCACGAAAAGGTATGAAGTCTTACCTATTTTTACTCCCGAGCCTCACCAGAGGGTATTGCCATCTGTGGTGCAGGCACCTGTACTGGAGTTGAAACCTCTACCAGAGCACCTGAAATATGCATATCTGGGTGATAATGAGACACTCCCGGTGATTATCTCATCGGCACTGTCAAAAATTCAGGAAGAGAAATTGATCCGGGTCCTTCGGGAGCATAAAGAGGCGATAGGCTGGACAATCGCAGACATTAAGGGGATCAGCCCGGCCATCTGTATGCACCGGATTAGGCTAGAAGACGATGCCAAACCTGTTAGGCAGGCTCAAAGAAGGCTCAATCCCCTCATGATGGAAGTTGAAAAGAAAGAAATTTTAAAATTGTTGGATGTGAGGATTATTTTTGCAATCTCTGATAGCCCTTGGGTGAGCCCGGTCTAGGTAGTCCCAAAGAAGGCAGGAGTGACGGTGGAGGCCAACGAAACGGGTGAGCTTGTTCCAGTGCGTAAGCCCACTAGATGGAGGCAATGTATAGACTACCGTAGGCTAAACGCCGTCACCAAAAAGGACCATTTCCCTCTCCCTTTCATTGATCAGATGGTTGAACGTTTAGCTGGTAGAGCTTATTATTGCTTTTTGGATGGATTTTCAGCATACTTTCAGATAGCAATTGCCCCAGAGGATCAAGAGAAGACAACTTTCACGTGCCCCTTCGGGACCTTTGCTTATAGACGAATGCCATTTGGATTGTGCAACGCACCCGCGACTTTCCAAAGATGTATGGTAAGCATCTTTTCTGAGTATGTTGAGAAAATAATAGAAGTTTTCATGGATGATTTCAGTGTGTATGGTGATAGTTTTGATACGTGTCTAGATAACCTGAAATTAATCCTGATAAGGTGTATAGAGACTAATCTTGTGCTTAATTGGGAAAAATGTCATTTTATAGTTGAGCACGGGATAGTCCTGGGTCATATTATATCGTCGAAGGGCATAGAAGTTGACAAGGCTAAAATAGACATTATTTCTGCATTACCTTACCCCGCGAGTGTGCGGGAGGTGCGCTCTTTTCTTGGACATGCAGGTTTTTATTGAAGGTTCATCAAGGATTTTTCAAAAATTGGAGCCCCGTTGTTCCAACTCCTACAAAAAGATGTAGCATTCGAGTTTGATGAAAAGTGTGAGAGAGCCTTTAACAAGCTGAAGGAATTGTTGACTTCACCCCCAATCATCCAACCCCCTGATTGGAATTTGCCATTTGAGATCATGTGCGATGCCAGTGATCATGCTGTTAGGGTTGTACTGGGGCAAAGAGTAGGAAAGGCGGCTCATGTCATCTATTACGCATCCCGGGCCTTGAATGGAGCCCAGTTGAATTACTCCACCACTGAGAAGGAGCTTCTTGCAGTAATTTTTGCTCTAGAAAAGTTCAGGTCATATCTGTTAGGTGCTAAAGTGATTGTATTTTCTAATCATGCAGCACTAAGGTACCTGATGACCAAGAAAGATGCAAAGCCGAGGCTCATCAGGTGGATATTGCTACTACAGGAATTTGACTTGGAAATAAGGGATAAAAGAGGCTCGGAGAATTTAGTAGCTGACCATCTGAGTCGTATACCCGTTGGAGAGGATAATGAACCATTGAGGGATGCATTCCCTGAAGAACACTTATTTTCTTTAAATTCTCAGTTGCCTTGGTATGCTGATTTAGTCAATTATTTGGTAACTGGTAATTTTCTTACAGGTTGGCAAAAATCGAAAAGGGATAAATTGAAGAGCGACGCCAAGTATTTTATCTGGGATGACCCGTACTTATGGAAGAGATGTGCAGATCAGGTGATGAGGAGATGTGTAAGTGAAATGGAATTTCAATCGATTTTAGCTTTTTGTCATACTTTTGCCTGTGGAGGTCATTTTGAACCCAAGAGAACTGCTCATAAGGTTTTAGAAAGTGGATTTTATTGGCCTTCATTGTTTAAGGATGCCTATGTGTTTTGTAAGTCATGTGATCGCTGTCAAAGGGTAGGTAATATAGCCCGTAAAGATCATATGCCCCAAGTCCCGATGATTTTTGTAGAAATTTTTGATGTCTGGGGTATAGATTTCATGGGGCCTTTTCCTACTTCATTTGATTTTCTGTATATTTTGCTGGCAGTTGATTATGTGTCTAAATGGGTGGAGGCTAAGGCCACTCGAACTAATGACTCGAAAGTGGTTGCAGATTTTGTCAGATCTAATATTTTTGTGCGATTTGGAATGCCAAGAGCTATTGTCAGTGATAGGGGAACGCACTTCTGCAACAAAACCGTAGCTGCGTTATTTCGCAAGTATGGTGTACTCCACAAAGTCTCAACGTCGTATCACCCCCAGACCAATGGTCAAGCGGAGGTGTCGAATCGGGAGATAAAGTCCATCTTGGAGAAAATGGTGCGCCCCGATAGAAAAGATTGGAGTCAACGGTTGGAAGATGCACTCTGGGCCTACCGGACGGCATACAAGACACCTATAGGGATGTCTCCCTATAGGCTGGTATTTGGTAAGTCGTGTCATCTTCCAGTAAAGTTCGAGCATAAAGCATTTTGGGCGGTTAAGCAATACAATATGGATATTGAGGAGGGCGGAATCTAAAGGAAGTTACAATTAGAGGAGTTGGAGGAGATTCGCAATGAAGCTTATGAGAATGCGGTAATTTATAAGGAGAAAAATAAAATTTTTCATGACCAACAGATCTCAAGGAAGACATTCGAGTGTGGGCAAAAAGTTCTGCTGTACCACTCCAAATTGCAGTTATTCCCAAGTAAATTACGTTCTCGTTGGATTGGCTCTTTTGTTGTGACTAATGTCTTCCATTATGGTGCAGTCGAGATCCAAAGTTTGAAAGCTGAGAAGAAATTTGTAGTGAATGGTCATCGTCTCAAGCCGTATTATGAAGGGGTTCCAACTGAACGGGTGGAGGTGATGCACTTGGAGGATCCGACTTGCTTAGTTTAAGCAAATTTTTGGACAATGTCTAGTCAAAGACATTAAAGAAAGGCGCTCATTGGGAGGCAACCCAATTGTTTCCTTTAATTGTTTGTTGATTTCGTGTCACCATTTAAATCTGTTTTCCTTGAACTTGAATGATTTTGGGTGTTAGTTTTCGTTTTGCTGATTTATAGGTGCCCTTCAGTCATGACGTGCCCGCGTGGTGATGTGCAGGATGCTCACGATCAGAAATTCTGAAACTTCTGGGAGCTCTCCTGCCCTCATGACGTGCCCGCGTAGTGATGTGCAGGACGCGCACGATCAGGAAATTCTGAAACTTCTGGGAGCTCTCTTGGCCTCATGACGTGCCCGCGTCACGTTCGCGGGAAAGGTAAGGATTCAAATAAATAAAAAAAAATGAAAAAAAAATGAGAAAAATATAGAAAAACTATTATTATTATTTCAGTTATTCAAATAATAACAAAAAAATAAAAAAAATAAAAAAAAACAAGAAGAAGGAAAATTTTTCCTCTAAACCGTAGCCCAAAAAAAAAAAACAAATTTCTTTTTTTTTCTTTTCCTTCTTTTTTTTCTTTCTTTCCTTTCTTTTTCTTTCTTTCTTCTTCTTTCTTTCTTCTTTCTCTTTTCTTTCTTCCTTCTTCCCTGCTCCCTCTCTGTCGTCCGAATCACTTCACCCGCCGCCCGCCGCACGCTCCACCAGATCTGCTCAGCCGCGCGCGACCCTATCGCCGCACGCCAGAGCACGGCTCTCCTTCGCGCGCCACCTCCGCGCACGCCGCCCACGTGCTCAGCAACCAGCCGCCGCTCGCGCCCCAGTGCTCCACCAAAGCGCCGCCATCGTCGCTAGCCGCAGCCCACCTTGCGCGCTCCACCGCCATCTTGCGCGCCGCAGCAGCTGCTGAAGCCCCCACTGTCGCGCGCACCGTCGGCGTCCTGCCTCGCGCCGCCAGCAGCGCCTCTGTCTTCCCTCGCCGCTGCTGATCTACCTCTGCCTCACATCCGCTTCAACCACGTCACCCGCCACCAACGAGCAGCCGTTGCTCACTCACGGCCACCGCCGAAACTTCCCACGCCGCGCGCCTCCCTAGGCCCTGCCCCGCTACTATCCCATTTCGTTTGGCTACCCTCTACGGTGAAGGTATTTGGAAGCTGACCCTCAAACTCTTCATATTGCTTGGTGTTGTTAGAGTTGCCTAATAGTGGTGTCATTGCCTATTGGGGGCTATTTCTTCAGTTGTGTGATTTTTCACCAGTGGTACTGGTTGGACTATTCTTGCTTGGAATTGCTAATTCTTGTGGGTTTGGTGAAATTGTGCATTTAATTGGCCATCTGGAGCCACCTGTTGGGAATCTGGGTGAGCTACAACACTGCATTGGTTTGACTGTCCGAGTAGCTGTGTTTATTGCGTTGATTACTGTCCCCTTGCTGCACTACTATTGTTGAATATGAGTTAGCACTTTTCTTGGCTAACTGGAGCCGTTTATTGAGATTTTAAATGTGTTGCAATGCTCTAATTATTTGTTCGATTTGGAGATGACTTTGTGAACATCACGTTGCTTGGGGATATTGCTTGAATTGCTGGATAACTCGCTGGGGTTTCTCTTGTGGTTTTAGTTGAGTTATTACTGAATTGCTTGTTGAGTACTTGCTGGGACCCTTTTGTTTGCTATTGGCTGGGTTACTACTGGGAGGTTTTCGCTTTGTTATTGCTGGTTTCTATACCTGTTAGATTTTCGGTTGCCTTGAACTTACTGTTGGGGGACATGGTGAGACCAAAATCATCCTCTAGGTCTAGGACCCCTCGTTCTCAGCCTCCTCCACAGGCATCTATTCCTGTGAATACACCTACCAACCTACCGTACTCCTCTAATGTCCGAACCCGTTTGGGTAGGGGTAGGGGTGCTCAGGTAGATACCCCAGCTCACTTTGGAGGGCACTTGACCTTCACTAGACCTGCGGATCAGCAGAGGTATGCCAAAGTCTGTGAGCGGCGTATCATACTTTGTAAGACTAGTGAAAAATTAAGCATGATGGGCCTAGGCATACGAGAGGAGGTCGAGCAGATGTTTACAGCCATCGGGTGGCGCCCATATCTCTATATCTTCTGCCCCGCATTTGTCGAGCTGACTCGGGAGTTTTATGCTACCTTTGAGTTTGAGTTGCCCTCGAGGTTCACCGCCGCGACTCCTAATATCATTCGCTTCCGTCTGATGGGTCGGGAATTTAATTTTTCGATTACCGAATTTAATTTGGCATTTGGATTCATTACTCGAGAGTATGCTGAGACGAGAGAGTATAATGAGAGTGCCTGTGACTACGTAGAGCCATTCCTCTCCCGCTACCATGATATATGGGAGGACATGTCCGTCGATAGGGAGCGCTACGATCCTTCCCGGTCTAGGAGTTCCTTTCTTAAGGACCCTAGTGCCCGCTATGTTCAGCGTTTCTTAGCCTACAGCTACTCGGGGCGCAAGGACAGCTCCGGTATACTCTCTCGCCCCGAGTTTTTCTTCCTCTGGAGTATGAAAAACAACATCAAGGTCAACTTGGGGTGTTGGTTGGCGGCGCAGTTCAAAACGGTTTTGACCAAGAAGAACAAGCCTCTGATCCTTTGGTCCTTTATCACTCACTTGGCGACTGAGCTAGGGGTTTTTGACTTGGAGGACCATGACCTACATTTGGCATTCGAGATGGAGCTCTTGGATGTGGATTGCTTAGAGAGGATGGGAGTCGTCGAGCGCTTGCCCGATGGTTCCTACCAGTTTACCCCTCCGGGACCACCTCGAGCTCCGGGTGCACGCCCTACGCCCCGACCAGGACCCTCTTCCTTTCATGAGTCGGCCGAGGACACTGCTGGGCCGTCATCTTCTGCACCACCTCCACGCCGTGGGACTTCTGAATGGCAGCAACTCCGGGAGCAAGTTCAGGATTTGCAGGCCCGAATGACCAACGTCGACGCCAATGTCGCAGGCATAGCACAGAATTTGACGCAGTTTCTGATGCATATAGGCTTTGCACCTCCGTTTCCACCTCGCCCTCCGCATTGACCCGGTTTCAGGGAAGTTTGGTCCTTTTCCCTCTCACTTCTGTTTTACATTTGTCACATTGAGGACAATGTGTCCTATAGGTGTGGAGGGGGTGCTAGTGTTTTCCGTTTTTAGTAGTTTTTAGTTCTTAGTAATTTTTAGTTTTTAGTTTTAGTTCTTAGTTTTTAGTAGTTTTTAGTTTTTAATAGTTTCTAGTTTTATTAGTTTTTAGTTTTAATTCTAGTTGCTTATTATCTTTCTTTGTGACTAGTAATTCTAGTTTTAATTCTTAGTTTTAATCCCATGTGGCTATTAAAAAAAAAAAAGAAAAAAATGAGAGAGAGAAAAATTTTGGTTTGTTGACTTTAGTTCTACTTTTGCCAAGTTCTTTTTAAATATAATGTATCGGGTTAGTGTGGTTGGATTCGAGATGTCTCATTGGTGAATATCGGACTGCTTGATTCTTGTGATTTCTTTGTTAATTTTTCTAGGCATAGGGAATGACTGTTGGCATTTTAATGTGAACTGGTCCAATATTGACTCCAGTTCTCTATGTTTGGCAATAATGAGGCGAGCTGCCCCTATGTTTAGTTGTTAGTGCTGTTATTTTGCGTTTCTGCTTTGTTTAGCTGTGAATAAGCTTGACTGTACTCCTCTATTGGCTACTACCGAGTAACCGGGAATCTGCACCTAAAAGTGTCGATTCTCGCGTCAAAAGGTGGTACTTTATATGAGTACGTGGTTGTATAGCGGTAGGAGCTGAGTAACCGGGCTTCTTCATCTAAAAATGTTGGAGTTCGCGTCAAAAGGCTCCGGCGGCTAGAGACTAAGTTCCCTTGGGTCGAATATTATTATGTGCTTAAAAAAAAAAAAAGAGAAGAAGAAAAAAAAAAGAAGGAAAAAAGAAAGGAAAAAAGAGAGAATACGTAATAGGGAAGCTTGCTGGTTTGTGGACTCAATATGGGGACTTGTGTGAATATTTGGACCATTAGCTGATAAATGCTGTGTGTCATTCCTTTTCCTTAGACTAGTTAATTTGGAAATTGAAGGAGTTTGCGGTAGAGGCTAACTGGGGGGATGTTTCTCGGATTTTAACTACTAGTGCCCGATATATGATTTTCTCTTGAATCTCTCGGCAATGTGGTAGATTAGAGTGATGACCACTATCAACTTTTTGGGGTCTGCCTACTCTTCTTATGCTTGAGGGCAAGCATGGTTTAGGTGTGGGGGGAATTGATAGGGTATAATTTGTTAGTAATTTTATTATTAATTTCCCCTTTCATCCCTGATAAATATTGTGTTAATTGCACATATCTACTTCTATTTGGTTTGTGGCCTTTATTTCAGGGATAGAACAGAAAACTACCAAACATGAGGGATTTTCTGGAGAAAATTGAGTCTTCAAGCGAGTCACAGGCCAGGGCCACAGTGCTGAAAAGAACTGGACTCCCATCCCTTTATTCTTGTTGACCAAGAGGATTACAACCGGAGACTTAGAGAACTTGAAGGCTTGGGCCTTTGACTTCGGTGGGGACCACGGAGGAAAGGAAAAGGGCTTTGGTCCTTTGGTTCTTAAAGAAAAAGCAACGTACAAAGTCTAAGGAAACTAAGAAGAAATGGGGCAGCTTGTGGCCAATTGGTGGGGACCACTGGATATCTTTCCTTTGGCCTTAAATAGGGAGCTAACGTACAGAAGACGGACGGCCAGCTTTTAGTTTAGCTTCTTAGCCTAGTCTTTAGTTTAGTTTTTCCTTCTTTTGACTGGCCTCTGACACACGCCAGGTGTTCGACAAAATTTCCCAACGGGAAAAACACCTTTTATTCCTTGCTTCTTAGTAGAAAACGCTATGCCTTTGCAATCCATTAATTCGTGTGGTGATTTAATTATGCGGCGTGGCTAAATCTTCCATCTAGTCAAGGGTCAACTCGACGGCGCAGTCCCGAAAATCTGTGAGATCTAATTAGTTTTCACGTGTTCCTTTATTTATTAATATTTGCACGTTATCTGCTTGAATTTTCATGGGATTATTTTATTAATTGGATGTCAAGGGCCCGATGTTCAATGTGATTTATTAATCTCGTGCCAATTTAGTCAATTAAATCCGTAATTGTTTGATTGATTAATGTTAGTGGCAGCTGGTGTGTTTACACATTAGGGGAACGTGCAATCTAATTTAAATAACCCTCGTAGCGTGTTATTGGTTAGGGCTAGGTTTTTCTAGTTATTAATGCAATTGAAAAATTAATTCCTACGGTCGTACCTAGGAGTACTTTTCTGGTTAGAGGTGATTAATGGTCGTACCTTGGTCATCTATAATTTAAGGAAAAATTGGTCGTCAGACTATAACTAGCCTATTAATACATTAAGTGAACCTCTCTTGCATCAATGATCGGATGATTGGACTGTGCCTGAGTAGTTGTATCCTTGGCTAGAATTTATTTATTCTTGATTTAATTCCTGTTTTACTTGTGCTAGTGATTTATTTATTTTTAATTAAATTGTTTAATTATTTTTAGTTTCATTCCGGTGAAATCCCCCCTTATCAATTGGACTTTAAAAAGAGACAGATATCCCCAGTCCCTGAGGAGACGACCTTACTTGCCACTGTCTACTATTTAGTAATTTTTGTCAATTAATTAATTCTGGTATATCGGGTTAAGCAAACTCTTCGGGAATAGGGTGAATCAAGTAACCCATTGCACACCTAGAGTCCCTGCTCCAGTACCTAGGATTGATTATTGACTGCTTTTAGTGGTATCTAGATTCTATATTTATTATTATTATTGCACAGGCTGACGACCTGTCAGTGGTGTTAAGCCCATTGGTTGTAAGTGGATCTACTCCATTAAGCGCCGGTCTGATGGCTCACTTGATCGATATAAAGCGAGGTTGGTGGCACTTGGTAATAAATAAGAATATGGAATAAATTATGAGGAGACATTTGCACCCGTCGGAAAGATGACAACAGTGCGCCTTGTTCGAGCTATTGCTGCTTCTAAGGGCTGGTTATTGCAACAAATGGATGTTAAGAATGCCTTTTTGCATGGGGATCTTAAAGAAGAAATTTATATGCCGCCACCATCAGGATTATTTTCTACACCTTCATTTGATGTTTGTAAATTGAAACGATCACTCTATGGTTTGAAACAGGCTCCACGTGCTTGGTTTGATAAGTTTCGTTCTACGCTTATTAATTTCTCATTTGTCCAAAGTTAGTATGACTCCTCTTTGTTTCTTTGCAAAACACTTAAAGGAATTGTCCTGCTTCTGGTATATGTTGATGATATTGTTATTATAGGGACTGCTACTAACTTGATTTCTAAGCTTCAAGACCATCTTCAGACTTCTTTTCATATGAAGGACTTGGGTCCTTTACAGTATTTTTTTAGGTCTTGAGATGCGTTCCACCTCAGCTGGTATCTTCTTACACCAGCATAAATACATTCAAGAGTTAATTGCTTTGGCTGGCCTTCAAGATGGTCGTTCAGTTGATACTCCCTTGGAGGTGAATGTTAAATATCGTCATGATGAGGGTGATTTTCTATCTGATCCTTCTTTATATAGACAGCTGGTAGGCAACTTCAATTATCTGACTATTACTCGGCCTAATATTTCTTTTGCTGTTCAACAAGTCAGTCAATTTATGCAAGCCCCTAGGCACCTTCATCTCGCCGCTGTTCATTGCATTGTTCGCTATTTGAAAGGCACTTCTGCTCGAGGTCTTTTCTTTCAAGTCGACTCTCCTATTCATCTGGTTGCATACAGTGATGCTGATTGGGCTGGTTGCTCTGATACTAGACGTTCCATTACTGGTTGGTGCATGTTTATTGGTAACTCTCTCGTTTCTTGGAAAAGCAAGAAGCAAGATCGGGTGTCTAAGTCTTCTACTGAGTCTGAGTATCGGGCCATGTCCTCTGCGTGTTGTTTGGCTTCGTGGATTGTTGGGTGAACTTGGGTTTCCTCAAATCGAGCCTACTCCGCTCCATGCAGATAACACTAGTGCTATTCAAATTGCCGCTAACCCAGTATTTCATGAGCGTACCAAGCACATTGAAGTAGATTGTCACTCTATTCGTGAAGCATATGATGCTCATGTCATCTCTCTTCCGCATATCACCACTGCTCTCCAAACTGTTGATGTGTTTACTAAGGCTCTTTCCAAACCTAGACATCACTTTCTTGTTGACAAATTGATGCTAGTTGATCACCCAACATCAATTTGAGGGGGGATATCAATGGTAGAGATTATGGCATAAGATGATGGCAGAAATTGTGGCAAAGATTATGGCATAAATCATGCCAACGATTTGTTCATTAATTGTCTATATATAGTTACCTAGAATAGAATATCAGTAATTAGGACATTAGCTGTAATTAGCTATACATAGATGACTACCTAAAATAGATTGCACAGAAATTCTTATTTAAGGGAAATGATCATCAAGTAAAAGGCATTCAGCCAATTTACTCAAAAATTGACATAGCTGCAGGAGAGCTAGAGAGGTGTGGAAGATGGCACCAATTCAGTGGGATGGGATATTGGCACAGTCGGGTAACTTTTCCTATTGGTGGAATGCAGTAATGGAAGCAGCAAGAAGGAAACAAGGTTAGAGCTACATTAAGCTAACAACCAACATACTTTGGCAAATTTGGAAGGCAAGGAATGAATGGCAATACAACTCAAAACAGAAACATCTTTTGAAGATTGCTCACAAAGCTCAAAAAGATTGGCAGGAGCAGGTGTTAGCAAAGGAAAAATAAGAACCAATGAGCAATTTTGAAACATCCAGAGGACCTATGCAAGATGTTCAAACACGAGATGAAGCAAATGAAGTCAATCTGCAGATAGCTGTCTATGAGGATATCGACACCAGATGGCTGGGAAGGGGAGTGGTGGCAAAGAATCACAGGGGACAAGTGAAGACAGCATGGGCCATGAGGGACAAAGGTACAAACATTTCAATATTGGATTTAGCTGAGACAGTAAGGTTAGCTTTAATTAAGGCTAGAGGAAAGAATTGGTCAGAACTCAAGGTTCATATCCCCCACAAGTAGCTTCTGTCATCGTTGATGTCACGGAAAACTAAAGACATTAGACTGGCAACTATGATTGATGACATCGCCAACTTAGGCTTTTTGTTTAAAAAATGCTCATTTTATTTAGATATAGCAAATGACAATATAAGTAAATCTGTGAGTACTTATGCTGTAGGCATTTGTATTGATGAGGAATGGAACAATCCTCAAGGTGTCTAACACCTTTGTAAAGTATCTTAGAGCCGTTGCTCTACAAGTGTATAGTTATGTTTTGATCAATATATTCCTATCGTTTCAGAAAAAAAAAAAAAAAAAAGTGAGTACAACGCTGAAATTGATGGTGGCTATTGTTCCCGCCTTCCTTTTACATTCCCTTGTTTCCCTGCCCAACAAAAATCACGCACATGCTTCGTTCGTGGATTGGAATGCATTTACGAACACAAGTTATGGACACATTTTGTTAGCGGGATTGATAAAATAAACACACAACCGATAGTCCAATTCCTATTCTCCAATATTAAAAGGTTTTTCATCCTAATCGATAATTAGTTTGTTTACTAGATAATTTCACTAATTAAATTTTCTTTTAGTTGCCATGATCCGCGGTAATTATCGAAAGCGAATCCATTCGAACTTTTTTTTTTTGACACAAAAAAATGATCTTTATTTCAAGGGTGGTAATCTAAAATTTGAGAAATAATCACTACCTTTATTATATGAATGATTTACATCATATTCACATTTCATATCCGCCCAATTTGAAAAATAAATTATGTTTTCCGTTATAATAAGACCTCTTATTGGTTGATTTCAACATTTGAAACTTCAACATGTTTACCTGCACTATCATCTGAACTATTCTAATTCACTTAACCTTTGTGATCATTCATGTTGTTAATCTGCAGAACTCTCCCTAATTTTATTTTCAAAGACCACATTTTATAGTGTTATCGACATATGCTACTATCTACTCACTAGATATCGATTGTGCACCTAACATACTCATATCATCCAACTCTATATATCACATCACATTACCTTTGAGCTTACCGGACAATGATATATACACTTAAATCTCAAAATATTGCCTTAGAGACTAATAATGCATTTAACTTTTAATTTATTTGTATTCTACTACATTCTTCCTTTATACTCATTTAATTACTATGCATGCCTACTTATTTATTAATGCGTATTCATAAATCTTATAACTTCTATCTTTTTTTAGATTAATTAATGTTGCAAATTTTCCATTCATCGTAAATTCTAATTATTTTAGATCAATATAGGCCTACTCATGAATTATACATCATAGTTGTGGATTGTGGTCATAAGCATATATTTACATTTGTATCTAACCACATTTTCATTCATTTTAACATATTTTCATGTGCATATACATACATGTATAAGGTTACTTTTATGATAACAAAAACGATAAAAAATTCAAAACAAAATAAAGTGATTAGTTTATCTAACATTTTATCTCCTATCAATTTAAAGCATACTAAATTATGCTTGTCACTCCTTCATTTGATCAGAGGCATCTATGAATTGAATCAATAGTAATTTCTTGAATACGAATAATAGATGGTTAAGAATAAGTAATCATAATAAAGGTATAAAAAATTGAATTGGATTGTTAAAATAATTTTAAGTACAACATGGAAAGGTTTCACTTTTTAGTTCCTACTGCTGTCTATGATATAAAAATAATGAATTCTATCTTTAAATTAAACACGGACTGCAATTAAGAACCAAAACTAAATAAAAAATTAATAAATAATCATTACGATAGTATCTTCAAATAGACTAATCATACATACATAAAAATATAATAGAAGACATTTTAAAGCCAAAAAAAAAGGAAGAAAAAAGCATCGCCTCTTAACAATGGAGTTTGAAGGAACACTCATCCTTCAAAAGATAATGATGAAATCTGGGGAATTAGATCATTAGAATCACAATAATGAACTTTGGAGGAAATAATACTATGTTTGTCAATTAAAGTCTTGATTATTAGTGTGTTAATTGGAGTGAATAGCCTATAAATAAATCCTAATGCAAATATCTATTTTATATAAATTCTAATAGAAAGCAAATTTCCTTTGACTTGTTAATTGGATTCGATCAACTTTATGAAAAATCCTAATAGAAATTAAATTTCCTTTAGTTTAACATTTGTTTCGTTTTGTATAATTTTATTATTTTGTAAAGTTTGTTTCAAAAAATTTGTGAAAGAAAAGTTGCCTAGCAGTTGATTTCTTGCAGGAAACTTTGAAAGGAATTTTTTTTTTTTACACAAAATAACTTTAAAAAAAATTAAAAGGAACCCAATTAATCACTTAAGATAAGTGCGTTGGAGGTATGGTTGATAAATTTTAGCTAAAACCTACAGAAGTTTTAAAAGTTCTAAAATTGACTAATGTCGTTAGTGGACGTGCCAGACTGCCTCAAATTATTCCCCACGGCTAGCGACAAACATCAAATTGAATTATTCCCCACGGCTAGGCTAGCAAACAACATCAACTTGAATTATTCCCCACGGTTGGGCTAGCAAACAAGATCAAATTGAGCAATGGACTTGTGGGTCTTTCTGCCTAAATGGAGCAGCTTTACACCATATGGTGACATCTCCACCACAGAGAAAAGGGCACGTCAATGAGAACTTGAGCTGATCCTGTGAAACCATATGACTATTTCTTAGTTTAAGTCAACTGCAAGTGAAGTGCAAACCTGGTATTCCAACGTTCTAGTGAAGCATCTTAGCGAGCAGGGATCGCAATGCAATGTTCTTAAATTTGGATGGGATATCGACTCGGCGAAACTATTAGGTTAGAGGTTAATTTCTAAAAAAATTTGCTAACATTAGTATGATGTCATAATTATTTTATATATTTTTTTGAGTTTTAGAAATATTAAAATTAAGTTCGTGGTTATATTTTGACCATCTATATAAAATGTTTTAAAAATATTAGACTTGCAATCAAATATACACCTAAAAATTATATATAAAAATATGAATTCATGTTTAAAATATGTCCATTCTCCAAAACTCCTCGAAAAACTAAACTAAAACAAATTATACCCAATTCGAAATCTTTATGATTTTTCGATACAAGTTGGAATCGCTAATGATAAATTGATAAGGTGATAGGAATGAAAACTTTTTGGTTTAGAAATCGTTTAAGGGTGAGAGTGATTTTGGTATTTATACTAAGTGGTGGTGTTTTTTTTTTATTCCTATTAATAAATGAAAGTTTTATAATTTAGGTAATTCAAATTATGTTTAGAAAAATTAAAAAAAATTGAGAATCGGATTAAGTAGTCAAATCAGGTCATTGGTTTGGCCGGTTTTTAACTAGAGCAATTTTGTGCTACTCATCAATTCAGGAAGAAGGCTGGTTCGTGGTCAGACTGGTCAGACCAACTGATCTGGTCCGCCTCTAACAACATTGTCGGTTTAGAGTGACGGAGGGATCTGCTCTTGAGTCCTCTCCATTGCCAAAAAATTCCTGTGGTCCCCACCCCATCCCCCATCCCTGTTCCGTCAAATCCCCCTTTCCCTTCCCACCTCGCACCCTATGTGGGCACTTGAGGGTGACAATTTTATTTTTCTAATTGTCTTAAACTTATTCCATCTTGATAGGGTGAAACTTAACCCAACTCTCAAATCCATCTCCAATAGATCAAGACTAAATTTAATGAACAAAATAAAAAAGAGAACTGAAAAAGTGAAAAGGGAAAAACTGAACAAAAAAAGAATCAAGAAAGCACAAAAAAAAAAAAAAAATAGAAACCTTAATCAAATTGTACAAATAACCCTTGGGAATGCTCATGCAGCCCAAAATATGCTTGTGCCAAATACCAACTACGATTCTGGTATTTTCAAAATAATTTCCAAACATCTTCGTTTCAATTTGATTCTTTCCAGCAATGGTTATTAAAAAAAATCAATAAACATCCAAAAAAAATGTTAAACCTTCTTTCCAAAATAACATAGAACAAAATAAAATAAAATAATAGAGATAATCAATATCCTAAGTATTATTGTTAGATTACGCATTATATTATATTTATTTATATTAATAAATTTAAGTGAGGGATGGAGTATGGGCTGGGGTGGGGTGGAGAAAAATCTCCCTTGCCCATGCTCCGTCCCTACCCATTACTCCTCCGCGAGGCTGGCACCCGTGTCGTTGCTATCCCTATTTGCTGGTGTTAACTCTTTGATTTTTACAACTTTCTTGTCAATCGTCCTTGCACCCTTTGCAAGGATCAACGCCTCACGAATTAAAATTTGTCCAATACAAATCGGTTAGTGCAAATCATATAACTAATCAAATCGTTAAAAAGTATTTCCAAAATCCATACATCCACCTACTTTCAAATTAAACCTAATCACAAACTTTGAACAAGAATTGTCAATTGAAAAACTGTCAAAATACCGTCTTCTCTAGTATTATACCCCCAATTACACCATGTATCAAGGTGAACCTGCTTTAAATATTTCACAAACCTTCTATACATGGTGTAATATGGAGTGTGACGTTAAAAATTTGACGGAGGATCCAAATTCGTCAAACCACTTCAAGAGTACTTCAAATCCCTTCCTATAAGAAGCGCAGTCCTGAGTCCCTTGGTTCATCGCAGTCTTCACAAACCATATTCCACCAAATGATGAATCTCAAAGTTCATTCAATTGCTTTAATAATAGTCTCTACAATCTTTTCCCTCGTCTTGACTTCAGAATGTGGAGTCATTGTGGTCTACTGGGGCCAAAATGTAATGGAAGGCACCTTGCGCGATACATGTTCCTCTGGATTGTATCGGGTTGTTAACATAGCCTTCCTCCCAACTTTTGGCAATGGTCAAACTCCTAAGCTGAACCTAGCTGGTCATTGTGAGCCTTCATCTGGGGACTGTAAAAAATTAAGCGAGAACATTCGCCAGTGTCAAAGCCAAGGAATTAAGGTCATGCTCTCAATTGGCGGTGGCAACGGGAGCTATTCTTTATCATCAGCCAATGATGCCAAGCAAGTGGCAGATTATCTGTGGAACAACTTTTTAGGGGGCAAATCAAATTCAAGACCACTAGGTGATGCTGTTTTGGATGGTATCGACTTCGATATTGAACTTGGCCAAGGCCAATCTTATTATGCTGCTTTGGCTCAAGCATTGTCTGGTTACAGCAAGCAAGGCAAAAAAGTGTACTTAACTGCATCACCACAGTGTCCATTTCCTGATAAGAAACTCAATGCTGCCCTTAGCACTGGACTCTTTGACTACGTATGGATCCAGTTCTACAATAATCCTATGTGTGAGTACACTTCTAGCAGTCCCAACAACTTCGAAAATTCATGGAAGAAATGGACATCATCAATAAAAGCAAATCAATTTTTTGTTGGACTTCCGGCTTCAAAGATGGCTGCTAAAAGTGGTTTTGTTCCAGAACAAGTTCTAAAATCAAAGGTCCTGCCGTTCGTGAAAAAATCATCATCAAAATATGGTGGGATCATGCTTTACGATCGATACAATGACAAACAGAACGGCTATAGTTCTGCTGTGAAGGGCAGTGTTTGAGTTTAATATCCAAGCCACCATGTTATTACTAAATAAAAAACCCAGAAGAGTAATGTGGCCTAATGGTGAAGCCACCATGTTATTACTACTTCTGCTGTGAGCATGTTATTTGTCTAATCACTAAAAAAACTTTATTATCAATGATACAACAATAATTGTCCTTGTACATTTATAGTCTAGTATTTTTGTTTAAGCATGTCAATAAAGAACTGGAGTTTATGAGGACATGACTTGATCTTGAAGAACAGCGGTAAGGTTAAAAGAATTTCATATTGACTTAAGTTGATCTTGGTGAACCGATTTCAGTTAATTCAATTCAAAATAATTTTGTTTAAAATGTAATTCCAAATTTGGTATCGAATTTTCAACTTCAATTTTAAACAGAAACCGATTTTGATTCTTACTTATTTATTTTTTCTTGAATACATAATATTGATGTTGTTTATTTTTATGCCTATGTTACAACTTATTATTAAAACATGCTTCAAAAAAACTTATTATTAAAACATATATTTACATGTACAAATTGATTAGTGAATATTCACTATGTTATTAATTATGAATACATCTATTACGACCTTTCTTCTACAAAAAAACTAAATAATGCAAATTAATATAGATAAAGTTGTAATAATGTCTACTACTTTATTACTTATGACAAATTGTGTTAGTGTGCTTACTTCTTACCATATACAATTTGTATGGACACATGTCATAATATTCATATGATGGTACTTCTTTAGAGTTTATGAATAGCTGATTTGTGTTTGCATGAATACACTTAATAAATCACATGATATAAATAATTAATAATAATTTAATTAGTGCAGATGGAGAAAATCGATTTTTTTGAGTTAACCACATTTATTTTTAAGTTTCTGTACCAAATATGAAAATAAATAGAATGATGAACCGATTTATATAAATTCATTTCCAATTTCAATTTAATTTCAATTTTATACTGAACAGAGAAAACCAATGTCGACAGATCGATTTAATGTTAACTTAGCAGTGATTTTAAGTGCGATCCATTTTTATGGTTTACAAATGGACAAGGAACATGATGAGCCTACTTTGTAGTTTAATTTCATGGGGGGTTTTCCTCAAATCAAAAGGCAACAGCAAGTGCTACCTAATGCAATTAATATGATACAAATTACAAACCTAACTAGATCTAATTTCGATTTAACTGCTTCAAGTTATATAAACCTGACTTCTAGCATCTCTCTCTTGCCTTCCCCATACCCCCTTGACCAATTTAAAGTTAATTTCTCGAGTTAATTTTCTTACACCTTCTCACATGAATTTTTTTAATATACTAATGAGACTAAATACATACCAATAAATGAAAAATGAGAATTTAAATTTGAATAACGGCAATGTGTTTTTCATCTAACTTCAATTGTAGAAAAATATTTTACACTGATAGTGTAAGAAAGAATAATGTATTTCTGTATAGTTATCTAATTTCTACAACATGCTTAGTTCTATTATTTACAAGTATAAATATTTTAAGTGGTTTGGAACTAGACTTGTCTTCCGTGCTGAATTTCCTTTGGTCTATTGTGTACTCCACCCTTTCAAATTGGTGAACTGGATACCCACTCCATCGGTATCTTCTTTCCTTGGTCTTCCATTTGGTCATCTTTATAGTTTCCATTTAAATCTCCATTTCATTTTTTTTTTAATGTTATGCAATCAAAGGTTCTAGGGTATATATACTATCAAAATATATATAAGATTAGTACACTCCAAGCACATGGGTGGCAGAGGCATGGAAAAAATTAGGGGGCGCTTGGTTCAAGCTTAGGAATTGGAATTGTAATTGGAATCATAGACTTTGGTTTTGGAATTAAAATTTTTCATTCCAATATCTTGCTTGGTTCACACATTGGAATTAGCATTATTCCAATTCCTGATGCTTGGTTTGCTGAGTGTTTCGGAATTAAATGCAATTAAATTCCAAATTTTCCCCTGATATAACAATTCTTCTAAAACAAAAGAATTACACATACGACAAATTAACATTTTCATAATTGTAACTACAATAGTTATTAACTTTTTGATAAAACATAAGAAAATCATAAATAATAAAAAAATTAATACCAGAAAATAAATATAGTGGCTGCATTAACAAGGAGTAAATTCCCAAAAAAAGGAGTTTTTAAACAATCATCCAAAAGGTGACGATTTTTGAGTCTCTTCCCAAAGGGTGAAACATGCATCCAAGGAATGTGTTCTTCCAAATAAAAACGCAACTTTCAAATACGTTATTTTATGTTTTGGAAATTTGTTTAAATATGAAAAATTGGTTAAATAGCCCATAAGATACCAGCTCTTTATGGAAAACTGGCAGGTTTTGTACCAGCTTTATGGAAAAAATTGATTAAATAGTGCCCAAAGGAAAACTAGTATGTTTTGTATTTAACATAAATTAAATATGTGAAAGTTAAAAAAACAAAATTGCTCATAAGATACTAACTCTTTAAGGGAAACTGACAGGTTTTGTAATATGTTTTGTACCAACTCTTTATTGAAAACATACCAACTCTTTATGGAAAAAATAGATTAAATAGCGCCCAAAGGAAAACTAGTATGTTTTGTATTTAATATAAATTAAATATGTGAAAGTAAAAAAAAAAAAAGAAATTACTCATAAGATACCAGCTCTTTATGGGAAATTAGCAGGTTTTGTATTTAATACGCTATTTAACCAATTTTTTATATTTAAACAAATTTACGAAAATTAAAATAACGTATTTGAAAGTTGCATTTTTATTTGGAAGAACGCATTTCTTGAATGTGTTTTTCACCCTTTGGGAAGAGACTCAAAAATTGCCAGCCTTTAGGAAGTTAGTTTAAAAACTCTTTCTTTTTGGAAATTTACTCCATTAACAAGTCATTTGTGGTTCCTACATTAGATAATGATATGAAATAGATCTCTCCTTACATATATGAACAAAAGAAGGAGACTCAAATCACAAAAGCTAACCATACCAAATACAAGTCAATTGTCTAATCCAGTCGAGAGTGCCACTCAATGTCCACAATCTCCAAAAGACTAATCATATAACCATCTAACAATCACCATAACAAAAAGAAATTGCCATCAAATCATCACTTTCCAGCTAACAATAATTTTACTTCAGCGAGTAGATGGAGGATAAAGGAGGTTAATTACATATTGTCGTTTCATTTCTGCAGGAAGATTGTAGAACACATGAAGCTTGGAAATCTGCTCTGAAAATATGTCGGCTGCATTCATCACATCTCCACTCGGTAAAGCAAGTTTCATTAACTCAGCAACAACTTGATCTCTTCTATCGGAGACCAATTGCTCATGTTTATCCTCATTTGACATGGCTGCTGCCATAGTTGTGAAATTAGCTTGAATTCCCTCCACAAAATCTCCAAATTTGCTGGTGAGAAGTTGCAATGATGCATCAAGATCACCCCTAGTTGTTGATGCAGATTTCATTTTTTTTGACACATTTGCAATGGGAGGGGATTATTTCTTTTGTTTCTTGGAATTTCTTGTACTTGTTGAGCTTGGTTGAGTTGATTGCTCCATGGAATTTACTTCATCTTCTTCTACCTTATCATTATCCGAGTTTGACATAGCATTAGAGGTGGCAAAATGGGCGGGATGGGCGGGATTTGCTTGGGTTTGAGATGGAACCGAGTCATATGGGTTTGGGTCCAACCTTACCCATATGTGTTTTGGGACTAACTTGGGCGGGATCATTTTGGAATGGGTTTAGATTCATCCCGGCCAATACCCAAATTCATTTTCTACATATTTTTTTCCTTTAATTCATTTTTTATTTTTTATATAATTTTAATATTTTTGATTTATTAAATTTCTTTTAGTTTTATTAAATAAACATGCAAGTGCTTTATACTCAAGATTCCCACCAAAAATTGGATTAACAAATAAAGGAAAAGATAGATATACAGCCATATTCCAACATATATCAAGATGGCCAAGGTCCTTAGGATGTTGAATATTTATCCTCATCATTGTCCAAGGATGACAGGTCTAAACTAACTGAAATGCTGGAAATTCTTGTGGATAATGACTAGAAAGACTACTAGATTATATTCGCTGGTATGACTATAAAAATTGTTAAAGATAATTTTTGAATCTAAGACTCCGTTTGGATTGACTATTTTTTCAAAAAATAAGTTTTTCAAATACAATGTTACAGTAATATACAATAACTCAAGAAACATCCCATCCATATTAGTATATCAAATATTTCAAAAAAATTTTATAGTAAAAATTTTTCATATACACGGCTACAATAAAATATTTCAAAAACACCTACCAAAAACAGCTAATCCAAACGGAGCCCTTGCCATTTGAGCCCAATGGATACCCAAGTATTTCCCATCCTTTCCCATTCATTAATGGGTATAGTTGGGATGTGTCCCAACTTAAACCCAATACCAAATTATAATACCCATCCCGCCCAAAGTTCCTTTGGGCATGGGTAGCCCATTGGGACTTGGGACAAATTGCCAGATCTACATAGCATCAAGCCCTTCATCTCCTTCCTCCAAATTTTGGACATCTTCCATATCTTGGACAGCTTGTGCAAAATCTTCAGCAACATTTCCAGTGGCTCTGTCTCTTCCATATACAATTTCAAGATCTCCTAAATATGGAAATTTGACATCCCAAAGGCCCTTCGCATCCTTATAAGTCTAGAGATAGAATAGAAAGATAAATGATAATCTTAATAAAAGGTTGAAAAAGAACATATCAGAATGTAAAAAGTAATCAATTTCTTACCTTGCACCAATCATCATACCACTGTTTTTCACAAGAAATCTTTTTCTCAGCATCATTCCAACTACAACCACTTTCTTTGCACATTTCAACAATTGCATGGAACCTATTTTTCAGCCACTTAACTTTTGATTAAATATGTGGGCTGACTTGTTTGGTAAAAGTAGGTTGCTTACGCAAGATAATTTTAAGCAATTCGCTCATATAATTATTTTTAAATCCTCCATCTGATTTCCACATTGGATCACAAGCCAACTCTTGCAATGATTCTATGAGCACTTTTACTTCTTCACCAGTCCAAAAACATTTATTTTTCCCTCTTCCACGTACAATTTCATCATTCTCCATCCTATCATTCAGAAGTCAACCCATATATATCAATTAATTTTGATACACAATAGCATATAACTGAAATTTATAATATAATAAAACACATAAAAGAACATACAATTAAAAGTCAATCCAAATTTAAAAGAACATACATCAAGTGTCAATCTAATTCACAAATCCACTACAAGAGTACATCAAATGTCAATCCAAATTTAATGAGTCTAAGAGCTAAACATCCATTCATAGCTAAATACTAAGTCCAGCCCTCCAATTGTCAAACATTTCATGTGCTAAATTATTTCTAAAATTTGCCCATTGATCACTTGGTAAAATAGTGGATATGTACTCTACTTCTTCATCACTGTCTTCATCTTCACTTTCATTTTCTTCACATTGTAGTAATTCTTGTGGATCAAAAGTCATGAACTTCCTTATCAAGTTGTGCAGCAGACAACATGCCATAATTATTCGCACTTGTGTTTGAATTGGAAAAAATGAAGGGGATGCTAGAATCTTCCACCTTCCTTTTAGCAATCCAAAACATCTTTCTATGATATTTCTAGCTTTAGAATGTTTCATGTTGAAATATTCCTCTGGTCTTTGTGGTCGATAACCATTGAATTCATTAAGGTGGTATCTTTGCCCTCGATAAGGGGCAAGAAATCCATCAGCATTACAATATCCAGCATCCACCAAGTAATAACAACCTTCAAAATTCAATCATGTACAAATTAATACTAGACTACTTTATTTTCGAAAAAAAATTGATTGAATGGTATTGAATACTGCAATATATGTTTACCTTGTGGGACTCTAAAACCATTTGGTCTAGAGATAGCATTTCGAAGCACACGACCATCATGTGCCGAACCTTCCCAACCAGGCAAGACATAGATAAATTGCATATTAGGAGAACAAACCCCTAATACATTCGTTGCAATACTTCCTTTTCTCGTTCGGTATCTTGATTTTTGTTCGGTGGGTGGTGTCACATCTATTAATGTCCCATCTAAGGCACCTAAACAATTCTATTTTAACAAAAATAAAAATATAAATGAGTTAAAATGTCTATATTGGATAGTTTAGATGAAAACATACATTTTATTAAATGATTGTATTTTAATGTTTGAATTACCTTAAAACATTTCCATCTCTCATCTGTGCAATCTTCGGTAATAGGCTCAGGCTTCTTAAGTAATATAGTATGCAATTTCAAAACTGCTAGGAGGCAAAGATTAAATTGACGACTCACCGTTTCTCTACTTCTCCAAAATAGACCACAAATTGTTCTACTTTTCTTGTGGTGAGCCAAAACATATACAAACATGGCAACAATTTCTTCTATTGACATGTTTCTTGTAGCTTTCAAACCTCCAGTGTCTCTAATCATTTCACATAATATCCCAAATGTTCGTCTATCCATACGAAGTTCGCTAATACAATAAGCATCACTCTCCCTAGTCAAATTGAATAAGTGTTGCATGCGCTCAGTGACTTTTTCTTCTTTTGATTTTATTTGGCGTCTTCTACTTTTGAGATGTATGAATATTAACTGGTACCACATCATAAACAGTGCAATAACAACCATTATCATTCCTGATAAAATCTGGCTTTGCCCTCGATATTTTTTGCGTCTTCTGTTTTCAATAGGCAAACGTGGCATCTTTGTCTACATAACAATATGACAACCAAACGTAAGTATTCACCAAACTAGATTACGGCATCAAAATCTTCAAATGCATTAAACATCAATTGATCTTATTAAAAGGGCCTAGACATGCATCATACATCCGTAAACACAATGATGTATAGATATAAATAAGCATAAACAAACGAAATTGATGGTTGAAACTTGAAATCCTAATGTACGAATAACTATGAAACTGAAAGCTATTCAAGCAGACAATTTTACAAACAGGTACAGGGCATGTAGAAACCCACCCAAACTATACCAGTATTCACGGATCAAATAACCAAAAGATCAAGAATTGATTGACCTCCATTGAATGCGTAATCCAAGAAAACACATTAAAAACATAAAAATGACAAATCTAGTGACATTAACATTCATCTCACCAAAAAAAAGAACAAAATAATGTATTTGTTGAAGTAAGTGAATTAAAATACATGTACTACAACAAAATACATGGATTAAAAACATGTATTATTCTCACCAATAATAGTGTATTTGTTGCGGAAATAATTTCTTATTGGATTTTGTGACAAAAGAATATGAATTCATGGAAGGAAGACTTTTTTACAAAACTGACAGATTGTGTAGCATGAGTGGAATAAAAGTGAGAAGGTGATGGATCCAGAGCATAGCATTTTGGTCCAGTTAGTGTTATTGTATCAGATTCCCTTCTTTTCTTCTTTATTTTCAGCTACCCAATGAGTAACCTGAAAAAACAGAGAAGAAGAAAGAGAAAAGCTTGCATACGAAAAGAAAATTGCAGAGGCAAGGGAGTTTGTAATCCACTGACCTGGGATCAAGGAATTCACCCTAGTAGAAGACTCTTCAACTCTAGAATTCGTTGTCCAAGGAGAGTCGAAAGCCACTGATCTTTATGGTTGTCCAACCGGTGAAGTAGAAGAGGTAGAAAATCTGATGGAGAAGAAGAACAGAAGGTGCAGCGTGTAATGAAGAAAAAAAGAGGGTAGGTTCGTCATAAATGTTTTTGCTCGGGAATGAGTTGAGTTGTTGGGGGCAATTTCCTAGTACTTTGATTTTGTTGAAGAATAGTGCGGACAATTTCATTTAAGTGTGGGGATAAAACTACAATTTTATATGTAGATGTGGAAATTTTGAATTGCCCTCACTTTGTCTCTGTCTCTAGGCCACCAATTACAATTTCATACGTAGATGTGAAGATTTTGATAGAGTCAGTGGGGGCAGTGAGAGCTTTGTCTCCTTTTCTCGGCCACGAATTATCAGCAAAGGTTATAATGAATTGAATGATTGCTGTCTTGCAATTAAGAAATTTCATTTTTTTTTAAAAGAAAATGACATTTCATAAGACGCATGATTCCATGTCGTAGAAACAAAATAAAAAATGGCTCACCTCCTAGTTTTTGGTTATTCCAAGATCATACTACCTCGTACTTTTTCAGTTGCTTTTTGTAACTAAACCATTTTTGAGAAACATGAAAAATTTCGCAATAGTGAGAAAAGAAACTCAATCTTTGTAGTTACAGTCGAATTTAGGACCTCTATTTTCTGAATTCTCAATTTCGATTACTAAACCGACATCTAAAACTTTGAAGCAGTGTCTAGATCACTACACTCCAAATTATAAAATGTTTTATACACACACAAAAAAAAAAAAAAAAAAAAGGGCAGATCGCTATGGGTCAACTAGTTTTCTAAATACAGCTTATCTCTGAAGGCTGGCTTTATCGGTGACCATTCATTGGAGATCTCCAACCACACATATTATCATTTCTTATCCTTTTAGGCTATTGAAATTTTTCTAGAAGGAAATGAGAAGCGGCTTAAACTTATCTACAACGTTGATTTGGTTCATTCGTTATTGTTTGTCCAAATGCAATTGGAATCACATGAAAACGGCAACCAGAAATGGGCTGCAACAGCCTTAAACTTCCAACCACATATAGTACAAGAAACAAAGGCAAGAAATTGTACAAATGGACAAATTTTCTATTTATGATGTGTTCTTTCTTTGTTTTTTGATTTTAAGTGGATGGGCAAGTAATGAACACTACCATTAGGCCAAGATTTCGAGTCTCTGTCATCTTTGCTACATACAAGGCATCCACATGCTTTTGGTATAGTTTGTGGTCACTTTTAAACTTTCATTTTTACCCCACAAGGATGAACCATATTACATGAGAATAACACTTCGAAATTACGATTTTGAGTATCAAAGAATTTGATGCAATTAATTCACATGCACAAAAAAAAAAGAAATTATTTATTTCTAAGTTGCACATATATTGAGCGTACCATATGCACCCGTCACAATATTGCATTGTGGAGTATTTTTACCAAAAATTATAAATAATTTAATTGCCAAGATCTGGCCCTAACATGAGTTTGGTGAGACGGTCTTCGTGAAATCTCTCTTTCACTCTCCGTTTATCTACATAGATCGGATAAAAGATTATTAATAACAGTAAAATTATGTTTCTCATAAATGATTGATTTTCTAAGAAAATAGTTTGCTAAACTGAAAAAAAAAATTGAAAACATTAACGATTGTACAGGTTAATGACCTCATCGCTAAATTTGGTAATATGGTCGGTGCACATAAACTTTCTCCTTATTGTAGCGCGGAGAAGTATAACATCCGTGTTAAATTGAGATTTTTCAGGCGGTTAAAGCATCTAAATCATCACTTTTCACACAAAAAAGGATGTGCTAAATTATGTAGACTTTTCCACATAATCCTTTGGATGGATACCTTGAATAAAAAAAAAAGTTGAAAAAATTAAACGTTGTATGGGTTGATGACCTCGTAGCTGAATTTGGTAATACGATTGGTGCAAATAAAACCCTCTCCTTATTGTAGCATCGAAAAGTATGATTATTTCCCGATGGAATTGAAAATTATCAAGCAATTTTAGCATCTAGATCTTCATGTTTCACACAAACAAGCATGTACTAAATTATGTGAACTTTTCCATATAATCCATTAAATGGATATCTATTTTTGTGAGGAATAATGACAAACTAGATAGGTTAACTGTTGGAACAACAACAAAGAAAATATTATGAAATGGCTATAAAACTAACAAGAAAAAAGGCTTCAAATCGTGACTGTATATCTCTTTTCTTAAGTTTTAATTTATTCATCCACTATATTGTGAAAAAGATCAAGGATGAATATCCTCTAGAATAAGATGAAATTTGGTTGCAAAACTCTGCACTAAGTTGTTACAACCCCCAAAAAACAAAGAAGAGAAGAGTAGAAATTTTTCTAGAGTTTGTAGGTCTTTTTTGTCTGCAGCCAAAAGACCACAAATGATCCACATAAATCAAATTTCATATCCCCTAAACAGTTATTAACCGTTAGAAATATGTTTAGAGTTGTATCTCTTCAAATGATGGTTGAAACTTGAACGGTTGCAAATGAAACACAGAAAACTACCTCTAGAAATCTATCCAGATTTTCAATATTTGAAAATATTCCAACAATCGCCCGCCATTTTCAACATATTGAAAATTTCTTTATGGATCACTGAAAATTTTGATAATCTATGTATAAACAATGGTATCTTTCGATTGAACCACTATCTTAGTGTTAATTTTTTTTGCAAACTACCATCTTAGTGTTAATTGATTATAAATTGTTAATACTACTTGGTAGACAAGTTTTGAGCCAAGAGTATATGCAACAAGCCACATAAATTAGCACACACAAATTTACTTCTCTTCAATTTGTTTATACAAGTGATACATTAGGTCTTGTATCCCTATCCTTTCATGAACGTGTTCAAAGTTAAGTCCAAAACTTTGTGGATGCTACCAATTCAACATTCATATAGGCAAGCTCTTAATGCCCCACCATTTGTAGCATTTTACACGACTTGTTAAGAACTCTAAGTTCAACCTTCCAATTTCAAGCGGGAAAAAACACAACACACCTTCTAGGATGTTTTATAGTATTCAAACCACTATATCAATGTACTTTTACTCATTTAATTCAAGGCTAGTTGTTATAAATAATGTTGAATTGAGGTTCCATTGTTAGTGATTTATGGATTGGATTTCAACCCCATCCTTTTAGATGTTTAAATCATCATTTCCTTGTTAATCCCTTAGTTAAAGAATCTACTAGGTTCTCTTTTGATCTTACAAAATCTATGATTATCACACCATTTGTGATCAAATCTCTTACTAGATTAGGTCTTAATCCAACATGTCTAGATTTGCTATTGTACAGTTGGCTATAAGCTTTAGCAAGCGTAGCAACACTATCGCAATGTATGGAGATTGGTGAAATTGGTTTTGGCCACATTGGTATTTCATGTAGCAAATTTCGTAACTAATCAGCTTCTTTGCTAGCTGAAATCAAGGCTATAATTTTAGCTGCCATGGTGAAGTTGGTTATGCTTGTTTGATTCTTGGATGCCCAGGAAATTGCTCCTCCATGTAATATAAAGACTGAACCACTCATAGAAGAATAATCATCTTTATTTGTCATCCAACTAGTATCCGAATAATCTTCTAATACTGAAGGATAGCCACTATAGCAAATGCCATAGACTTTGGTATGTTTTAGATACCTCAAAACTCTAGTTACACCAAACCAATGTTGTTTGCTTGGATTGCTTGTGTATCTACTTAATACACCTGCAACAAAAGCTATATCTGGCCTTGTACATGTTATTGCATACATCAAACATCCAATCACTTTGGCGTAATCCAATTGAGACACAAGATCACCAACATGTTTAACAAAGTCAATTTTCGGATCAACGGGAGTTAAGGCAGATTACAATCTTGATGATTGAAATGACTAAGAATCTTTCCAATGTAACGAGATTGTAAAAGCAAAATTTGTCCTTGCTCTCTCTTAATTCTTATTCCTAGAATAACATCGGCCTCTCCCATATCCCTCATTTCAAACTTGCATGATAGTAACTTTTTGGTTTCATTGAATTGCTCTAAGTCAGTACCAAAGATTAACATATCATTCATATACAAGCAAATAATGACACCTTTACCACTCATACACTTGCTATATGTACATTTGTCCGACTCATTAATCTTAAACCCAATAGCAAGCATTACTTGGTCAAATTTTTGATGCCATTGTTTTGGAGTTTGTTTTAATCCATACAAGGACTTTACAAGTCTGCACACTTTGTGCTCTTGCCCCGGAACTAAAACCCTTTGGGTTGTTTTATGTACACTTCTTCATCCAATTCACAATAAACAAAAAATGTTGTTTTGACATTCATCTGGTGAATTATCCATTTTTGGATTGAAACTATCACGAGTAGCACCCTTATGGTAGCTGCGAGTAAGTATCAAAATAATCAATGCCATATTTTTGAGTAAACCTCTTGGTAACTAATTTGGCCTTAAACTTGGTTATAGTTCCATCCACCTTCAATTTCTTCTTGAAGATCCATTTGCAATCAATTGGTTTGGAACTTGGTGGTAAATCCACTAACTCCCAAGTTTTATTGGCCATAATTGAGTCCATCTCATCACTTATAGCCTCCTTCCAGAATGAAGCGTCATATGATTTGATTGCTTCATCAAATGTTTTAGGATCAGCTTCGGTATTAAAGCAATAAGGAATAGTATTACTTATTTCATACCTTGTCCCTTCAACAAGGTAAGTAACAAAATATGAACCAAAAGACTTCGCCTTCTTAGCTCTTTTGCTCTTTCTTGGTTCAATGATTTTATTTTCATTATTTAAGCTATCTTTATGTGATTCATTCTGGTTTAGCGCATTGTCAATTTCTCTAGATATAGAGGTGAATCTTTTCTTATCAAAAATAGCATCTCTTGATTCAATAATCATGTTAACTGATATTGAATTATTAAGCTCTATTATCATAAATCTATAGACCTTGCTATTTTGTACATATCCTAAGAAAATGCACTCAACACCTCTTTCACCTAATTTTCTTTTCTTAGATTTAGGAACTTTGACAATGGCTCTACAGCCCCAAACTCTCAAATGTTTGAGATTTGGCTTTTGTTTGTACCAAAGTTCATAAGGAGTTATAGAGCTCCTTTTGTTTGGAACTCTATTTAATATGTAACAAGCTATAAGTACGGCTTCTCCCCAAAAAGCTTGACTTAAACCAGAATTTGACAGCATTACATTCACCATTTTCATAAGTACTCTATTTTTTCTTTCAACCATACCATTTTGTTGAGGAGCACATGGAGCGGTGAGTTCATACTTAATACCACTGGATTCAAAAAATTCCTTTTGATAGTACTCACCATCATGGTTAGTTCTTAAACATTTAATCAAATTGTCACATAAAAGTTCTACTTCTACTTTGTATATCTTAAACATATGCATGACTTCATCTTTTGAATGTAACAAATATACAAAATAAAAGCTAGTGCAATCATCAATAAAAGTGGCAAAATACTTGTTTCTCCTTAAAGATATGGTACCATGCAAATCACAAATATCACTATGAATAAGATGTAACTTGTTTGTTTTCCTTTCAATCTTTGAAAATGAATTTCTAGGTTTTTTGTTAACAAGTATGTTCTACATTTACCATCCTCCATTTGGACATATTTAGGTAACAAATCAAGTTTGATCATATCATGTATCCTCCTATAATTAACATGTCTAAGCCTATTATGCCTTAATGTAGTAGTAGACTCAAGTACATAAGCAAAAGAAATATTCTTATTCATCTTATTAATAGGCATGACATTTAGTTTTAATATACCATCACATATATAGCCCTTGCCTACAAACATACCACTTTTGGAGAGTACAAACTTATCAGTCTCAAACACAAGTTTAAATCCAAACTTATTCATCAAACTACCCGAAACTAGATTCTTTCTTAATTCCTAAACAAACAGTGCATTTGTAAGAATTACAACATGTCCAGATGTAAACTTTAAATCTACTTCCCCAACCCCTTTAATAGGAACAGTTGCGGCATTAGCCATGTATACTATGGATTGTTCATCATCCATTTCTTTCATAGACTTGAAATAGTCCTTGTTCTTGCATACATGGCAGGTAGTACCAGAATCAATCCACCAAGAAAATCTTCCTCAACTATGTTGAGTGCAGAAATCATAGCCACAAGAATGCGAAATTTGCATTCATATTTGTAATGCCCTTCCTTCTTGCAATGGTAGCATTTCCCTTTTTTCTTCCTTTTCTTATTCTTGTTAGATTGATTCTTTGATTGATTGAACTTTTTATTATCCTTGGACTTGTTTGTTTGTCCCTCTTCAACCATGTTCACTTTGGAAGTAGAATCTGCGTCCTTTTCTTCCTCCTTCAGTTGAACATCGTTGTTCTCCTGCATTCTAAACTCTTCCTCAACACGAAAAGGGTTAGCAAGACTTTCAAGAGTGATCTCTTCCTTTTTGTGTTTGAGATCTCTTTTGAAATCCTTCCAAGAGGGTAGTAGTTTATCAATTATAGAACTACAACAATTGTCTCATCCATGAACATATTGTGTTGAGAAAAATGATTAAACATCTTTTCAAGCTTAGCAAATTGATCCATAACAGGCCTCTTGTCTACTATTTTATAGTTAAAGAAACCAGAGACAAGAAATTTCTTAGTTGTTGCATCCTCCCTCATGTACCTTGCTTCTAACTTGTCCCAAAGTTTCTTGACTGTTGTCACCGAATGATAGACATCAAAAAGCCTGTCACTCATTGCATTGAGAATGTGTTCCCTACAAATCTCATCATCCATGTCCCATTTTTGCCTATTGTGGATGTCATCCAACGTCTCTTCTTCATTATTTGTTGCAGGTCTTAGAGTAGTTAGAACATACACCACTTTAAGGGCCACAAGAAGAAAATGCACTCACTTCTTCTAACGAATGAAATTCCTTCCATCAAAACGGTCAAGTTTAACACTATTGAAAGTCAAATCTTTTATAGTGCTTGCCATTTCAAGGGAGGAGTAAAGCCTTAAGATTGTTGGAACAATAACAAAGATAATATTATGAAATGGCTATAAAACTAACAAGAAAAAAAGGCTTCAAATTGTGACTGTAAATCTCTTTCCTTAAGACTATTCGTCCACTATATTGTGCAAAAGATCAAGGACGAATATTCTCTAGAATAAGATGAAATTTGGTTGCAAAACTCTGCACTAAGTTGTTGCAACCTCCCAAGAATAAAGAAGAGAAGAGTAGAAATTTTTCTAGAGTTTGTAAGTCTTTTTTGTCTATAGCCAAATGACTACAAATGATCCACATAAATAAGATTTCATGTCCCCTAAACAGTTATTAACCATTAGAAACATATTTGGAATTGTATCTCTTCAAATGACGGTTGAAACCTGAATGGTTGCGAATGTGATAAGATGTATTTTGGGAGAAAAATATCTAGCATTTGTATCATGAGTGACCAACTAGTATCTATAGTAGTACAAATTTAACAAACTATTTACAAGAATACCCTTATTCATTTATTATTTACAAGAGTACTTATATTTTTCTTACCACTCCCTCTCAAATTGAAGCATATAGATCATAAGTACCCAATTTGTTACAAATGTATTTCACCCTAGAGCCCCCTAAACTCTTAGTAAACAAATCAGTCAATTGATCTACAGATGGTACATGAGATGTCTTGATAACTCCATCAAACAATTTCTTTCGAATGAAATAACAATTAACTTCAATATGTTTTGTTCTTTCATGAAACACTGGGTTAGACGCAATATGAACAGCCGCTTGATTATTACACAATAAATTTATAAATTGTTTATGTTCAAGCTCAATTTTAAGTAACATGCTTTTCAACCAAATCAACTCACACATAATGTGATCCATAACGCGGTATTCAGATTCTACACTTGACCTGAAGACAACTGTTCGTTTCTTACTTTTTCATGATACTAAATTACCACTAACAAACACACTATATCCTGTGGTCGATCTTCGCTTTGAGGCAGAACCAACTCAATGTGTATCGTTGTAGCATTCAATATCAGTGTGTCCATGATCTTAATATAACAACCCTTTTTCAGGAGTACTTTTAAGATACCTGAGAGTTCATATAGTAGCATCCTAATGACTGGTATAAGAGGTCTTAAGAAGTTGACTCACGACATTCACTGCAAATGAAATGTCAGGTCTCGTTACAATGAGATAATTTAATTTACCTACAAGTTTTCGATAGTATTCAGGATCATCTAGTAATGCAACTTGATCTCCTACTAATTTCACATTAGGCTCCATACGAATATCCACAGGTTGGCAACCTACCCTTCCAACTTCACTCAACATATCGAGTACATATTTTTTTTTTTGACATAAATAAATTTCATATTTAGACTGAACTACCTCAATGTTCATAAAATATTGTAAGTGACCTAAAACCTTTGTGTGAAAGTTTGCCTGCAGATTGGATTTAAACTTTTGGATCCCCATAATATCATCACCTGTAATCACAATATCATTCATATAAACAATTAATAAAATCTTACCAGCATTAGAATGTCGATAAAACACAGAGTGATCTACTTCACATTTTGTTAGATCGAATTCCATGACAACACTACTAAATCGGCCAAACCAAGCCCTGGGAGACTGTTTCAATCCACATGAGAATTTTTTTAGATAACAAACCAACCTTGAATTCTCCCCCTGAACAACAAACCCAGGAGGTTGTTCCATATATACTTTTTCTTTTAAATCTCCATGTAAAAATGTATTTTTCACATCCAGCTGATGCAATAACCAATTATAAATTGCTGTCAAAGAGATCAGAAAATGAACAGAGGTAATTTTTGTAACAGAAAAAAATGTCTCTAAGTAATCTATTCCATACACCTGAATATATCCTTTAGCTACCAGACGAGTCTTCAATCTATCAATAGGATCATTAGACTACACTTTTATAGTGTACACCTGTTTACAACCAACAACAGGCAAAAGCTGGTGGACTGTATAACTCAGGTAATAAAGATGAAGAGTTGGTAAAACAGGAGAAAGAAAAGAGAAACACTGTTCTAACTCACTAGGCATATCTTGTTTCATAAACTAAGGAGTGGACTCAAAAAAAGTAACATCAACACAAGTGAAAAATTTATTTAAATTTTGACTGCAACATCTATATCCTTTTTGCACTCATGCATATCCTAAGAAAATACATTTAATAGCACGAGAATCTAATTTATTCACCTCAAGAGCAAGCTAATGAACAAAACACACACATTCAAAAATATGAGGAGGTAATTTAAACATAGGTTCACGAGAAAAAAAAATGGAGTGAGATAACTGACCTCCAAGAATATTAGATAGCATGCAAGTAATTAAATAACATGCAGTTAAACTGCATCACTCCAAAACTGTTTAGGCACATTCACGTGCAACAAAAGTGGTTGAGCAATTTCGACTAAATATCCAATTTTGTTTTTTTAGTAACTCCATTCTGTTGTGGAGTGTGGGGATAAGAGAACTGATGAATAATATCGAACTTAGTCATAAAAGTATCAAAAGGAGTAAAAAAATATTCTTTCACATTATCACTGTAAAGTATACATATAGGTACACCAAATTGATTTTTTATTTCTGTAACAAATGCACAAAAAATGAAATATAGTTCTAAACGATCTTTCATTAAATAAAACCATATAACTCTAAAAAAGTAATCAATAATGATTACAAAATATTTAAAATCTAATTTTGAAGTGATGCGATTAGAACCATAAACATCAGAATGAACTAACAAAAGGATTCAGCAACTCGTTTATTGACTCGAGGGGCAAAAGAAACACGATGATACTTTCCTAACTGACAAGACTCACATTCTAGTGAAGACAACTGACTCAAAGTAGGAACCAACTTCTTCAAATTTTGTAGAGACAGATAACCCAAATAATAGTGAATTTCAAGAGAAAAACAATAGCAGGACATGCAATCGGATCATTGGAGTTAAGAAAATAAAGACCATTATGCTCATGCCCTCCACCAATCATTCTTTTTGTCTTCAAATCCTGAATGACAATAAAATTAGAAAAAAAAAAGTAACTGAACACTACAAAAATTTAGTAAGTTTACTAACAGATATTAGATTAAAAGGCAAATTCGATACATGAAGAATAGAAGACAGCGGAAGAGAAGGCTTAATTTCTACAGTGCCTAGTCATTTAACTTTAGTTGTAGATCTATAAGATAAAATAACATGAGAAAAGTAAGTAGACTTTTGAATATTAGAAAATTTTCTAAAGGTACCTAACATCTGATCAATAGCGCCTGAGTCAATAACCCATGAATCAGAATTAGAAGATGTGGAGAGACAAGCCATAACATTACCTTCTTATGCTAAAGAAGCAGAGGGAAGAGATGGGCGGTTTGCAGTTTGGTACTATAGGAATTTAACATAATCTTCCTCAGATAAAGTTAAAGTCTTCTGGAACCCTTGTGTTGAAGAACCTGATTCAACTTGATCAGTGGTAACCGTATTAGCAAACAGAGGAGGTTTTCCAACTAAATTCCAACAAGTATCACAAGTATGATTTTTCAAACCACAATGAGTACACTTATGGGTGTCTCGACCTCCACGGCCTCCTCTACTTCTTCCTCCAAGAGAGCCACATCCAAAACTAAGTTGCTCACGTTCAGGACTAAATTTCTCTATCCGATTATTGTTAACAACTAAAGCAGACTTGTCATTAATTAAAGTACCATCACCCTGCATTATCCTTAGATGTAGAACATAAGACACGAGCATATGCCTCTGAAAGGATGGTAATTATTCACCTACTAAATTTTGAGATTTGATTTGTTCAAATTCTGACTTAAGGCCAGTCAAGAATTTGAGTACAAGTATTTGTTTTCTTTGCCTCTGTATAACTATAATATCACTTGAGAAAAGCATTACAACATTTAATTCTTCTAAAATTCGTTTGAGATTAGCAAAGTTTTCAGTTACTATCTGTTATCTTGTTGCTAAAAATACTCCAAAGAAATATTATACATCCATGAAAGATTACTACAGTATAATAACCGGATATAATCCCAAACTTCTTTTGTTGTCTTATATGAGAACATATGTAAGCAATTCGTGGCTCCATAGAATTCAATTGTATTCCAAGAATTTAGGCATCCTTTTGAATCCACATTAGTCTCCTATTATCCTCCGTAGGAGAGTCACCTATGAGATGTCGTTACTTTTCTAAGCCTGTCAGATAAATCTTAATAGCTTTTGACCACTATTGATAATTAGTGTCGTTCAACTTTCAATTTGTAATTTGAGACATCATCATTGTCATAACATTAATGGACGCCACGACACTTTTGGATGAACTTTCAGTTTCAGCCATAACAAATAGTTCAAACCAAAAACAATCAAAATTCGAGATGAATAGTACCTTGGAACAATAATGCGTGAACAGTAACGCAATGAATAGTATCACGTGAACAGAACTTTTGTTAGATGTTTTACCTTAACTCTAGGACTTTAGCTCTGATACCACGATAACATATATTTTGGGAGAAAAAAGTCTAGCACTTGTATTATGAGTGATCAACTAATATTTATAATAGTACAAACTTAACAAACTATTTACAAGAATACCCTTACTAATTTATTATCTACAAGAGTACTTATATTTTCTTAACAATGAAATGCAGAAAACTACCTCTAGAAATCTGTCCAAATTTTCAATAGTTGAAAATATTCCAACATTAACTACAATAAACTAAACTCATGTGATTGAAACTATAAGCCGTTGTATGCAGCAGCAAAAGGAAGAGAGGCGTAGAATGAAGTGTGATTGTCATTGTGAAAAGGACAATTTCAATAAAGTGGTCATACTTGAGTTACTATAATGAAAAAGACATGTTAAAAAATTGAAAACTATAATAGAAAAGACAAATTAAAAAAAAAATAAAAAGATCTAAATTTTGGTAATATAGTTGGTTAACATAAAATTTGTCCTACAGAAAAGAAGCATATTCTAAATCCTTCTAAACAATTACAGATTTACATTCAAAATCAAATCTTGTCATCGTTTTATTATTAAAATACTTGTACAGAATTCCTATTTCAGATTGTTTCCATCCACAAACTCCCTAGAGACTAGAGCAGAAACGCGTCATGGGAGGCACAAAAGTGAGGTCGCAAAATCTTCAATGTTCCTATCAGAACTTCCACCTTCTCCTACTGCCTGTATGGCCAATTCCTTCCATTTCTTAGCATTTCTTCTGATCTCCTTCCCCCTTTCACCCTCAGTAATTTCTCTGATACAATACTCAAACTCTTCTCTTCTGACAAATCCTTTATCATTTAGCTTCACCCTCAGCCCCGTTTGCCATACATCAGCAATAAACTTAGCATTTGTAGTTTGATCAACCCATTGTGGCGCTGCTATCATTGGCACGCCAGCACTTAGAGCTTCAATGGTTGAATTCCATCCACAATGTGTCACGAAACACGCGATCGCCCAGTGGGCTAAAACCTCAAGTTGTGGACACCAGTTTATGATTAGGCCTTGCTCTGAAGACTCAGACTTGAAATTCTTTGGCAGCTTACTCTCTTCTTCTTCCCTGACTACCCAAAGGAATTTGCAGTTGCTCCTCAGGAGGGCGTCTGCCACTTCCTCGATCTGATCTTCTCCGGGCCCTGCAATGCTCCCAAACGATACGTAAACTACAGAACAGGTTTCTCTTTCGTCCAACCATTTTAAGCAAGCTTCAGCGTTTGTCTCAAACAGATAGTTCCCTTGTTGATCATTGCCATTCTGTAGTCTTTTGTCTACAAAAAGTAGTGGAGCTGTTGGTCCAACTGTCTTAATTGGCCACCTTTCTGCCATCCATGTTGCCACCTGATAGATAAAGTCGCAGTAGCATGATTAACAAGTACTGAAAATCGGAAAAGTGGTGGACCATTTGACACAACATTTCTTTGGAAAAAGAGAAGTAAATAAGGAATTAAAGGATTCCCAATTGGCACGGCATTTGGAGACTAGCTAAATTTTCAGTTTTGATATATTTGGCAACCTATCAGAGAATAGTGCTTGCGGGTACCAAAACACGATCAAGAATCTCTGAATCCGTCTTATGTACAACGTTAATTAATTGCCGATTCTAATATCCTATTTGACAATACTAGCACAAACTAGGGAGTCATCCAAAATCAATTGTTTTCTTAAAAAAAAAAAAAGAAAGTTTTCCACATGATTAAAATTTTGCTTATGCCCATCCAAGAGTATCACATAGTTTGACATAGTTACATGAATTATCACCCAAAAAAATCCATCAGTAATGTATGTTCACTGGATTATAATTAGGATTTCCAACTTACCTCATCCTCCAATTCTTCGAAAGTGTTGAACAGAATGAAATCAACTTTGTCAATGTTCGAGAACTGATCAAGAAGGAGCCTCGTGACAACACTATCTGGATCAGGGAAGTACTGGAGATCAGGAAGATCATTGCTTTCAAGTGCTGGCATTGAAGGCAATTTTACAGTAACAGCCTTATCAAGAGGAAGCTGTATTGTTCCCTGGTCCATATGGTAGTAAAGAGCACAAACAGCACAAGATTGAGTAAAGAAAGAAGCACCGCGAACTCCCACCCGATGAGCTAAGTTCAGAACCCAAGGCATAGTTGAGTCATAAATCACAATTCTGGGAGGATACGGATCAGTCTTTCTACATTTCTCAACCAGTTCTTCCAAGCCTCTGGAAGCAGCAGCTCTCAACCTTGCCAAAAAGCCTTTGAGATCTTCTTCAACGGGTTCATCGGAGTCATCTGGAATACACTCAATCTTGATGGAGCCGATGGCTTTGGTTTTAGCAGACTTGAATATAGAAGTTGTAGTAATCAGTGTAACCCTGAAATCTTTCGTGGCCAGGCGGTTGCAGAGGTGTAACATAGGATTTATATGACCTTTTGCAGGAAAAGGGAAAGCAAGAATATGAATTTTGCTAGGGGAAATATCAACTGTTCCCATGTTTCCTTCTCTTTAGCTCCTATCTATCTACTCAATGGAAAATTATGCTGCAGAGTTAATCAGTTATATATATAGAGCACCAACATGGCATAAACAGGCGGATTTTGGAAACAAAGAGGGATTGGACTATCGAATAATTGAAGGGATCAGAAGTTAAATGGTTACTCTATTTAACCAACAGTTGAAAATGCCAGCTTTAAATTTGAACAGAGATGGACCGCTTCTAGACTTTCAACAAGAAAAGAAAATTACATCACATTGACGGGTGGTCCATCGTTCAAAGTCGTGGTCACAATTGCGGTCGCGGCTTGGACCGTTCCACATCAGTCTCGACATATCGATCACGGTCTTGGCCAGACGCGAATTTTTAAAATATTTAATATTTAAAAAAATGTAAAAAATATGATAAACAAAAATAATTAAAAAATTTATAAAAATAATAAAAATTTGAGTTGACTCGGGATGATTCGGAGTGATTTGATCGTTTCAACCCTTCACGGTGACGTCTCGGTGAGTCACGTATCTCGGTATCGTTTCGTCGCGGTCTCGTCTCAGACTAGGCTGAGACGGTGACGACTCGGCCGAGTAGAGGCCGAGTCGTCACCGTCTCAACCGAGTCTTCGAACCATCCTAAGAGTTTGCATTGGCCGCTTCACCAAATCAAGCAGGGATATATGCTTGACTTTGCTGCCTTCTATTCAGTTCGGCATTTGATAAAATGACAAAAAGAAAAGAGAAGGGATGTTTTGCAGTTCACTAGATGTTGGAGGCAAAGAAAGTCTTAGCTTAGATGTTGTGACTCGGCATTTGTGGCTAAGACTCTTATACTTGCGGCTGATGCTCGCCTAAAAGGATCTTTAGCTGATGGTGGATTTTAATAGGGACTGACCTCAGGATTAGTATGTTATCAGAAATTATTAATACTTGTGAGAAAGACAAACTCGATATGTGTGCAAATTACAAGGACAATGCGCTTAGTGATAAAAATGGATGACAGAGAGTGACTCTTGGTGATGAAGAAGCAAACAAAAGAAAAATGCAGAAAACAAGTTTTGAAAGGAAAGGACCAGTGCATTTACATGCAAGGAACTGATGAATAGGATGGATATAGGCGGTTCCGATCGTCGGCCCCATTTTCCTCAGCCCTTGTGGAGCCCCAGACAACTAGTCAAATGTGAGACATGACGCAGATATTGGCTTGGCTTTCGTTCCCAAGTCCCAACTAGTCAAATTTGCGACTACCTACGGCTCATCTATCTCCTCTTCTTCCTCCATTTTTTTCCTAGGCATTACAAAATTGTGTAGAAACCCAGAGAAAATGTAGTAATCAACTGTGAACTAGAATAGACAGAACATAAAAGATTGGTTCAATACTTAATGCCACTTAATACCAGTAATAATTTGACATCAGACATCTGAATCTGTCCAACCCTCTTTTCGGAATTTCTGAAGTCTCAAGCCGGATAGGAATCCCTCCTGAAAAAATAGGAAAAGCTTTGGTTGCAAAAATTTGGTAATTTAAGAATACCTCTGCTATTTTGATTGAAAAGATTGGCTTGGGATGATAATAAACCAGCCGAGCCAATTCTTCAACAAAGATTATAAAAATAAGCATGTGGGTGATGGTGACGTGGCAGCTTACTATTGAGGGGGCCAAATTGAGAGGGAAGACAAGGCGACCTAGGATTCGGAGCTCTAATTCCTATAAATGTCACTCTTTATATTTTTGAATAGGATTAAAAAGGATAAAACAAAATATAACACCACGGCCTATTAATAAGAATCAGATGACATCATTATGATCTTACAAATATGTTTAATTTTTAAAATTAATATATTATGTAAAATTTCTAGAAACATATTAATATAAAGAAAGGCATATTCGTGTATGTTTGATGTTTTTAAGATACCTTACGAGAAAATACAAATAAAGTAGTATAATCAAGTAGCAATTTATACAATTTTTAATGCATATTCAACAGTCGTAGAATTCAATTGAAGGGCTTATTTGAAACGTAATGCTAGAATTTAGGACAATAGAATAAATTATAAAATATTTCTAGTTGTGCTAACAGTTTTATAGCATTTTAGGGGCCAAACCACAAAATTGATAAAATTTTGAACCCCCAAGACTAATTTTCTTAGTTTTTTTTTTCCATTCATTAACTCTCATCACTTGCTTGTGCCGTTTCATTCATTCTTTTCTTTTCCTAGTTTCTTCCTATCCAACTTATCCGCAATTCAAAGTCAATCTTTCATCTTTCCTTTTTTCTTTTTTCTTTTTTTTTTGTTAGTTTTATCTTTGTTGGTTTTTTTGCTCGAAAGTTGCAAAATCTAAAACTTTTTTATCTTTTTTTTTCAAACTTCTCTTATCCTTCTCCCTTTTTCTTTTTGTCTTTTTACCATTCTTTTTTTAACATCAGATCTATGACAAGATCTTATTTAAGAAATGTATTTAAGGGTGATTTTTGATGGGTTGGAGACCTGCTAATGGAAGGAAGAAATCTGTGTCTTGGTACTCAAGTTGCTTGAAGAAGAAGAGAGGAAAAAAAAGGCAAAAGGAAAGAACGGAAAAAAAAGTTTTTATTGGTTTTCAGTCAAACACAGCTTTTGACCGGGATTTTGTTAGGCGATATTACGAGGAAACTTGGACTAGATGCTTGACTGGTTTTCAGTTCAACCGGTTAGACTAGCCGATTTGGTTGGTTCGAGTTTGAAAATATAGTTGGCAAGTCATCTCTGCTTCTCCAAATTTTTGTGCTTTAGAATCTTAGAATATTCCATCAAACATGTTCTCCGCACACAAAGTTTTTGGCAGGTTTCAATGTGACAGGTGTCGAACCTGTGCAATAATAATAATTATCTTAAGTGCTAACAAAGTAGTTTCGTATCAATTCTAGTACTGGAGCAGGAACTCGAGATGTGCAATGGGTTACTTGATTCACCCTGGTTCCAAAGAGTTTGCTTAATCCGATATACCAGAATTTATTCACAAAAATCTCTAATTTGTGTTAGGGCAAGTAGGGTCATCTCTTCAGGAACTGGGGTAACTTCACTTCTTTTCAAGTTTGGGATACGGGGGATTTTTATCGAAATAAAAATAAGAACAATTAAGCAATTTAACCAAAAACAAACAATTAGCTAATACGAACGTAGACAGGAATTAAATCAATAATAGACAAATTTTAGTCAAGAATACAACTTCTCAGACACAGTCCATTCACCCGATCATTGACGCAAGGAAGGTTCACTTAATTTATTAACAGGTTAGTTATAATCGCCGACAAGCTCTAGCGACCAACTTTTCCTTAGTTTATTGATAATAAAGGTACGACCATTAATTATCCCTAACCAGAAAGCACTCCTAGGTACGACTATAGGAGTTAATTCCCCAATTGCAGTAAGAACTAGAAAATCCTAACCCTAATCAATAACACACTATGAGGGTTATTTAGATCAGATCGCACGTTCCCCTAGTGTGTATAAGCGCTAGTTGCCACTATATTAATCGATTAAACAATTACGGATTTAATTGATTAAATTGGCAGGACATTAACAGGTCACCTTGAATATCGGACCCGTGACATCCGATTAACAAAATAATCCCATAGAAATTCAAGTAGAAAACATGCAATTATCAGCAAATTAAGGAACGCATGAAAACTAATACGATCTAACAGATATTTGGGACCGTGTCGTCACGATGATCCTTGACTAGATGAAAAGTTCAGCCACACCTCATGAAAAAATTTCCACGCAATTCAATCGATTTCAAAGGCATCTGTTTCTCTCTAACAATCAAGAATAAAAACTGTTTCTCCAGTCGGGAATAATGAAAAATGAAAAGGAACGAAGAAAACAAAAACTAAAAACTGTCTTCCTAACAAAGAAAATTTTCCTTTTTCAAGGGGACCTCTCTAACTAGTTGTCCTCTCCGAATCTCCAGAGCCTAATTACAAAGAGTCTTGTTCCTTTTTGGTTTCTTACTGCCAACGCACCACACGGCTACCAGAATAGGAAACTTTTGTCCTCCAATTGGAGTCGGCTTAAACTCTTTGCATATTTGCACATCTCATCTTTCACTTTTCAGAATTTTGTACTCCACCCCTGCAATTATGTTCAAGTGCCAATTATAAGTAGAATCCGACAATTAACAAAATATTTGGCACAAATAATGAGGGAAATCAATCAGAAAATGACTAACAATTAACACCCTATCACAATGTAACATTTCCCCAAGTAAAGGCCAACTATTATCCTCTTAAATCTTAGCACTTTCTCATAAACCAACTTAAAATTGCACCCAAAAAAAAAAAAAAGAACAACATTTGCAACAAGTAATCTACTTTTTTAATATTGGAAAAATTGAATTTTGATAAACATTTTCTAGTTTGGTTGAGTTTCCATATGCACATATGTCTACTTTGTTAAACCAATTCCTTATTTCTCTTATTGAAGTAGAAAACAAAGGCTAAAATTTCTCTCCTAATGGTTTTTTTAAGAAAGCTTCCACTTATTCACGAAAGAAAGAGGAAGATTCTCCTAAGGAGTCATTTGATTTGAATTTTAGAATCACTGTTACGATGGTATGATAAATTGGAGAATAGTATTAAATTTGATTAAAAAAATGCATAGAGTGTTGGTAATTTTATAGCAATGGATTCTTAATAATAAAAAAAAACAATAGATAAGCCAAATTTCATTCTTTAGTAGTTAATTATGAAACTCATAGAAGGGGATTATGAAACCCATTAATTGATTCTGACTGACTTTAAACAAACACTATATACGGATATGAGTGAAATTGAAGCCGATCACTTGAACCTATCACAAAAGACTTGGTGTTAGATTATTCTGGCTAAGGAAACTTGGAGAAGTGATTGGTTTTCGTGAAGTCTCCTTTTTAAACCTATCTTAAAGCAGGATATCAAGTACAAAACAAAAAGTGAAACTCTTTTTTTGTTTAAATACCAAAAGTAGGATAGATGCTTATCTGTAATAGGAAATAGGAAAACAAGTGCAAAATGACAACTCAAAAAAAAAGTGCTAGAAAAGACATTAAATATATTTCGCTTTGCTTCTTGTAATTGAATAAGAGTTTTTATCACTCATAGTTATTAAACTCTACTCGACGATCAATCGACAAGGAGACCGATTTAGCTGGTTAGTGGTTTTAGTATTTTGGGTGAACTGGCTTGAAATGAATTAACAATAGTAGTTTTGCGAAACTTACCAATTAGTAGATTCCCTTTCTTTTTGGTTGCGGTTGAGTAGTCTAGTGTAAAGTCAACTAAGACTAGGACTTTTGTTTTTAGGACTTAGCCTTTGGAAAAGTCAGCCGCCAGAAGTTTTTTGGGGAAAAAAGAGATGATTGGAGACTTGCTCTTTTGTCTTGTTCTCTTATTATTCCATCGGACTTCATCATCTCAATTGCGGAGACGATGCATTCAACAATTATTTCTGCAATTTTACGTAGGACTTCCTCAACGAAGATGAACTAAATTTTTATTTCTAATCAAGGAACAACGGAGGACATAATTCAACTTAAATTGTGAGATCGAACTGATTTACTTTTTTCTATTATTTTCTGGTATTCGTATATTTCCTGCCTTATGTTCTTATGGTTGTTGTATTATTCAATTATCCTGGGTCCCGATTTTAGATTAATTTAATAACCTAAAACCAATTAGAATAATTAAATCTGTAATTGTTTAATTTTGTTTTAAATCAGTGGTAACTGGCATGATTGGATTTGTGTCAGGAAAATATACGGGCTAATTTGAAACAACCCTCGTAGCGTGTTGTTTAATTAGAACAGGATTTCTCTAATTCGTAAGGCGATTGGGAAATTGAACTCTATGGTCGTACTTAGGGTTATTTCGCTATTAGGGAATACCTAGCGGTCGTACCTTGGCTATCGATAATATAAGGAGAAATTGACTGTCACCGCTTGTTTGGCAGTTATAATTTGTTTATCAATTTATAAGTAGAATTATTCTTGCATCGATGATCAATTAGGAGAATCATTTCCGGAGTTGTTTCTTGGATAGAGTTTGTCCAATATTATTTGAGTCTTTATAATTTGCCATTTAACTTCTAGCTATTTATTATATTCAAGTAGTGTAGTTTATTGTCAGTTTTTTTATAAAATCCCCCATATCCTGAACTCTAGAAGAAATTAATTTCACCCAATCCCTGTGGATTCGACCCTGCTTACCACTTTATACAAAATTTGTATTTATTTTGAGCAGAAATTTATTATTATATAGGCTCGACAACCTGTCAAAAGGTGAACAACTCACTTTTATTAATTCATCTCTCCAAAAGTTGTCATACAATGGAATGGAAGAAGCCTATTTATAGCTAAAACTTAACTACTAAGACTAATCCATTGAAAATAATACAAGATTCCTAAATTGACTTTGAAAAGACCAACAAAATACAAAATTTAGGAAGAAAAGAAAACCCTAAAGTCGGTCCTACTTGAGGCTTAACTTGGCCGATTATTTCATTACTAACTAATGACTAAATTAACACTAAAATACTGGAAAATAACATAATGACTCAAGACCTAAACATCAACATAACTCGAGCATTAAATGTGACTCTTCCACCATTTGAATGAGATGAACACACTTCCAATATCCATTCTCAAGTCCTTCAATATGTGATGACTCAAGACCTAAACATCAACATAACTCGAGCATTAAATGTGACTCTTCCACCATTTGAATGAGATGAACACACTTCCAATATCCATTCTCAAGTCCTTCAATATGTTTTGGGACAATATCTTGACTTCGAACCATGCGAACCAGAAGCTTTCATGCATGTTAGGCGTGCCCGCGTCTCACCCAATTTTCAACTTGAAGCAAATTAATACGTGAATTAGGATTTTGATGAAACTTATCGGACATTCGATTCCTTCAATGCTTCGATAAGTTCCAACTTGAACTTGAATTGCATGCACCAAGTTCCAAGTGACCCTCTTAGCTTTCTTGCTCATATCAAAAAGGGAATTATAGGAAACAAATTTGCATGTAATGAAGATGTAATACCAATAAAATTAAAAATAGGACCAAAAGTGGGCAAAATAGTGAGATAGAAGATTGGGAGAGTAAGGTAATGAAATAAAACCCAACTCAAACTGCCCAGTTGAACTGTTGTTGGGTTGCTGTTCGAGTTGGGTTATGCTTCAAACCTAGTGGGGCTAAAAAAGCGCTTTATTTAATGAAAACCAACCGTCAAATTGAGATAGATTTTTTTAAACTAGTCCGGTTCATTCAATTGTTCAAAATATAAAAAAAAGGACAAAAAGTAAAAAAAAAAATATATAACCTAGTAACTAATTAGATAGCCACAACATATAGTTGACTCAAGTCAAGACACAAGACTCCAATCTTCTCCCTTTCTTTTATTTCTAATTTTTACCTAATTTTCTTCAAGTTTCTCTCTTCCTAATCGCCCCTCTCTTCATCATCTCACCAGTAGTCTCCCAAATTCCTCCTACAAAGTTCAATGTTGTGCCTAAACCATATGCATAGGTTTGATTTCCTAATCTATGATTTTTTTTGTTTTACTTTGTAATTTACTCATTTTCTATAGTAAGATTCTTGTTTTCTTGGTGTCAAGCTTGTCATATTAATATAATTATAGCTTTTTTTTCTTTCTTTTATTTTATGCATTTCTTTTAGTTTGCTTTATTATACACTTATTAGCAAAAGGACAATAGTTATGATCATGTGTCTAAAGCTCTATGGTGGGATGTGCATATTACATGTGATAAAAGTAGTAATATATAATTCATTTTTGTTTATTTATGATGTCACAGAACAAAAATGGCCAATCCAATGATTGAACCAGTGATTCATGACCTGGTGAATTTTTCGGTTCAATGAACAGTCGAGGGTTTGTAACCTTGGAGATAACTTAGATAGCCGGACAAGTATAAAGAGACAAGCATTCGAAAAATGTGAGAGTAGTCTGTAATTGGAGAAGTGTTAGTACGGTCGGGATGGTCTGTGCGGTTGTTGGGCATTATACATCATGATTGACTGTATATTTACATTTTTTTCTTGTAGACAAACCAAATAATTTAATGCAATAAGGATTGTGAACGTATAACACCATGCAGAAAAAGCACAACCGATGTACGAATTGCACAGTGGGTGCAACTGTAAAGGCCCCTTATTGTCATTAGCATGTAGGGAAGGTGGTGGAATAAGTGAAGTATTGGGTACGTTAAAATGGCTTGGACGAGTGTAATAAAGCATAAGATCATGTGCAAGTAATTTGAAGCTGTGCTAATGAGAAGAATCACCATTATGAAAAGTTAGATTGCAACGTTGAAAGAAAGAATGACAGACATAATGAAAAATGTAATAACACATGCGCGGGAGCCATGTAATGGCTATAACAGTTGGAAGGAAGAGTGCATGCATGAGTAAGAGAATGGGTTTTTCATATTGATGGTGATTGGCTTTCAGAACAAAGTGCATCAAAGTGTTACCAGGCTAGAGTGGAGAAAGGAGGTTGAAATGTTGTAGGAAAATTATGAAGACAATGATGGATAAGATAAACGGGCAAGCAACTAACAAAAAAATGTGTTAGTAGGGCAAAATTGTTTTAGAAAATAACATCAGTCAGGAGGTGAGATGAATTTTATACGTAAGTATGTATACAATAACGAGTAAGATGGAGTAAATTTAAATTTTAGAAACAAAATTGGACACGTTCTATACATTTGGGACTAAAGGATTACAAATGTTGTTATTTAGGTACTAAGGTATCCCATTTTGAAATTTATAGACCAACAAGAGAAATTGGATAAAGATTAAGGGTACAAATTGGAATTAACCCTTGATTATGTGTTCACATGACGATTGAGTGTAGTAAATGTTCAAAAATCAGGAGCGTTAAGCGAAAAAAAAAGAAGACCTAATCAATCTCGGGTTTATAAGTGAAAGCAGTTGAACCACCTGATTATTCTATTTCTCTATTACACCGTCCTTCCTTTCAACGAAAAAATCAGAATTAAATTACTAATCCTGAATCTCACACCGTCCTTCCCACACCCAGTATTTTATGTTCATGCACCTTTTGACGTCGTTCAAACAACAGCAACCTTGATTGGGACACCGGCCTTGTGTGGCGTCTTCTCCCTCATCCACCACGACGTGCCCATGGCGTCGCAACTTATAGTAGTTGTTTTTGTAGAATAGTTTGCTATTTGTTTTGGCCGTCTGCAAATATTGTCAAGATATCTACTCAATTATTAGCAGTCATTGCATCAACCAGCAATATTAAAACACTATTTGCGATCCCACGGTCTAAAGGATGTGAAACTTTTCTGCATTAAATTTTCTGAAGTCGTCTTCACATTTTTGTGCATTAATTAATCTTTGTCTTTTTTTTTTTTTTTTAACTGATAGATGATCTGTAAAGAAACAATTACAGCTAACCATAAGGGATTGTCATCGACCCTAGCCTTATCGTAAATTAACCTTTGTTCTTCTCCTAAACTTTTTCTTATCCAATCAAATGAAACAAAGAGAAAAAACTCGTTAATGTCTACACAACAGCGAGAAAAGAAACTCAATATTTATAGTTGTAGTTGAATTTAGCATCATGTTTTGGTTCATTCGTTATTGTATTTTATCGAAAACCATTCGTCATTGGGTGTACCATATGCACCTATCACAAATATTGCATTGTGGAGTATTTTCACCAAAAAATATAAATAATTTAATTTCCAAAATCTGTCCCTAACACGAGTGTGGTGAACCGGTCTTTTTATTTAATATATGTCATATTAAAAAAGCAATATAATATTTTTTTTAAAAATTATTCTAAATAATTTACTGTCCAAACACACTAACAATTGGCGAACATAAAATTTCCCCTACAAAAGAAAGATATTCTAAATCCTTCTAAACAATTACAGATTTACATTCAAAATCAAATCTTGTCCTCGCTTTATTATTAAAATACTTGTACAGAATTCTTAGTTCAGATAGTTTCCATCCACAAACTCCCAAGAGAGCAGGAACGCATTATGGTAGGCACAAAAGTGAGGTCGCAAAATCTTCAAGGTTCCTATCAGAACTTCCACCTTCTCCTACTGCCTGTATGGCCAATTCCTTCCATTTCTTAGCATTTCTTCTGATCTCCTTCTCCCTTTCACCCCCAGTAATTTCTCTGATACAATACTCAAACTCTTCTCTTCCGACAAATCCTTTATCATTTAGCTTCACCCTCAGCCCCGTTTGCCATACATCAGCAATAAACTTAGCATTTGTAGTTTGATCAACCCATTGTGGCGCTGCTATCATTGGCACGCCCGCACTTAGAGCTTCAATGGTTGAATTCCATCCACAATGAGTCACGAAACACGCGATCGCCCGGTGGGCTAAAACCTCAAGTTGTGGACACCAGTTTATGATTAGGCCTTGCTCTGAAGACTCAGACTTGAAATTCTTTGGCAGCTTACTCTCTTCTTCTTCCCTGACTACCCAAAGGAACTTGCAGTTGCTCCTCAGGAGGGCCTCTGCCACTTCCTCGATCTGATCTTCTCCGGGAGCTGCAATGCTCCCAAACGATACATAAACAACAGAACAGGTTTCTCTTTCGTCCAACCATTTTAAGCAAGCTTCAGCGTTTGTCTCAAACAGATAGTTCCCTTGTTGATCATTGCCATTCTCTAGTCTTTTGTCTACAAAAAGTAGTGGAGCTGTTGGTCCAACTGTCTTAATTGGCCACCTTTCTGCCATCCATGTTGCCACCTGATAGATAAAGTAGCAGTAGCATGACTAACAAGTACTGAAAATCAGAAAAGTGGTGGACGATTTCACACAACATTTCTTTGGAAAAAGAGAAGTAAATAAGGAATTAAAGGATTCCCAATTGGCACGGCATTTGGAGACTAGCTAAATTTTCAGTTTTGATATATTTGGCAACCTATCGGAGAATAGTGCTTGCGGGTACCAAAAACACGATCAAGAATCTCCGAATCCGGGTTTTGTACAACGCTAATTAATTGCCCTATTTGACAATACTAGCACAAACTAGGGAGTCATCCAAATTCAATATTTTTCTTAAAAAAAAATAAAAAAATTTCCACATGATTAAAATTTTGCTTATGCCCCTCCAAGAGTATAACATAGTTTGACAAAGTTACATGAATTATCAGCCAAAAAAATCCATCAATAATGCATGTTCACTGGATTATAATTAGCATTTCCAACTGACCTCATCCTCCAATTCTTCGAAAGTGTTGAACAGAATGAAATCAACTTTGTCAATGTTAGAGAACTGATCAAGAAGAGTCCTCGTGATAACATTATCTGGATCAGGGAAGTACTGGAGATCAGGAAGATCATTGCTTTCTAGTGCTGGCATTGAAGGCAATTTTACAGTAACAGACTTATCAAGAGGAAGCTGTATTGTTCCCTGGTCCATATGGTAGTAAAGAGCACAAACAGCACAAGATTGAGTAAAGAAAGAAGCACCGTGAAGTCCCACCCGATGAGCTAAGTTCAGAATCCAAGGCATAGTTGAGTCATAAATCACAATTCTGGGAGGATACGGATCAGTCTTTCTACATTTCTCAACCAGTTCTTCCAAGCCTCTGGAAGCAGCAGCTCTCAACCTTGCCAAAAAGCCTTTGAGATCTTCTTCAACGGGTTCATCGGAGTCATCTGGAATACACTCAATCTTGATGGAGCCGATGGCTTTGGTTTTAGCAGACTTGAATATAGAAGCTGTAGTAATCAGTGTAACCCTGAAATCTTTCGCAGACAGGCGGTTGCAGAGGTGTAACATAGGATTTATATGACCTTTTGCAGGAAAAGGGAAAGCAAGAATATGAATTTTGCTAGGGGAAATGTCAATTGTCGCCATGTCTCCTATTCTTTAGCTACTATCTATCTGCTGAATGGAATATTGTGCTGCAGGGTATATATATGTATAACAACAATGTTCAATTTCTATTTCGATAGATTGTCCAATTTGCTATTTAACTTTTTGCTAAATGCACATTCTATCTTTTCGCTATGCGATTAAATTTAATTTTTTATTTGAATAGCTATTAAGTATTTTATTTTTTGGTAACAATCCATTCTCTCTTTATTCTTTTTACCTCTTATTCATTTTTTCTTTTTCATTTCCTTTACTATAGTAACTTGCAATGATTTTAAATATTTTATTTTTGGTAACAATTAATTCTATCTTCATTTTTTCACCCACTTATTCTCTTTTTCTTTTTTCACTTCCCTGACTATAGCAACTTTCAATCAATCTTTTGGTTTTTTTACTTTATATAAGTTTGTATTAATTATGCCTTTTGATTTTTTTTTTACTATCTATCTGCTCTAAGCATTAATTATTTGCAATCCTTTGATGACCTTGGGCACATATTCAAACTGCGGAGAAACTTCTGCCGTATTAATTGCATGTATTTGATGATTCTGCTTTGGATCGTAGACAACGATTTCTGCTACAGACTTGATAAGTCAATTGCCTTTTCAAGTTAACAAAGCATTAGGAACTTGCAAATGCCTTACCTTAATTGAGGTTTCATAAAGTATGATTGTAAATAGGGCAAATTACATTTTAACCCCCCATGGTTTAGCATTTTTTACATAACCCCCTATAGTTTCAAAAACTATACATAACCCCCTCATGGTTTGGATTAAAGTGTCAAAGTGACTGAAATAGTCATTCGTAAAGGAACTTCTAAAAATATCGAAATTACCCTTATAAATACATGATACATTAATCCTGTATAATTTTTATATTTTACCATATAACCCTTTTATGGTTTAATACTTTACCATATAACCCCCTTATGATTTTTAAAATATACACATAACCCCCTTGATTAATAAATAATTTTCAACTTTACATAAGGGTATTTTTGACATTTTAGGTGACTCCATTATGATCATTCCCATCATTTTGACACTTTAATTCAAACTATGAGGGGGTTATGTATAACTTTTGAAACCATAGAGGAGTTATGTAGAAAAAAGCTAAACTACAGGGGGTAAGGTGGAATTTGCCCTTGTAAATAAGCAAGGGCATTTTAATTTTCATTAAAACAATTTTTCTTCTAGATAACAGTTTTCCCATCTTTAGTTGACAAGGATGGAAAGGAACTAATTTCCATATCATCAGTCCATGAACGAAGTGATACACGTGGTGGAAAAATTCAATGGTGCATAATATTATTATAAAAAATAAAGAAAACCAAAAGTAGAAGAATTCTTTTCCAATTTTCAAACTTTGTTCTGTCTAAGACACTAATGTGAATTCAAGTCACAAGGCGAACCCAGATTAAGATGCTGCAACGAATTATCTGGAAACCATATGCTATGGGGCTTTTTTTACAAGAACGATTTGCGGAATTGGGAGAGAAGACAAAAAGGAGAAGGGAGAAATGAAAGAACTGGGATTTTCTTTTTGTTTTGGCTAATAGCGATTTGCTTTAGTTAATCCAAGAACAAAATTTGTGTGTAACAGGAATGGTGTTAGATTAAAAGAAGACCTATTATCTTATGACAGTAATAAAAGACTAGGTGTTAAAGAAACTTGGAGAAGTGATCGGTTTTCACGAAGGTTTCCTTTTTAAACCTTTTTCAAAGTAGGGTATCGAGTATAAAACAAAAAGTGCAACTCCTTTTTTTTTTTTTTTTGTTTATAAATACCAAAAGTATGATAGATGCTTAGGAAAACAAGTGCAAAATGACAACTCAACAAAAAAAAAGGAAGAAGTGCGAGAAAAGACATTCAAATTTATTTACTTAACACTCACTAAAAATTGAATTTAATTAAATGTATGGTTATTTTTAAATGAATATAAATGGGTGAGTCAAATCAACCTACTATCCACTAATTAAATAAATTTAATTGTTACCTATTTAGGTCCATTCAAAATTAATGGACGGGTTATCGATGGACGGCTTTGGGCAGATTAACATAATTGAACTGTAATTGACATCTCTAATGTATACTATGTTATGCGCGTGATTAATTCTGTAAAGTTTCTTATTTTTTTTTTATCGTTCTCGTACACAAGTATTAGCAGGTTTACATTAATCGGTTGAATCAACAATACAATACTACAGTTTGCCGTAAATACTTATGAGGCTTTCATGTGACCTAATTTTGTAGCTAAATCAAAGTAGCTAAATGAAATAACTTAGATTAGATGCTTAAAACTTGTGCAAGAAACTCTTCGATGTTCTTGTGAGAACTTCCACCCTGGGATGTATCCTGTTGTGCCAACTCCTTCCACGTCTAAGCATTTCTTCTGAATTCCTTTGCGCTCTCGACCTCAGTAACTGCCTTTATGGACATTGAAATTTCTTCTCTAGTAACAATTCCCTTGTCATTGGCCCTTGACTCGAACCCCAGTTTGCCATACATCTGCGACAAACTTTGCATTTGTGAATTGATCAACAAACTGTGGCGTAGCTATCATTGGCACACCTGAACTCAATGCTTCAAGCATCATTCCAGCAGCAGTGTGTCATGAAACATTACACGGCTTGATGTGCCAAAACCTCAAGTTGAGGACATCAGTTGACTATTAGACCGTTTATTGATATTGCAGACTTGAAATTTGGTGGAAGTTTGCACTCTTCTGAATCTCTAACCATCCATAAGAAGTGGTGGTCACTCTTGGCTGTGTCCCTTGCAGGCTCTTCCATTTGTTCTTCTCCAGATGCAGCCACACTACCTAATGATTCATGCATAACTGAGCTAAAATCTCTTTCGTCCAACCATTTTAGGCAAGCATCTGACTTTATCTCGACTGGACAAGCCCCGTGATGTTGTTGTCCTTCAAAATAGTTGGTCCAGTTGTCTTAATTGACATTTTCTAGCCATCCAATGTGCCATCCGATAGTATTGTGATGAGTATAAAATCATTGAGACGAATTACCACCTATTTGCCAAAAAAACTTGATGCAAAATGGATAAAGAAAAATAGATGCTAGCTCTTTTAAACTTTTTGGGTCAAATTTTGTTCGTTGCCTTTATATTTTATATAATGACCATTACCTAGAATTCCTATTCAGTGCAAGACAAAAAAGCAATAGCACGTGCATTTTTTAATTCACATTCAATCTTTCCTGGAGTTGGGAGCAACTACTTGGACTGGATGTTTGACTTTAAATAATATCACCACACTTCACGGTGATCCTTATCTGACATTGTTACAAGTGGAGTTGCAAACGAATGAAGTCGTTCGCGAGTAAATTCGGTAAAAACACAACTTGAGTTCCGTCTCGAGTTCAATCCGACTAGATTGAGCTATTGAACTCGAGTGAAACATAGAAAAACTTAGTTTGCTAGCTCACAATCTGGCTCAAATATATATATATATATATATATATATATATATATATAATATTTTTATTTTTATAATAAAATTAAATATATATCCTTGATGTTTTTGTTATTTACTAAGGAAAATGACTATTTTATTCATTCAAAAAATAAAATAATTATTCTTTATTTTTAAAACTTGAGTAGGCTCAATCTTGAGCTCGACTAGACTCAAATTTGAGAACGAACTTGAACTCGAGTTTTATATAAAAGCTCATCAAGTTCAAATTTGATAAAATTGAATTGAACTCGATTTGATGAGATCAAAACTTGATTCAACTCGATTGGTTTGCAGCTCTAGTTACAACTTAGGGCTAATTTTCCTTCACAACAGCAAGATGATACCTTTGATATAACCTTTATTCAAATGCATATATATCTTTGCCATGAGAAGAGCATGTATAAGGTGTGATTCATTACACAAGATCCAACTATTCTCAAGTGTTCTGATCACGACAAACACATTCGATTCAAGCGCATTAAAAATATAGGGAAATTGAATGTTTAAAATTGAAGTGAAAGATCGATCTAAGCTACCTAATTTTTAAGTTACCAACTTGGCATTTTTCTTTGAAAACCTTTTGCCTTCTATGTTTTTGCTGATTAAAGAAGCTCTATAATCTACAACTGAACTTTGCTCTATAATACTTTAAAAGTGAAAGACAAGATCTAAAAGTAAGATTATGCTGCTTCACTACTTGTTTTTGGTTGTCTACAAATATTGTCAAGATATCTGCTCATGGGTGTGCTTCTAGAATGTCATTGAGCCTCAATTATTAGCAGTTGTTGCCTCACGTAACAAAAACTAAAAGCCTATTGGGGATCCCACTATCTAAAGGATGTGAAACTCTTCTGATGTCGTCTTCACATCTTTGTGAGACGTATGACTACTGCATTAATATTTGTGAGTTCCAATGTGTAATGAAAATGGTTTAGCACATTAAAATAGATAAAGAAGAAGAATAAATGCAAATTGAGTTTCTTTTTTCTTTTGACAAGGTGGTGTCATCTATTTTAGGTGTTGTTAAATTTGGATACAAAAACATATAAACAAAGTGCACACTACTACTTTAGATTTTGTTGAAGGGTAATAAGGAAAATTTCATTTAAGTGTGTGGGTAAATTTACAATTTTATATGCATATATGAAGATTTTGTTGGGGGCAATTTCCTAGTACTTTGATTTTGTTGAAGAATAGTGCGGACAATTTCATTTAAGTGTGGGGATAAAACTACAATTTTATATGTAGATGTGGAAATTTTGAATTGCCCTCACTTTGTCTCTGTCTCTAGGCCACCAATTACAATTTCATACGTAGATGTGAAGATTTTGATAGAGTCAGTGGGGGCAGTGAGAGCTTTGTCTCCTTTTCTCGGCCACGAATTATCAGCAAAGGTTATAATGAATTGAATGATTGCTGTCTTGCAATTAAGAAATTTCATTTTTTTTTAAAAGAAAATGACATTTCATAAGACGCATGATTCCATGTCGTAGAAACAAAATAAAAAATGGCTCACCTCCTAGTTTTTGGTTATTCCAAGATCATACTACCTCGTACTTTTTCAGTTGCTTTTTGTAACTAAACCATTTTTGAGAAACATGAAAAATTTCGCAATAGTGAGAAAAGAAACTCAATCTTTGTAGTTACAGTCGAATTTAGGACCTCTATTTTCTGAATTCTCAATTTCGATTACTAAACCGACATCTAAAACTTTGAAGCAGTGTCTAGATCACTACACTCCAAATTATAAAATGTTTTATACACACACAAAAAAAAAAAAAAAAAAAGGGCAGATCGCTATGGGTCAACTAGTTTTCTAAATACAGCTTATCTCTGAAGGCTGGCTTTATCGGTGACCATTCATTGGAGATCTCCAACCACACATATTATCATTTCTTATCCTTTTAGGCTATTGAAATTTTTCTAGAAGGAAATGAGAAGCGGCTTAAACTTATCTACAACGTTGATTTGGTTCATTCGTTATTGTTTGTCCAAATGCAATTGGAATCACATGAAAACGGCAACCAGAAATGGGCTGCAACAGCCTTAAACTTCCAACCACATATAGTACAAGAAACAAAGGCAAGAAATTGTACAAATGGACAAATTTTCTATTTATGATGTGTTCTTTCTTTGTTTTTTGATTTTAAGTGGATGGGCAAGTAATGAACACTACCATTAGGCCAAGATTTCGAGTCTCTGTCATCTTTGCTACATACAAGGCATCCACATGCTTTTGGTATAGTTTGTGGTCACTTTTAAACTTTCATTTTTACCCCACAAGGATGAACCATATTACATGAGAATAACACTTCGAAATTACGATTTTGAGTATCAAAGAATTTGATGCAATTAATTCACATGCACAAAAAAAAAAGAAATTATTTATTTCTAAGTTGCACATATATTGAGCGTACCATATGCACCCGTCACAATATTGCATTGTGGAGTATTTTTACCAAAAATTATAAATAATTTAATTGCCAAGATCTGGCCCTAACATGAGTTTGGTGAGACGGTCTTCGTGAAATCTCTCTTTCACTCTCCGTTTATCTACATAGATCGGATAAAAGATTATTAATAACAGTAAAATTATGTTTCTCATAAATGATTGATTTTCTAAGAAAATAGTTTGCTAAACTGAAAAAAAAAATTGAAAACATTAACGATTGTACAGGTTAATGACCTCATCGCTAAATTTGGTAATATGGTCGGTGCACATAAACTTTCTCCTTATTGTAGCGCGGAGAAGTATAACATCCGTGTTAAATTGAGATTTTTCAGGCGGTTAAAGCATCTAAATCATCACTTTTCACACAAAAAAGGATGTGCTAAATTATGTAGACTTTTCCACATAATCCTTTGGATGGATACCTTGAATAAAAAAAAAAGTTGAAAAAATTAAACGTTGTATGGGTTGATGACCTCGTAGCTGAATTTGGTAATACGATTGGTGCAAATAAAACCCTCTCCTTATTGTAGCATCGAAAAGTATGATTATTTCCCGATGGAATTGAAAATTATCAAGCAATTTTAGCATCTAGATCTTCATGTTTCACACAAACAAGCATGTACTAAATTATGTGAACTTTTCCATATAATCCATTAAATGGATATCTATTTTTGTGAGGAATAATGACAAACTAGATAGGTTAACTGTTGGAACAACAACAAAGAAAATATTATGAAATGGCTATAAAACTAACAAGAAAAAAGGCTTCAAATCGTGACTGTATATCTCTTTTCTTAAGTTTTAATTTATTCATCCACTATATTGTGAAAAAGATCAAGGATGAATATCCTCTAGAATAAGATGAAATTTGGTTGCAAAACTCTGCACTAAGTTGTTACAACCCCCAAAAAACAAAGAAGAGAAGAGTAGAAATTTTTCTAGAGTTTGTAGGTCTTTTTTGTCTGCAGCCAAAAGACCACAAATGATCCACATAAATCAAATTTCATATCCCCTAAACAGTTATTAACCGTTAGAAATATGTTTAGAGTTGTATCTCTTCAAATGATGGTTGAAACTTGAACGGTTGCAAATGAAACACAGAAAACTACCTCTAGAAATCTATCCAGATTTTCAATATTTGAAAATATTCCAACAATCGCCCGCCATTTTCAACATATTGAAAATTTCTTTATGGATCACTGAAAATTTTGATAATCTATGTATAAACAATGGTATCTTTCGATTGAACCACTATCTTAGTGTTAATTTTTTTTGCAAACTACCATCTTAGTGTTAATTGATTATAAATTGTTAATACTACTTGGTAGACAAGTTTTGAGCCAAGAGTATATGCAACAAGCCACATAAATTAGCACACACAAATTTACTTCTCTTCAATTTGTTTATACAAGTGATACATTAGGTCTTGTATCCCTATCCTTTCATGAACGTGTTCAAAGTTAAGTCCAAAACTTTGTGGATGCTACCAATTCAACATTCATATAGGCAAGCTCTTAATGCCCCACCATTTGTAGCATTTTACACGACTTGTTAAGAACTCTAAGTTCAACCTTCCAATTTCAAGCGGGAAAAAACACAACACACCTTCTAGGATGTTTTATAGTATTCAAACCACTATATCAATGTACTTTTACTCATTTAATTCAAGGCTAGTTGTTATAAATAATGTTGAATTGAGGTTCCATTGTTAGTGATTTATGGATTGGATTTCAACCCCATCCTTTTAGATGTTTAAATCATCATTTCCTTGTTAATCCCTTAGTTAAAGAATCTACTAGGTTCTCTTTTGATCTTACAAAATCTATGATTATCACACCATTTGTGATCAAATCTCTTACTAGATTAGGTCTTAATCCAACATGTCTAGATTTGCTATTGTACAGTTGGCTATAAGCTTTAGCAAGCGTAGCAACACTATCGCAATGTATGGAGATTGGTGAAATTGGTTTTGGCCACATTGGTATTTCATGTAGCAAATTTCGTAACTAATCAGCTTCTTTGCTAGCTGAAATCAAGGCTATAATTTTAGCTGCCATGGTGAAGTTGGTTATGCTTGTTTGATTCTTGGATGCCCAGGAAATTGCTCCTCCATGTAATATAAAGACTGAACCACTCATAGAAGAATAATCATCTTTATTTGTCATCCAACTAGTATCCGAATAATCTTCTAATACTGAAGGATAGCCACTATAGCAAATGCCATAGACTTTGGTATGTTTTAGATACCTCAAAACTCTAGTTACACCAAACCAATGTTGTTTGCTTGGATTGCTTGTGTATCTACTTAATACACCTGCAACAAAAGCTATATCTGGCCTTGTACATGTTATTGCATACATCAAACATCCAATCACTTTGGCGTAATCCAATTGAGACACAAGATCACCAACATGTTTAACAAAGTCAATTTTCGGATCAACGGGAGTTAAGGCAGATTACAATCTTGATGATTGAAATGACTAAGAATCTTTCCAATGTAACGAGATTGTAAAAGCAAAATTTGTCCTTGCTCTCTCTTAATTCTTATTCCTAGAATAACATCGGCCTCTCCCATATCCCTCATTTCAAACTTGCATGATAGTAACTTTTTGGTTTCATTGAATTGCTCTAAGTCAGTACCAAAGATTAACATATCATTCATATACAAGCAAATAATGACACCTTTACCACTCATACACTTGCTATATGTACATTTGTCCGACTCATTAATCTTAAACCCAATAGCAAGCATTACTTGGTCAAATTTTTGATGCCATTGTTTTGGAGTTTGTTTTAATCCATACAAGGACTTTACAAGTCTGCACACTTTGTGCTCTTGCCCCGGAACTAAAACCCTTTGGGTTGTTTTATGTACACTTCTTCATCCAATTCACAATAAACAAAAAATGTTGTTTTGACATTCATCTGGTGAATTATCCATTTTTGGATTGAAACTATCACGAGTAGCACCCTTATGGTAGCTGCGAGTAAGTATCAAAATAATCAATGCCATATTTTTGAGTAAACCTCTTGGTAACTAATTTGGCCTTAAACTTGGTTATAGTTCCATCCACCTTCAATTTCTTCTTGAAGATCCATTTGCAATCAATTGGTTTGGAACTTGGTGGTAAATCCACTAACTCCCAAGTTTTATTGGCCATAATTGAGTCCATCTCATCACTTATAGCCTCCTTCCAGAATGAAGCGTCATATGATTTGATTGCTTCATCAAATGTTTTAGGATCAGCTTCGGTATTAAAGCAATAAGGAATAGTATTACTTATTTCATACCTTGTCCCTTCAACAAGGTAAGTAACAAAATATGAACCAAAAGACTTCGCCTTCTTAGCTCTTTTGCTCTTTCTTGGTTCAATGATTTTATTTTCATTATTTAAGCTATCTTTATGTGATTCATTCTGGTTTAGCGCATTGTCAATTTCTCTAGATATAGAGGTGAATCTTTTCTTATCAAAAATAGCATCTCTTGATTCAATAATCATGTTAACTGATATTGAATTATTAAGCTCTATTATCATAAATCTATAGACCTTGCTATTTTGTACATATCCTAAGAAAATGCACTCAACACCTCTTTCACCTAATTTTCTTTTCTTAGATTTAGGAACTTTGACAATGGCTCTACAGCCCCAAACTCTCAAATGTTTGAGATTTGGCTTTTGTTTGTACCAAAGTTCATAAGGAGTTATAGAGCTCCTTTTGTTTGGAACTCTATTTAATATGTAACAAGCTATAAGTACGGCTTCTCCCCAAAAAGCTTGACTTAAACCAGAATTTGACAGCATTACATTCACCATTTTCATAAGTACTCTATTTTTTCTTTCAACCATACCATTTTGTTGAGGAGCACATGGAGCGGTGAGTTCATACTTAATACCACTGGATTCAAAAAATTCCTTTTGATAGTACTCACCATCATGGTTAGTTCTTAAACATTTAATCAAATTGTCACATAAAAGTTCTACTTCTACTTTGTATATCTTAAACATATGCATGACTTCATCTTTTGAATGTAACAAATATACAAAATAAAAGCTAGTGCAATCATCAATAAAAGTGGCAAAATACTTGTTTCTCCTTAAAGATATGGTACCATGCAAATCACAAATATCACTATGAATAAGATGTAACTTGTTTGTTTTCCTTTCAATCTTTGAAAATGAATTTCTAGGTTTTTTGTTAACAAGTATGTTCTACATTTACCATCCTCCATTTGGACATATTTAGGTAACAAATCAAGTTTGATCATATCATGTATCCTCCTATAATTAACATGTCTAAGCCTATTATGCCTTAATGTAGTAGTAGACTCAAGTACATAAGCAAAAGAAATATTCTTATTCATCTTATTAATAGGCATGACATTTAGTTTTAATATACCATCACATATATAGCCCTTGCCTACAAACATACCACTTTTGGAGAGTACAAACTTATCAGTCTCAAACACAAGTTTAAATCCAAACTTATTCATCAAACTACCCGAAACTAGATTCTTTCTTAATTCCTAAACAAACAGTGCATTTGTAAGAATTACAACATGTCCAGATGTAAACTTTAAATCTACTTCCCCAACCCCTTTAATAGGAACAGTTGCGGCATTAGCCATGTATACTATGGATTGTTCATCATCCATTTCTTTCATAGACTTGAAATAGTCCTTGTTCTTGCATACATGGCAGGTAGTACCAGAATCAATCCACCAAGAAAATCTTCCTCAACTATGTTGAGTGCAGAAATCATAGCCACAAGAATGCGAAATTTGCATTCATATTTGTAATGCCCTTCCTTCTTGCAATGGTAGCATTTCCCTTTTTTCTTCCTTTTCTTATTCTTGTTAGATTGATTCTTTGATTGATTGAACTTTTTATTATCCTTGGACTTGTTTGTTTGTCCCTCTTCAACCATGTTCACTTTGGAAGTAGAATCTGCGTCCTTTTCTTCCTCCTTCAGTTGAACATCGTTGTTCTCCTGCATTCTAAACTCTTCCTCAACACGAAAAGGGTTAGCAAGACTTTCAAGAGTGATCTCTTCCTTTTTGTGTTTGAGATCTCTTTTGAAATCCTTCCAAGAGGGTAGTAGTTTATCAATTATAGAACTACAACAATTGTCTCATCCATGAACATATTGTGTTGAGAAAAATGATTAAACATCTTTTCAAGCTTAGCAAATTGATCCATAACAGGCCTCTTGTCTACTATTTTATAGTTAAAGAAACCAGAGACAAGAAATTTCTTAGTTGTTGCATCCTCCCTCATGTACCTTGCTTCTAACTTGTCCCAAAGTTTCTTGACTGTTGTCACCGAATGATAGACATCAAAAAGCCTGTCACTCATTGCATTGAGAATGTGTTCCCTACAAATCTCATCATCCATGTCCCATTTTTGCCTATTGTGGATGTCATCCAACGTCTCTTCTTCATTATTTGTTGCAGGTCTTAGAGTAGTTAGAACATACACCACTTTAAGGGCCACAAGAAGAAAATGCACTCACTTCTTCTAACGAATGAAATTCCTTCCATCAAAACGGTCAAGTTTAACACTATTGAAAGTCAAATCTTTTATAGTGCTTGCCATTTCAAGGGAGGAGTAAAGCCTTAAGATTGTTGGAACAATAACAAAGATAATATTATGAAATGGCTATAAAACTAACAAGAAAAAAAGGCTTCAAATTGTGACTGTAAATCTCTTTCCTTAAGACTATTCGTCCACTATATTGTGCAAAAGATCAAGGACGAATATTCTCTAGAATAAGATGAAATTTGGTTGCAAAACTCTGCACTAAGTTGTTGCAACCTCCCAAGAATAAAGAAGAGAAGAGTAGAAATTTTTCTAGAGTTTGTAAGTCTTTTTTGTCTATAGCCAAATGACTACAAATGATCCACATAAATAAGATTTCATGTCCCCTAAACAGTTATTAACCATTAGAAACATATTTGGAATTGTATCTCTTCAAATGACGGTTGAAACCTGAATGGTTGCGAATGTGATAAGATGTATTTTGGGAGAAAAATATCTAGCATTTGTATCATGAGTGACCAACTAGTATCTATAGTAGTACAAATTTAACAAACTATTTACAAGAATACCCTTATTCATTTATTATTTACAAGAGTACTTATATTTTTCTTACCACTCCCTCTCAAATTGAAGCATATAGATCATAAGTACCCAATTTGTTACAAATGTATTTCACCCTAGAGCCCCCTAAACTCTTAGTAAACAAATCAGTCAATTGATCTACAGATGGTACATGAGATGTCTTGATAACTCCATCAAACAATTTCTTTCGAATGAAATAACAATTAACTTCAATATGTTTTGTTCTTTCATGAAACACTGGGTTAGACGCAATATGAACAGCCGCTTGATTATTACACAATAAATTTATAAATTGTTTATGTTCAAGCTCAATTTTAAGTAACATGCTTTTCAACCAAATCAACTCACACATAATGTGATCCATAACGCGGTATTCAGATTCTACACTTGACCTGAAGACAACTGTTCGTTTCTTACTTTTTCATGATACTAAATTACCACTAACAAACACACTATATCCTGTGGTCGATCTTCGCTTTGAGGCAGAACCAACTCAATGTGTATCGTTGTAGCATTCAATATCAGTGTGTCCATGATCTTAATATAACAACCCTTTTTCAGGAGTACTTTTAAGATACCTGAGAGTTCATATAGTAGCATCCTAATGACTGGTATAAGAGGTCTTAAGAAGTTGACTCACGACATTCACTGCAAATGAAATGTCAGGTCTCGTTACAATGAGATAATTTAATTTACCTACAAGTTTTCGATAGTATTCAGGATCATCTAGTAATGCAACTTGATCTCCTACTAATTTCACATTAGGCTCCATACGAATATCCACAGGTTGGCAACCTACCCTTCCAACTTCACTCAACATATCGAGTACATATTTTTTTTTTTGACATAAATAAATTTCATATTTAGACTGAACTACCTCAATGTTCATAAAATATTGTAAGTGACCTAAAACCTTTGTGTGAAAGTTTGCCTGCAGATTGGATTTAAACTTTTGGATCCCCATAATATCATCACCTGTAATCACAATATCATTCATATAAACAATTAATAAAATCTTACCAGCATTAGAATGTCGATAAAACACAGAGTGATCTACTTCACATTTTGTTAGATCGAATTCCATGACAACACTACTAAATCGGCCAAACCAAGCCCTGGGAGACTGTTTCAATCCACATGAGAATTTTTTTAGATAACAAACCAACCTTGAATTCTCCCCCTGAACAACAAACCCAGGAGGTTGTTCCATATATACTTTTTCTTTTAAATCTCCATGTAAAAATGTATTTTTCACATCCAGCTGATGCAATAACCAATTATAAATTGCTGTCAAAGAGATCAGAAAATGAACAGAGGTAATTTTTGTAACAGAAAAAAATGTCTCTAAGTAATCTATTCCATACACCTGAATATATCCTTTAGCTACCAGACGAGTCTTCAATCTATCAATAGGATCATTAGACTACACTTTTATAGTGTACACCTGTTTACAACCAACAACAGGCAAAAGCTGGTGGACTGTATAACTCAGGTAATAAAGATGAAGAGTTGGTAAAACAGGAGAAAGAAAAGAGAAACACTGTTCTAACTCACTAGGCATATCTTGTTTCATAAACTAAGGAGTGGACTCAAAAAAAGTAACATCAACACAAGTGAAAAATTTATTTAAATTTTGACTGCAACATCTATATCCTTTTTGCACTCATGCATATCCTAAGAAAATACATTTAATAGCACGAGAATCTAATTTATTCACCTCAAGAGCAAGCTAATGAACAAAACACACACATTCAAAAATATGAGGAGGTAATTTAAACATAGGTTCACGAGAAAAAAAAATGGAGTGAGATAACTGACCTCCAAGAATATTAGATAGCATGCAAGTAATTAAATAACATGCAGTTAAACTGCATCACTCCAAAACTGTTTAGGCACATTCACGTGCAACAAAAGTGGTTGAGCAATTTCGACTAAATATCCAATTTTGTTTTTTTAGTAACTCCATTCTGTTGTGGAGTGTGGGGATAAGAGAACTGATGAATAATATCGAACTTAGTCATAAAAGTATCAAAAGGAGTAAAAAAATATTCTTTCACATTATCACTGTAAAGTATACATATAGGTACACCAAATTGATTTTTTATTTCTGTAACAAATGCACAAAAAATGAAATATAGTTCTAAACGATCTTTCATTAAATAAAACCATATAACTCTAAAAAAGTAATCAATAATGATTACAAAATATTTAAAATCTAATTTTGAAGTGATGCGATTAGAACCATAAACATCAGAATGAACTAACAAAAGGATTCAGCAACTCGTTTATTGACTCGAGGGGCAAAAGAAACACGATGATACTTTCCTAACTGACAAGACTCACATTCTAGTGAAGACAACTGACTCAAAGTAGGAACCAACTTCTTCAAATTTTGTAGAGACAGATAACCCAAATAATAGTGAATTTCAAGAGAAAAACAATAGCAGGACATGCAATCGGATCATTGGAGTTAAGAAAATAAAGACCATTATGCTCATGCCCTCCACCAATCATTCTTTTTGTCTTCAAATCCTGAATGACAATAAAATTAGAAAAAAAAAAGTAACTGAACACTACAAAAATTTAGTAAGTTTACTAACAGATATTAGATTAAAAGGCAAATTCGATACATGAAGAATAGAAGACAGCGGAAGAGAAGGCTTAATTTCTACAGTGCCTAGTCATTTAACTTTAGTTGTAGATCTATAAGATAAAATAACATGAGAAAAGTAAGTAGACTTTTGAATATTAGAAAATTTTCTAAAGGTACCTAACATCTGATCAATAGCGCCTGAGTCAATAACCCATGAATCAGAATTAGAAGATGTGGAGAGACAAGCCATAACATTACCTTCTTATGCTAAAGAAGCAGAGGGAAGAGATGGGCGGTTTGCAGTTTGGTACTATAGGAATTTAACATAATCTTCCTCAGATAAAGTTAAAGTCTTCTGGAACCCTTGTGTTGAAGAACCTGATTCAACTTGATCAGTGGTAACCGTATTAGCAAACAGAGGAGGTTTTCCAACTAAATTCCAACAAGTATCACAAGTATGATTTTTCAAACCACAATGAGTACACTTATGGGTGTCTCGACCTCCACGGCCTCCTCTACTTCTTCCTCCAAGAGAGCCACATCCAAAACTAAGTTGCTCACGTTCAGGACTAAATTTCTCTATCCGATTATTGTTAACAACTAAAGCAGACTTGTCATTAATTAAAGTACCATCACCCTGCATTATCCTTAGATGTAGAACATAAGACACGAGCATATGCCTCTGAAAGGATGGTAATTATTCACCTACTAAATTTTGAGATTTGATTTGTTCAAATTCTGACTTAAGGCCAGTCAAGAATTTGAGTACAAGTATTTGTTTTCTTTGCCTCTGTATAACTATAATATCACTTGAGAAAAGCATTACAACATTTAATTCTTCTAAAATTCGTTTGAGATTAGCAAAGTTTTCAGTTACTATCTGTTATCTTGTTGCTAAAAATACTCCAAAGAAATATTATACATCCATGAAAGATTACTACAGTATAATAACCGGATATAATCCCAAACTTCTTTTGTTGTCTTATATGAGAACATATGTAAGCAATTCGTGGCTCCATAGAATTCAATTGTATTCCAAGAATTTAGGCATCCTTTTGAATCCACATTAGTCTCCTATTATCCTCCGTAGGAGAGTCACCTATGAGATGTCGTTACTTTTCTAAGCCTGTCAGATAAATCTTAATAGCTTTTGACCACTATTGATAATTAGTGTCGTTCAACTTTCAATTTGTAATTTGAGACATCATCATTGTCATAACATTAATGGACGCCACGACACTTTTGGATGAACTTTCAGTTTCAGCCATAACAAATAGTTCAAACCAAAAACAATCAAAATTCGAGATGAATAGTACCTTGGAACAATAATGCGTGAACAGTAACGCAATGAATAGTATCACGTGAACAGAACTTTTGTTAGATGTTTTACCTTAACTCTAGGACTTTAGCTCTGATACCACGATAACATATATTTTGGGAGAAAAAAGTCTAGCACTTGTATTATGAGTGATCAACTAATATTTATAATAGTACAAACTTAACAAACTATTTACAAGAATACCCTTACTAATTTATTATCTACAAGAGTACTTATATTTTCTTAACAATGAAATGCAGAAAACTACCTCTAGAAATCTGTCCAAATTTTCAATAGTTGAAAATATTCCAACATTAACTACAATAAACTAAACTCATGTGATTGAAACTATAAGCCGTTGTATGCAGCAGCAAAAGGAAGAGAGGCGTAGAATGAAGTGTGATTGTCATTGTGAAAAGGACAATTTCAATAAAGTGGTCATACTTGAGTTACTATAATGAAAAAGACATGTTAAAAAATTGAAAACTATAATAGAAAAGACAAATTAAAAAAAAAATAAAAAGATCTAAATTTTGGTAATATAGTTGGTTAACATAAAATTTGTCCTACAGAAAAGAAGCATATTCTAAATCCTTCTAAACAATTACAGATTTACATTCAAAATCAAATCTTGTCATCGTTTTATTATTAAAATACTTGTACAGAATTCCTATTTCAGATTGTTTCCATCCACAAACTCCCTAGAGACTAGAGCAGAAACGCGTCATGGGAGGCACAAAAGTGAGGTCGCAAAATCTTCAATGTTCCTATCAGAACTTCCACCTTCTCCTACTGCCTGTATGGCCAATTCCTTCCATTTCTTAGCATTTCTTCTGATCTCCTTCCCCCTTTCACCCTCAGTAATTTCTCTGATACAATACTCAAACTCTTCTCTTCTGACAAATCCTTTATCATTTAGCTTCACCCTCAGCCCCGTTTGCCATACATCAGCAATAAACTTAGCATTTGTAGTTTGATCAACCCATTGTGGCGCTGCTATCATTGGCACGCCAGCACTTAGAGCTTCAATGGTTGAATTCCATCCACAATGTGTCACGAAACACGCGATCGCCCAGTGGGCTAAAACCTCAAGTTGTGGACACCAGTTTATGATTAGGCCTTGCTCTGAAGACTCAGACTTGAAATTCTTTGGCAGCTTACTCTCTTCTTCTTCCCTGACTACCCAAAGGAATTTGCAGTTGCTCCTCAGGAGGGCGTCTGCCACTTCCTCGATCTGATCTTCTCCGGGCCCTGCAATGCTCCCAAACGATACGTAAACTACAGAACAGGTTTCTCTTTCGTCCAACCATTTTAAGCAAGCTTCAGCGTTTGTCTCAAACAGATAGTTCCCTTGTTGATCATTGCCATTCTGTAGTCTTTTGTCTACAAAAAGTAGTGGAGCTGTTGGTCCAACTGTCTTAATTGGCCACCTTTCTGCCATCCATGTTGCCACCTGATAGATAAAGTCGCAGTAGCATGATTAACAAGTACTGAAAATCGGAAAAGTGGTGGACCATTTGACACAACATTTCTTTGGAAAAAGAGAAGTAAATAAGGAATTAAAGGATTCCCAATTGGCACGGCATTTGGAGACTAGCTAAATTTTCAGTTTTGATATATTTGGCAACCTATCAGAGAATAGTGCTTGCGGGTACCAAAACACGATCAAGAATCTCTGAATCCGTCTTATGTACAACGTTAATTAATTGCCGATTCTAATATCCTATTTGACAATACTAGCACAAACTAGGGAGTCATCCAAAATCAATTGTTTTCTTAAAAAAAAAAAAAGAAAGTTTTCCACATGATTAAAATTTTGCTTATGCCCATCCAAGAGTATCACATAGTTTGACATAGTTACATGAATTATCACCCAAAAAAATCCATCAGTAATGTATGTTCACTGGATTATAATTAGGATTTCCAACTTACCTCATCCTCCAATTCTTCGAAAGTGTTGAACAGAATGAAATCAACTTTGTCAATGTTCGAGAACTGATCAAGAAGGAGCCTCGTGACAACACTATCTGGATCAGGGAAGTACTGGAGATCAGGAAGATCATTGCTTTCAAGTGCTGGCATTGAAGGCAATTTTACAGTAACAGCCTTATCAAGAGGAAGCTGTATTGTTCCCTGGTCCATATGGTAGTAAAGAGCACAAACAGCACAAGATTGAGTAAAGAAAGAAGCACCGCGAACTCCCACCCGATGAGCTAAGTTCAGAACCCAAGGCATAGTTGAGTCATAAATCACAATTCTGGGAGGATACGGATCAGTCTTTCTACATTTCTCAACCAGTTCTTCCAAGCCTCTGGAAGCAGCAGCTCTCAACCTTGCCAAAAAGCCTTTGAGATCTTCTTCAACGGGTTCATCGGAGTCATCTGGAATACACTCAATCTTGATGGAGCCGATGGCTTTGGTTTTAGCAGACTTGAATATAGAAGTTGTAGTAATCAGTGTAACCCTGAAATCTTTCGTGGCCAGGCGGTTGCAGAGGTGTAACATAGGATTTATATGACCTTTTGCAGGAAAAGGGAAAGCAAGAATATGAATTTTGCTAGGGGAAATATCAACTGTTCCCATGTTTCCTTCTCTTTAGCTCCTATCTATCTACTCAATGGAAAATTATGCTGCAGAGTTAATCAGTTATATATATAGAGCACCAACATGGCATAAACAGGCGGATTTTGG